>NC_134048.1:8976426-9285793 GCF_965140245.1 Athene noctua
CGGTTGGTCTGACACCTTCAGTACACGGTCATCATCAGCCTTTTCACTGGTGATATTACTATTATACACCCATCAGTGATATTATTGACATCAGTTGTAGTGCTAGTCCTGATATCCATATGGCTATACTGTCCCACCTACCACACTCAACTGATACCTCACCCTACTTCAGGCAGGAGTAAGACACTGAATGGGGGAGCCACCCTCGAAGGCAGACCAGATTGCAATATTCTTCCCCCTGTATGCTGGTCACAATACGTTGGTCCTTCTGAACAGCAGTCACAGTTGCATCATGCTTTAGGTGTCTTAGCCTTTCTAATGCTAAGGGTCAGACATTTGAAATCTCTCTAATGGGCCTTTGCTGACAGCTCTTAAAGCTTGTATATAGTTCCTGTGTTCTTCCAAAGGCTAAGTGGCAGAGCTGTGTGCTTGCTGTTTTCATACTGTTATTCTTACAGCCTTGCACTTGCAAACCCCAGTATCGGTGGGGATGTTATTCTATCTTGTTTTGTTCTTGTGGGAAGCAGCAACAATGGTGTGATAACCCTAGCCCTTCTCTCCTTTCCTTACCCCTAACTTGGTAGGTTTTAGTTTGTATTAGAGAAAACACAAAACTTAGTGCCTAACAAAGTAGATAACATTGTAAGTATAGTAACTGTAATTCATGGGACAAGTAGTATCCAATACTATATACACATGGAAGCTTGAAAACCAGTCAGCATACAACACACTCGATCAAGCAAATTCCAGTCAATGCTAGTATCATCATAAGTGGGCACAAACAATGGGGTTTGAGCAGGTCCTGATGAAAAGTAGACAGTAGCAGGGATAGAGCATGGTGGAAGTCATTATCACATGCATCGTCACCACCTGCTGCACTGGAGAGAACACCCAGACAAGGACACCTGTCTGGGGTTGCTCTTATTTCTCTTCCCAGCTAGCCACTAGAGATAAGCACTCTCCTTTTCCTTCTCTCACCTCCCCTCTGGGTTTATGGTTTTGTTTTTTTCCACCCCTCCTCCAAAATTAACTCTCACTGTCCATAGATGCCATCAGCCTCAGAACCTAGTAATAGTCTTTCTTGATAGCCTTTGTGCAGCAATATAATGACAAAGTAAATCAATTTGTTTAAATTTCCTGAAAATTGTGTGTTCATGTCTTGTGGAAAGACACATTTTCTCACTGTAACACAGCACTTTATTTTCTACTAATAAAAAGCACACATTCAGACTTCAAGTTATTTTCAGCTCTTTTTTCAATTTTCAGTGTTTCTGTTGAAGCAAACAAAAGTAGGAAACAATATATGATAGCAACAGTTCTAACGATGTTTTAAGGACATGCAATGCCTTCTTCCTATTCCTAGTCAAACATGTTCTTACGTACACTTTCTGTTCATGCATCACCCATGGGTCAGATTCTTTCTTACATGCGTTATGATGGCATGTTTACATTCAGTAGGTATCTATATTTCTGCATCTGTACTCTAGGGACCCACATACAGCATCAACATAGTCCCCCATTATGTTGTTTCTTTTGCTGTCTTCTAATGTCTTCATACATTTTCAGTCAATCAGTTCCATGATACATTCCCTTATCAGTAATTGTGACTTACACTCCTTTTCCCTAGAAGTAAGTATTGTACATTTGGCTGGGTTAACTAAGTCACACTGCAGTTTTGTGTTCATGTATTAATTCACCCCTGTTGCAATTCACTCCTTCCAACTGCAACCTTGATTAGCAATTAAAAGACTCAGATCATTGGCAAAGATATTGAATAACAAGTTGCAACAAATCTGGCAGAAATTAGTGTCCCCTGAGGCCCAAACCACCCTGAACTGTAAAGCAATAGTGTATACACAACACTGGGAGCCAATGAATCTTTTGAAGAACAGGTCTAATCTATTCTTTATTGCTAAGGCTACTACAGAGCGAATAGATTGCAGCGCCATGTCTATAACGACAGAATTCCGATAATGAAATCAAGATGTTATAAAAGCATAAAGAACAAGGGCACAGTCTCAGTTATGGTGCAGAAAAATGGCTGCAGTTATTAGGTGACCAATAATTTTCTGTCTAATGCATTTTCCTGTCTGCTTATTTAGTACTGCAACTTCTACTCATGCTGGCAATCCAGTAGACGACAACAATGAAGACAATACACTGTTGTCCTTTTTGCATGATTCTGGATCTATGCCCACAAGCATAACTGTAATAATATCTGAGTAAAACCAAATATCCCTCACAGAAATTTAATATTCCAATGCATGACCAAAATAGCAGAAAAATTACAAAGATACAATACCTCACTATGGAGCAACCAGGGTCATGAGTCCATGAGTACTCTTATTCAGCTCTTCTTCCTTGTTAGGAAAGATTCTCATTTCCTATCCTGACTGATGCTTTCACAGAAGCTTGGTATCTTCTCTGTGGCTGTTAGATTCCCTCTCTTTTTTAATTCTCTCCCTTCTGTTGCTCCTTTACATACCTGCCCACATGCATTATACATAAAACTGTGCTCATAATAAAGCCTCTAAAAGAATATGATGTCAGGAGTGTCAGTGAAAAAGAGAAACAAATAAATTCTACTGTAAGATACCTTATTTCTCATTATGTCCAAATGGTTTAAAACCCAATTCTTCCTATCCACTCCTTCTCATCAACCTAAGCACTATTTTATCTTTCAGAAACACTGCAAAGTACATGAAGGAATGAGTATACAAATGGTATCGGTAGGACTCAGCTATCAATTTGGACTTTCCTGTTGTTTTGTTATAGACAAAGAACTGTCTATAAAAGGCTCAAATGACTGATAGCTCACCAGTGCCTCTCTTAAACCATTTCCTCTAAGGTAAGCTGTTCTAAAAAGTGACCCCTTCTATTATCAGGTACCCAGAAAAGCACTATTCAGCTTTGCTGTGACAGGAGATCCCAGATTTCAGCCTGGTACTGCAGTTAAACGTAAATATGACAGTTTATATGGAGGTTTCCACAACTGTTTGGCTTCTCCTGCTTTGACAGTTCTGCAGAGAAGCCAACTCCAGCAGTAAACAAAAGAAATCTCATAGACAGCAGATACACATGTACCTACGCATAGTATTTTCAGGCAGAACAAAATTTTTGTAAATAGTTATGATAGATTAAGAAGGAATAATATCCAATATGGGCAGAAATATTATTTCTCATGTTAAAAGCAAATATGGAAGACAAATGTGCATAATACTAATATCTTTAAGAATGCATACTTACTGTAATAATTCTAATAATATCCATGAAGCAGAAAGGTGTATATAATATTTGTTGCTGTTCTTAAATATTTTAAGACAGACCAGAAAAAAAAAAAAGCTGCTAGGCACTTTGTCTTCTCTAATTCTCAAGAACAGATCAAATTCAGGCAGTCACCTTTACTTGGGAAAGTACACACCTTCCTCCATTAGGAATACAGAGCTTAATTTAGTACAGCAATGGAGGGACAGGTCTTCCCCCAGCGTACTGTATTCTTTAGAAGTCTGTCAAGCAAATGCCAGAAAGACAAAACTGGAAAGATCTGAGGACTGACTTTGAGTTTTACCTCAAATACAAGCCGCATAACTTTCTTGGTACAGTATTATTCTGATAGTAGGGTACCCATGGACTAAACCTAAGTATAAAGGATCCTTTTACTCACTTGTGTATGCAGATACATTACAGAAAGAATGTGTGGCCTACAGGCATTACAAAGGAAGGTTTAGATTCAGCTTAGTGGTCTGTGTACCACAGTCTAAGACATCACGCCATCTGTGAAATAAGAGGTGGAGGGAAGCTCTCAAACTACCTTTATATATGTCCATAAACTATGCATCAGTTCCTACTGGAATAAGCTATATCCCAAATGCTGTCCCCTGCTAAAACCAGGGAAGTATGCAGTCAACACTTATCTCATGGTAGAACCAATCCTGCAATTACAATGATGAACTGATGATTTCATAAAGCAATGTAACCTCATTTACATCTGTTACCTTCCTGCTCCTACCAACAGTGATGCTTATTACAGACTTTTTTCAGTGCTTAGATCACACCTTATCTGAAAACATCAAGCTGCTCTACCAAGGCACACAAACTAACAAACTGAAGCTGAAAGTACTTCCGCCAAATGGCTTTAGCCAATCCAATGAAATTCCAGATCCAATGCAAGATAAGCTTTGCATTAAGATGCAAAAATAGTACTCATGGATAGAGAAAATAGCTCCTACCTATCATTGCTGTTACAACTGTTGTACAAACTGTTTTATATGTTATTTAAATTTGAAAGAATAAACTGGGTGTAAATTTTCAAAATCATGTGTGTTACTTTGGCTGTCCTGAGGTAGACCACATTATGTTGGTACATGCTTTAAGGAGAATGGGGATATTGCACCTATGCATGCAGAAAATTCTTAATTTTTTTTCATTATTTCTCATACAGCAATCTAAACTTTTTTTTTTTTCTGCGCAAGGTGTAGGTGAATGTAAGGGTACCAACAAAACAGCTAACGTGCACATTTGCCATATTTTATACAGTAGAAAAAACCCTACCATTTCAGCTTGTCTGATTCATGATGCGATGTCTTGATCTTGTCTATACTGAGAAGCAGGCCTTATTTTCCCTTCAGTATAAGTTGCTTTTAGCTCAGAGAAAATGAAACCTGTGTATCACAATAGAACTGAAGGTCAGGAGGTTATTCAGCTTGCTGTGGCAAGTAGTGTTGAACTAAATCACAACTGCCTGATCAGCGCCACTCACACAACAGGAAGGAGTGGAAGGGAGGTTGCACAGAGCCTCTATCAGGTTACTACTTTCTCAGTCTTTGAAATAATTTTCTTACCCCTACAGCTTTGTTTCCTTTATAATGTTAATAAACTGAACTGCCAAAGAAAAAAAAAAAGTGATAAAGAAAGTCAAGAAATAGCTTAGGTGTCTTCCAGTAGGTATATGGAGGACATCACCTCAATTCCAAATAATAATCCAATTGAAAATGGCTCCCTAAGTCATTCATATTTTCTGGCTAATGTAACATCTCAGTCCACAATCAGTTTAGTCCGGCAAGCTCTGTTAAGGAGAGGGGTGACTCTGCTCTTCTCCTCACCCAAAGGCATTTGGTTCTGTTTCTCTCCCTTGTGGTGTGGTGCTCTTGCAGTCACACAGTGAGGCAAGAAATGTATCTAGCTGAAAATCAGAGCAGCAGAGAACACTTCATTTGGGCTGGATCAGTTCACAGTCTAGGGTTGACATGTGGCTGTGAGTGAATTTCTGTAGCACAAACACACTGTGGGAACAATGCCTAGTGACATATGGGACTGCAGTGGTTCCTGCTGAATTAAACTGATAATGGAATTATCATGTGAAGTATCTCCATCAGGACAGGCCACAGGTTAGCCACTATCTTTTCACTAGCCTGGAGTGAAGACATCGAGGGAAGGGAAAGAGAATCACTCTTCTAGTTACTCCATTTTAAAAACACAAACATCCCCACCTGCTCCCAAAAATTTCAAATAAATAAACATGACGATGTTAAATAAGTAAATAAGAGTGGTGAAACTTCCTCTTATTTGAAAAGGGAAAGACCCTATGGGCAAGCCTGCCTAGAGACAGCAGTGTGTCCTAACACAGGTAAAGCTTAACAGCTTAGGCAACTCATGGTACATAAGGTGGCAATCAACTAGGTAAGAATTTGGGTTTTTACAGCACATTTGCTATCAGCTGTTCTCCTGAAGTTTCACCCATGAGGTAGGACAGTATAATTTACATATGTAGTAGCAGACAGATCCATAGATAACTATTTGCAGTATTTTACAGAGCAATAGTAGGACAATTTTGAATGAACTATGGCCTAAATTGAGGAAGGAGGGAAAAGGTCAATAAACAGAATGAAAATCTCCTAATTTGATCCATTTGCTGACAACAAACACAGATTGGGCAAACTACCAGGCAACTCCAACAGAACTAGCAAGGTTAATGGAGCTGCTGCTATAACATATTGTAGATCTAGTAGTGTCAGTGGCCATAGTGGTAATGTTGTAAACACAGTTTGTTTTCCATCTGGTGCGTGGTATATGCCCTTGATAAAAGGGTGCTGCATTATGCATTTCTTCTCTCCTAAATTTATTTACTCCTAAAAACATATAATGATTTTAATAGCCACATACAGAGACAGAACTTCTGCTTTTAAATATCCTTACAAAAGATTTCCCTAATAAGAGTAAAGACAATATTAAAATCAAAAATATTCTCATAATAAGCATGGGATTTTTTTCCCCTTCAAAAAAACCAGTTAAACTACTTCTGCAGTTGAATACTCTCAGAGTAGTCAATGTGAATGCTGCTTAAGTCTGGAATGGAGAATAATAATATTTTACATTTATATTCATCCTGAGCACTTTACATAAAACACAATTTTGAAGCTATTAATTAAAACTATAAAAGATCTATGTTCCAAGGCAAATTAAAATCAATGGAAAGTCTTACCTTCATTGCAATTGACTTTGGATCAGCCCTTGAGAGATCACTAATACAAAAATAAAGTACCTTTCAGCAGCACTTTGTGCTGACATGCAGTAGTTGTGGGTCTCAGATTCAACTTCATCCTGTACTCTTACAGATACACACTGCTGACCATGTAGCTTTAATTCTCTTAATGGTTTTAACTAATATTCTGCTGAAGCCTTGATCTAAAATATAATCACTCTTTTCATCAAAATATTTACAACAGAAAATGTGGAGCCTTGAAGATTCATGTTTGAATTGTGCATGGTATCTATGGTTACAATGTATTATAGATGGTAAGGAACAGTAACAAACTGTGTGAAATAGAAAGAACTGCAATCAGAAAGAATGTAAGACAGCCCAAAGGAGATAATACATTGCCTAGAGAAATAATGTGTATATTGGAGCAAGCTGATTAAGGGGAATAAAGCAAAGCAGGAGGGAAACTGCATGCAAATAATCACATGCTGGCATTAAATAAATAGGAAATAGAACTTCCTAGACTGTGAAATGGCCACAGGGACAGGTCTACACAAAGGTGATAAGCTATATAGGAAGGCAGGGCAAGGCAGCTAGACATTCCCCCACGACCCAGTCTGCTACCTTGTATGTCTGAAATGACATGTCTTCTCCCCTTGCTTCTGATGCTAACACAGGTACTGGATCAGGTGCTATTGGAGAGGAACAGTGGTCTTTGTCACTGAGAGAACATTTTAGTGAGTTAGTCTTGACTGCTGTAAATCTTGTTAGCAAGCCTATGAAGTTGCCAACAGCAATGACTAACCAAAATATCTGAAATTTGCTGTAAAGATGTTTGCTTGAAGGCTACTCTCCTTTTGGAAGCACTCAGTACCCAACTGCATGTAAACATCTGTTAAGTCACCAAGGTCTGTTAGTTTGGTTTTAACTTTCCAGAGCAAGCACTTAGTTCTGCTGACACCCACTTTGAATAAACTATATTGAATGACAGTTTAGTAACTGCATTTCATAGACAATGTCCAGTAGGTGCAAGTGAATACTTGTGTAGGAGTACAACAAATCTGTGAATTGTTCACAGGCAAGAGACAGGGATTGCTTATAACAAACTCCTATAAAATCTTACACTTCTATGTTTATATAATTTCCTATGATACCTGGGTGCTGTACTCCAGTGAAGCTGCAGAAGACCTACAATACATTCCATTTCAACAATTAATACATAAGGAAGATAGATGTGCTGCCTGTAACTAAAAACTCTATTCATCAGTCTAGGGCCTGTAATGGGCAAGCAGGAGACTGCCTCATATATGCTGCTGCCAATGCTACACTGGTCCCTGCTCTAATCCTCAAAGATGGCTTTGCTCTACCATCCTCTGCTGGTTTCCTCTAATTTGGAATGGAAATCAAAATCTCTGCGGGCTACTTTGCTCAAAAACACCTGAAAATGATACAGAGAAAGAACTAAGGAAAGGTCAAGAGATAACAGGAACAGGCATGGAAAGAAGGCACAAGGAGTTTCCCCAGTTACTGCTTCCACTGTTTTTGCAGAGAAGGTGATACTTAGCATGAGCAGGATGTTAGTATGATCTTTTCTGATTAAAGTAGGGAAGAATTCACATAAAGGGCAAAGGATATCACATCAGGTCTTGTATTTTACATGGTTACTTCCTATTCAGAAAAACTATTTGTTCTTGAACTTGGAACACCCCACCCCCCCCAACCCCCAAATTCCTTAGTGACAGTAATTAATTTATGTAGCAATATATTTGGAGAATTAGAGTCCTTGTTTAAGTTTTTGCATTTATATCACCAGGTGTATTCAATACAAATGATAGAGAGATTAACATCATAAATGTAAAAAGACATCAACAGTACAAAGATTAATTCCATCCAATATGAATTACTAGCTGTGGCCTATGTTACCTTGAAGGTTGCACTGCAAAATCATTATGGATTTGCTTTAAATCCAGAAGTATAAATTGCATTTTAAGAGTTCAGTTTTCACTCCAAAACAATCAAAACACAAGTTCAACACCTATTTGCACACTGGGATTATTGAGACAAATGTTTATTGTTATTAAATATTCTCTTCTAAGAAAGAAACTATTTTTTCTTTTTTCTGACAGAGATTTGGTGACAACTTTTTTTTTTTCAGAAAGATGGAATCTGGTTTTCACGCCAACCCAACCTCACCCCTGCCAAGCATTTCATTAACAGCAGTGAATTCCTAACTTTTCCAGTTCTGCATTCTACATTTCCCTTCTTTTACTCCTCTTAGGGAAAAAGCTGAAAGAAAAAACCAGTTTCAGAAAGTAAACAGTCTTACTAGCCTATTTTTTCCACTAGAGAAAAATACAGGTGTGAAATGCTATATATAAAATAAGTGAGCACAGTTGGAAAGAAAGGGAGAGTTAAAAAGGATAGAAGAGTTGACAAAAAAATTCTCAAATGTCCATATTGAATTGGCAAAAAAGTGAAAACAGATTCAATGAAATTACAAATGAAATACACTTGTGTTCTCTCCAACGTTCTAGGCATGCAACTAACAGAACAAGAAGAAAGTCTGAAAAAAAATCAGTTCCATCTGAGTATACTTCCTTTGTTGTGTTCAGGTTTAGAGGAGAAAAATTCAAATATGGCTTGGTTGTTCATTATATTTCTTGCCAGATAGAAAGTATTAGAACAGTTCTGAAAAAGCTTTTGAGATCATTTTTTTGAGAGGAACCACTTCATTAACTGGAGAATCTGGATCTTGTGTACATATCCAAATTCTAAAGTAACCTTCAAATTTTTAAGCAATATGCTGTTCAGGCTTGTTTAGCTGACAGGTTGAGTTTTCCAGTATTTAATCCACATTTTTTTAGATTATTTTTTTAAATGCTCCATTTTCACTGTTAGAACTAATGTGAAAAGTGATTTTTTCCTGAGAGTTTGGAATAGGAAGAGAAATTCTCAGTAATGCTACTCAATGTTAGTGACAACAGCACTCTCCCCTCCCTCTTTTTATGAGAAGTTTTTAGATTATAGCAAAATAATATGAATGCAAGTATGGTGTTCAAATGATAGTATTGTTTCAGCAAAACTACTTACAAGGAATGCACAGTATTCATCTCAAACAGATATCAGCTATACAGAAGATATATTTAAGTTATACGCACCAAATTCTATGGCTGTTATTACGTAGTGGTTACACTATAAGTGGCAAAAGTCACTAGCAATGATTAGGAGCATATGGCACTGGAGCTATTTAAGCAACTAAGACAAATACACTCATTGTAATAGGTTACTGTTCACACACACAATATGCATTAGCTTTTGACCTGATAAGCGTGTAGTTTAAAACAGTTAAGACAGAAAGCATAAAGGAGATGATGTATTATTATTACATAGCAAAATGATGCTTAGTCAGTTACAGGACCCTGACAAGCACAGGAGACAAACCCGTATTACCTGAATTCATTAGTCCTTTTACTTATTATGTTTCTCTAAACATATGATTACACTAAATTACTCTAACTCCTTGCTATGATGTGCTATCACGCCCTTGTCATCATGATGCAGTTGGCTAGGATACCACCCTTTTTTCTTAAAACCCATTTTCCTTTCTGTCTTCCATTCCCCACTTCTGCTTTTATACAGAAAATCAATTTCTAGCAATGACCAGTTTTTGTGAAAATACCTATAGGAAAACAATCCCTGACATTACAGATCTTTATTATTTTTAATCAAGAGGAAATAGTAAGTTGTTTTAATTACCATAGCAATATAAAATATTCCTGTACATTTTAAGCCTCTAAAATCTCAAGTTTATAAGCTTGTTCATTACTTAAGGACAGAATCCAAAAGACTAAAGTGATTTTATGACATGTATCTTTAAAAACTATGTAATTCCAAAAACTATAGATTAAATTCTTCTTCACAGAAAATTTTTATTCTTTGTATATACAGCACCTAATACAATCAGGTTTTTGATATCAAATAGTAATTTCTACTGCTACAGAAATTAAAATCTTCTCCATGCTGAAATACAAAGGGAAGAGCATAAGAAGTGATTCTTAGGTTATATTTCTGACTTCTTATTCAACACTAGATATTTCACACACACACAAGATTCCAGGTTCATAATACTAAGAGGTAGCTATTTATTTAAAGCTTGAAATTTAGAAATGGAACAAAAATCTAGGGATATGCAGGAAATCAAGACTTTCACCCTGCAGTATATTCACAGCACTCAAATGTTGGGATTTGGCATCTTAAATATGCCCTAATTAAAGTGCATCCAAAATATTATTTCCAAAATTTCTAGTTATAAAGTCAGAGCACAGTACTTGCACTATAAAACATACCCAAACTGCAGCTACCTATCAGTGTCGGATTATTATATAGTTCCAGTACAGCTAGCTATAATTTAAAAACTACATATTATTGCACAGAACTGTGACTTCCAAAAGACAGTCTATTACACCTTTTTATTTGAACAGCCTTTTCACCTTGTATGGAGGAACCACACATAAGAAAGTTCCAACTTATTTTCAGAAAGCTAATACAAAGTATTTAATTAGGTAACTTGGGTTGTATCCCTTCAGGAGACGGGCAGCAGTCCCTGCACTGCTGCTAAGACAGTGCCATTGCAACAACAAGAATTCTTTAGTCACAGGCTACTTAAAATTTCCCCAAAACTACTTCCAAGAGCAAGGACTGAAAAGAAACCCTGAAATATTCTCATGTTTTCATCTTCTTTTTGCCAATTTATTATCTGTTGTGTTTGTTACACACTGATTTCCCTTCCATCTGCATTTTCACATGCCTTCCAATTGCTGCCCAACTTCAACTAAACAAGTGACATCTGCAAGCTAAGTTGATGGAAACCTAAATTAGTGCACCTCAGGCAAATATACTACACTCCATCTACCCTGTAAAACCGTAAACCAGTTTCCCATTCCAGGGCAACATCTTCAGCAGAAGGCCAGTGCAAGGTTTCTGTTGGTTAGTTAATGTAATTAACTATTGGTTACAGTCACTCTACTGTAACTCATGGAAATCCTCTTCTAAAAAACTGAACAGGGAAGACATTCCTGTACAGTATGTGATTTCCAGACAACATTCTGTTATTTTTTTAATGCATCTGTTTTTATTTATAATTGTAGTGAAAGATATTTTATTCATCCTTTTTCATTTATGCTCTGTTTTAAGCAAAATCAGACGTAACTCATTAAAGGACTATTGTCCATGCATTTATTACTGTGATGCATAACAGTACACAATAAAACTGTTCTATCTATATTAATCATAAGTGTTATCTGTGATGTGGTAAGCATGTATTTAGGTTAGTCCAATATATTCTTTAAGCTGAAATAGTCTTCTCTTGTTTCACTTTAAAATTTTATCACTGGCATTTTACTGAAACTTGATTAATATACATTGTTAATAAATCAGCTGTATATAACCGTGGATCTTTTATTTAAAAATTCTTGACAAGAGAAATCTTCCGAAGTTTGACGCATCTTACCAACTAATTATTAAAATGAATAAACTGTAGATTACTAACATGTGCATTTTGCCATTGACACTGGAAAAAAGACCACAGTGAGTGTTCACAAAATAAGATTTTTCTTTTGAAGTTATTCTATTTCTTTCTTCTTCCTTTAATTTTGGATTAAGTCTTTCACTATTCCTTTAGACTACAGTCATTTGTAAGTCAGATAATTCTCAGAATGTTTATTTTATAATTCCCAGAATGTTTCTTTTTCAGATTTCTACTTTTCAAAGAATCAAGTAATTGCAAATATTCTGTAATATACATGTATATATTTATTTCTCAGTTTATCTTTCATTCATGGATCAACAGAAGAGTTATTTAAAGAAAAACTATCTTAAATAACTATCTGTCACAAACCTGTCTAGGCTCATGTTTAACCATAATTTATTCCTTATGTCAGGGCTTGATTTTCCAGCAGTCCTAATAATCTTAAAGATAACTCTGAAATTTACTTGCTGTCTTTACTGTGATGACCTTGAATAACACAAATGATTATGCACATTTTCTGGATTGCAAACTTTTGCCTGCTAGGCACCAAGATATAAACATTGTCTGTGTAGTTTGCAATCATCACCTTGCTTATTTATTTTTAAATATGCAGTTCTTGGAATTTTGTGCTGCTCCTGGACTTCTTCAGAAAAAGAATTTGTACTAATATCACAATGACAATACTAAATTTCCTTATCTGCAAATGTATTTAAACATAAGTATACAAAAAAATGTCCAAAGTGCAAGTCAAATCTGAACTGTTAATAAACTGAGCTGTGCCTTTTTTATTCTGCCTGCAAAACAGTAATGTGAGGATTACTAGAAACCTCAAGTCACTTTTATGACACTAACTTACCTTATTAGGCAATTGATTGGGGGAAATTGCACCTAATGATATCTGCAGTACTTCGTAAGTGCCACTCATCAAAGAAAGATCACCATTTATACCAGTTATATCTACTGCTGGACTATGATTCAAGATAAAACTAAAATTGTATCCTATAGGAAGCTGAATCATAGAGGCTTATGAGCTAACATTTATACCATAATCAAAGTTTCTTCTAACTCATGGAGTTGTTCTCTTGATTGTGTTGACTTCAGAGCATTTTTGGCTAGTCCACACCTCTCTCCCGTGGCACTGGCAGTACTGACTGCAGAACTGCACAGTAACATCAAACCCAAACCTATTCCTAAAGGAAAAATTTGTTTTTATGTTTCTGAATGACAAAGTTGTCCCGGGAGGGTGGGGGCAGCAGTTTGATTTTTTTGGTGGCATTTTCCTTCCTCTGAATGGGCTACTGCACCCCTGCAATTGCCAATATAGTAGGGGAGACAGAATACAGGGTCAGAGGTGAGGAAATCAAAGCTGCCATTCTGACTGCAGCACAGACTCAGAGGGGTCTATGTTGATCTTGAGTCTGCACCTTAAGATACCCCTGCCAAGATATGAATGCATCCATTTCCATATACCATTTGTTTTGCTTTCCTTTTAATTAGTTTTTGGGTATGATAGATCATGCTTTCACAGCTAGCACACTACCATACTAAATTTTAGAACCACTAGAAAAAGAAAAAAGAAGGAACAAAAAAATATGTACTTCAAAGGTTAGGCATGGAACTATAAACATAGGAAAGACATTCCCACTTTCTTGGTGTTTCAAACATGCTGTTTTCCAAAGGCAAACATGAGAAAGGTAGGTCACGATGTTCTGACCTCAATAGTTTTTCATCTGTTTTCTCACATTCCAGAAGTTTGTGTCCTAACTATCAGTGTGGAGCATCACATTCATTTAGATTCCTATTATTAGCAAATGTTATTTTGTACAAATAGCAACCTACCCAACACTAGCGTGCACTCTTCTCACCTCATAATGATAAGGGTCAAAAAGCCATTTCTAGGTGATAAGAGAATGAATTTTTCAGCTTCTCTCTGCCTACCTGAAAGTAGGGATTTAAAGCCAAATCTGTCATAACTCTTAACCATTCCAGAATATTCTGCAATACGGCTCCTTATTCCATCTGTTGTGGGAATTCAGAAGGGCTGCATCTGCTCTACTTTGAACAAAGCACTTCATTTGGAACAGCAATCAGCATTACTCCTCAAATCTGTGCGCTGAGTTTAGAGCAATTAGATTGCACCTAAAGGAAGGTGAAAGAGGTAGGAATCTGCCCGTGATCCTAGGTCTCCACTGTCAAGTCCCGTTACTAGTAAATATTCTTAGTGGGTGACATTTACAAACAAGAAGCTACCGGATCCCTTGGCTGGCAAGGATTTGATCTGTGCCAGAGGAACATTCATAATCTCAGCCAATAAATCTAAAATGACAAGTGTCCTTAAATTCTGTTCTTTTTTTTTTAATTAAGTTTCACCCAATAGCTTGGAAAAAATCAATAGCACTATGTCTTTATATTTGTTGATTCCATTACAAACCAATGCGGCAAAGACTTATTACCAAGAGTAAGTGCCTCTTGTTCTGCAAAGGCTGAACTTCATAATGCCTTTTGCCTCTAAAAGCAATCTACACACACATAAAAACCCCCCAACAAAACACACCAAGAATCCTCATGTCTGTATGTGCACTAAGTGTATCACAAAGGCACTATGCTAAGTAGCAAAAATAATTTTTTGCTGAACTGTTTAGACCATCAAATCAATCCAGTACAATTCCAAACACTTTTTCTTTCACAATAAATATATTCTACACTCTAGATTAAAAAATAAATGTCTCACTACTCACCAGTCTTTTCTTCTACTCTCTTCAAACCTGGTGACTATTATTCATTCTGTAATTCTAAAAAAGAAGAAAGCAGGAATGCTTATGTCAAGGTAAAGTTTAAGTTGATATAAATATCCCAAATTCAGGCTTTTTCACATGCATTTAAAGGTGACATAGATAAAAAAATGGTTGAATAGCATTCTACAACTTGCTTCAAGTTTTCCCATAACCAAAATCACTGCATTAATTTTGAACATGTCTATGGAAGAAAACAGTTGGTTCTCCAGTCTTCTTTATTAAGTCTCTACAGTCCATAAGTACAGATCCATCTACAGGTCTTTTCCTTGTGGTCTCAATGCAGGTATGCCTCACAAATTACAACTATCTACAGTTTTGTATTACAAAAATTCCTAATAATGGAAAGAAGAGTCCATAGAATTCAAAAATCAAAGGATCGTGACTGCCCATATTCAAAATATTCATATGTCAGTTATGTTTCTCTGGTGCTTTCTTTAGGAATGTAAAAGATGCAGCTCCTGCCTAACTCAAAGACTCTCTGACAGTTACATCCAAAAGAAAATAATTGAAGATTAAATTTTTAAAAAAAAATCTCAGAACACATCCCACAAGAAAACAGTATTATTTACATTGCTTTATAGAAAAGTCCTAAATATTTTTATTCACAGTTTGTGCAAAAAGGTCATATATATATATATATATACACACAAATGTACAGACATACTGTCCTTATACACTGATTTTAAAACTCAATACTTAATTATTTTTCTTTTCTTTCATCATACAATTTTATTACAAAATTTCAGGCATAAATTCAATATTAAAAACTTCATACACTGCTTAATTTAGCTTGGATTTAGATTGCACTGAGAGCTAACTAGTCTAGCTATCATGATGGCTTAAGGGAATGTTTCAGATTGCTTTTTAACCTCAGTGTTACCCACAAATGGTGAGCAGACAGAAATTACTTCCAGTGACAAGGAGGCTGGCCAAGCTATGTTTATTTCCTATGAAAATGTAAAATAGCAAAAACAAAGAACAGCACTTAAAGAGTAAAATAAATTTGTATACAATACTCTGTTCTGAGACAATTAAGAGTTTCATTTACAGCAGCTTGTTACCAAAGTAGTGCCAGCACTGCTTATTAATTAAAAGGTGTTTTTTCATCCTTAGCTCCTTTGTGAAGAAAGTGAGAATTAGCCTACTGTTTCTGGGGAATTACAGTTTTCTAATCATTTAAAAAATTAGGGTGACTAGTTCTGCCACCTATTTGCCCTGCAAGCATTCTGCCTCTTATACATGCCAAAAATTCTGACAGCTCTCTTTCAGACTGCCTATATATTACTTTAACTATTTCTATACAGATTTTGAATTATTTTGTATATCAACCAAAATCTGTGCTGGTGTTCTTTTAAAGCAACTCTGCTCTTTGCTTTCAAAAGAACATGTTGTTTCATTCCCCTAAAGAAGCTCAGAACATCAAGGAAAATAACATCAAGTGATAGTGGGTTCAAACGTATTTCTAATCTTTACAACCCTTCAGTACTTACATTAAAAAAGTGAGGCATAATTTATTTCTGATGAAACAGAGTTGCTCAGCTTTCTGCTAATAGGATCCTCAGGGCAAAAGGGGTAGGGAAAGCACTGATAAAAGAAAAGAGCTTCATTTTAGTGTTTTTTTTCTAGCCTGGAAACAATAAATTAATAATAGTGTTTACTCTGATTATCGTTGATTTAGGATAAATTGTTCTCATTTAGCAAATGGGGAAATGAAATTCAGTGCCCAAGGGACTGAGAATATAAATCTGTGCCAAAGGCTACAATTGAAGTCACATTTACAGACCCATTCTGAATTCCTGGATTGATTCCAATCATTGCTGATAGTAGGGAGGCTGATATTCTAGTACCATTTACCAGTTTAATGATCAAGTTGGCACTCCTTTCCCCTCCTCTCTCTTTGCTTCGCCTTCTGCTCTCCTCATGCCCCCCATCAAACTTTTTTTTTTTTTTTTTAATACTTGAAGGGTCACTAGCTTGTAAGTTTCTTCTCCTTCTTTTGGGAAAAGACAGTACAATTCTTAGCAGTACACACCTATGTTTTGACACTGCTGATCTGAAAGTATTCTTCAACTAGCCAGTTCTCATTCAGTTAGATATAAGGAAACTGTAAGAACCTTAAAATTGCATACTGTCCCATTTACAAAAAAAAAAAAAAAAAAAAAAGTACGTCTCAAAAAAAGCATCATGAAAGCACCGTTACTCGGTCAAGAAGACAGCTTGAACTAAGTATACTATTAAAGGTGTTTTCATTTCTTTAAAGTGCTGTATTACCATCATACTTCCTATGCTTGAAAATAATGAAAGAGGATACATAACACAGTACTGAAACTGATGGCATACAGCAAAAGCTTCAGGCTAGTATTGCATTTCCTCCTATGGAAGTATCACCATTTATTACCACTCATTAAAATTTAATTTTATGGAGCATCTTTAAAAGGTCATTTTTAAAATGGGAGTATTGAAGCCAATATTACTGACTGTCAGTTAACCACTTTGAGAACAGAAATCTTCACAGATTTGTTGCTTTGAATTATTAAAGCATAAATCTAATTAATTCAGATCTTTCTTAAGCAAAAAAATAGTTTATTGCTTTCCTATTTAACTAGCACAGCCATTTGCTTTGTTTGTTTTCTCCTGATAAATACCTTGATCTTTAAAATGACATTCTGTTACTACAATGATGTTTGACTGTGTATTCATTACCGCATTCTGTGATGGCATGTACCATAGCGTTTTAGTCACTGTTTTCACAGGTACTACATTTATCATTTAAACACAGAGTATGGAAGTGATGAACTACATCTACAAAAATCAAACCAAAGACTAGTTTAGAAAACAAAAAATGGACACCTAGATTAGCCTCCAAAGTGCTCAGTAAGCATATGCCAATAGCATATTCATTATTTGAATCTTAATATTCAGTACAACTTGAAGGTGCTTAGAAATCCATTCAGACAATTGTGTTAGTACCAAAATGGGCTTAGCACACCCCTACTTACAAGTGTGCAGGGTATCACTACTTCCTACATAAGCTATCAATGTAACTTATATCTGATCCATTTTTTTTTTTCAAGTGAAAGTGAATTACAAGTGCACAGAGGACCAGTTTTAACCCTGTGAAACAGGAATTTAAACCTGAAACTTGCTTTCTTTACTGCTAGTTTACAGATATACTTGCGAGCTAGAACTTGTTCTCACAGTTTCTGCATGTTGGTGTGAAGACTGTGCTGACTATTCGAATGTTGTCATGGCTTCTGGCACCTTCAATTATGTTTTTTAAATTATTAAATAATGACACAGTGGGATAAGTTTGATATACTTCTCAGTGGATCGGTTTTTGCTTGTAAAATTGCTGATACTCTATTCTGAAGGATCTTCCTTTTCAAACTTGGATGCTTAACAAAATGATACAACTGTATGCAACAACAACATTCTTCTCATCCACACTATTAACTTCATAGAAAGAGTGGAACATGCATTGTTATTCTCTAGATTAATTACTGGCTATGACCTAAACTAAACAAGTATTTGTACAATGCTGCTGGACTGGATAGTGGTAGTCAGGAAGTACTTTGTTTCCACTGTGGAGAAAAAGGAGAAAAGTCAGACTAAAAGAGACATACCAGTGTCATAGAACAAACCCACGGCTAGATGATCTGTAAATTCTAACCTACAACTCCTATTTCTTGTCCCTCCAGTGGCACACACTCCCACAGGAATCATCTTTTAAATATTTAATCTTTTAAATATTTAGAAATCAATTTCTTAAAATTTCAAGATGAATTTGCAAACATACAAATAAAATTTTCATTATCTGTCTTTGGCTAGAAAACCTTTTTAGAGTCTATGAGCACTAGCTCATATCATCTAGATTGAAGATATCTTTCTAAGACTGGAAGTAAATTGCTTAAAATGTGCCTTCATCGTCTTCTTAGCTTCACAATTTACACTTCAGAGGGGAAGGGTAATATTACCAAGATTAAAAGCAAAACAAATAGAACTGAAAACAGACAAGCCCTACTATCAAACACGGGCTTCTTTCTAGATAGTCAAGTCAGACATTTAGGATAGAATGTAATAATTATCATACATGGAAACTAAAGAAAAGAACATCAGGATTGCAAGCTGTAGATTTCATTAACTTCTCTTTAATATGATTAACATACTTACAACACCCTGTTCAAAGTCCTGTAAAAGCAGAAAGACATCTGTAATAGATGTATGTTCCTAACTTTCATCTACTAGTCTTGAAAACACCTGCTTAGCTGTAAACTCCATGCATCTTCTATTTTCAAGTTTCCCCAAGGTTTTAAGCACATACTTCTCTGTCACTAAATCTTGAGGTTTGGGCAGGACTGTAGAGTTTCAAATCGTGTACAGGTTTAAACCAAGCAAAAATTAAGGATTCGTCTATCCAAGTCTTCTCAGATCAAGCCAATAGTTTCAGCATAGGCTTCAGTCAGAGCTCCTCACAAAATGTTTTAGCAGCCAACATTTTTTTTAGTGCATAGCTGAGAATAGTACGCCCTAGTTAGCAGCTGATACACACACACACACAGAGGTCATGGGATTCAACAATTGAAATTACAATGGACTTGTTTTTAAGTGAATGTTTGAGGCAGGCATATTAACTATAGCTAGATCCTACTGTTAAATGGCATCTGTAGATGCAAACTTTGCCTACTCTGATTTCATCTTGTAAGTGAAGATAGAACTTCAAAACCTGCTCTAATAAGAAATCTAGTTCAATAGAAACATCAGATTACTTTAAAAACAAAGAATTTTTTATAATACATTTTTGAGACCACAGGCTTTGAATAAACTGCAGAGAAACATCCAAGCAATTGTACCAGAAAAAGAGTACACTTTAAAAAATCATGGTATATAATTACACAAACATTTTCCTCTATAGTTGGTTGAGTTTTGACATTCTGGTAACAAGCAGCAGCCTTCCTTTAACACACCATCAAATCATAAGCTAACTAAAATTTAGAGCAGAAATAAACATAAGCTTTAATCCAGGGAAAAACTTGGAAACAATGCTTTCCCTGAAGTGTTCTAATTTTTATTCTGTCATTCGAAAGAGAAATCAGGGAGACTGCAGTTCAGAACCCGATTTTTGGAATTTCCTCCAGAGCAAGACCTTTATCTCCACAGTGACATTAGCACATTCACATAGCAATATGATAAATGTATTTTACTCTAAACTCATGTCCTCCATAAAGCCTCCAAAGTGCTTTCAAGGTACTTGCTTCCTACCGGTAGTAATTTCTTGACAGTACCAGACTCATGGTAAGATGTGCCCTGCAAAGGCTGTGAAAAAACATCCACAATAGCCTCTCTACATATAAAGTAGCAAGCTGCCTGAAGACTGACATCCCCAGAGTTTCTGTTTACACCATTTTCTGATGACCTTATCTATTATTTTCATAAATTCTTTTACATATATATATTTTACAATGTCTTTTTTTAACTAGGGCAGCTAGTCATGGAGAGCATAGGAACAGGAAGCAATAATTTATATCAGAAAGCAAAATGTCCTTTCAGATGCAGTTTGCAAACTCACCATTGTTTGCTATCTACTGCCTGTTTTTTAAATAATGCACAAATCATCTCCAGTACCATGGAAATAATCAACAGAGAATCAAAACCTGGAGCTTCTACTAGAGCACAAATCAAAAGCTGTTGGAATCCAACAGCTGGAGCCTGTCTCATTATTTCACCATGCTTTGATGTGCTTTTCAGCCAAGTATCTCAGAATTACTTGCAGATATGTCTGTCTACAAATTCTACATTGCTTACACATTATAGTTTCCAACAGAGATAAATACTGTAACTGAGTTCTCATTTTCAAAAAAAAACCCAACTTTTTTTTCTTATCTTCTATTAAGCACAAAATCCGGTAAATAGAGGAATTGAAAATCAGCTGCATCTAATAAGAGAATCAGGTTTGTTATTGACTTTGAGCTGGTAGTTTCTATTAGATTATCCATCATACTTTTATTATGTGATCAACTGCCTAATTAATTTTGTACTCATGCATTTAGGCAGAATACTGTATGTTTCAATGGGGTTTACTATAATCCTGCACCTGCGGCCTCAGAGATTTAGACAGCTCTCGATCATAAATTTAGACTATGCCTATAATCATGTCAGCTGGAGTATGGTTCCAGCTATTCAGTCTGTTGAAATATAACAGTATTTAATTTATGAGGCACAAGAAAATTTGCATCTGTGGTTATGTATCTTTGGACTTTAATCAGATCAAAGTCACTGAGAGATATTAAGAGAGTTAGATACAATATTTTGTTCAGACCGTTTTAGTGGGTAAATCAGACACTGTTTTGATTTTCTCTGCTTATCTAGTAATATGAACAGATGCAATCACGCTATTGTATAATGAATGTTGATTGCCAACAGTATTTGATTTTGCAACAAATTCTGTAGTGATAATTAAAGATAACTTGATATCCCATACAGTGATAGTTAAAGATTGCTTTGTGTGCTTTATGGTATAAACAAATGTCATAGATAATGAATGTATTCTCTATAACTTTTTATCTGGAATATAATTCAGGGTAGAAAAGTCACAAGTCTTGATAACAAAAATATTCAGATGCAAATTAAAGTCTTCATTCCAAAATTTGTGTTATTTATCCTTTATTCTCTTCTGGTTTGTGGCATTTACATTAAAAGAAGATTTAGCACTTTATGATGCATTAGCTGTAACTTCTACAAAAAGAACAAGAAACAAAAGCTATAGATGGCAGCTATACTATTATCCACTGATCACACCAGGCCTGCTCTGAAGAGCACTGCAGCCAGCAGTAGTATCTGTGATTACAGTAAGTTTCAGTAAGGTCCACATGCAGTAGACCCATATATGTTTACCGTTCAGAAACCTTAGGAAGAAAACATCTAAATCCACTTTTTCTACTAATAAACTTTACCAAAATTCAGAATTTCATACCATTATAGTTCTGGACAAAACCTGATGTTCAAACTAAGCCATACAAAAAATATGAGATAGGAACTGGGTTGGATTTCTCCCCTTCTCAGCAGTAGTCCAGCAAAAGTATAGACAGTAGATTCAGACTAATAGAAATTTATTTATTATTTTTTTAAATAGGCATAATGACTTTAGAGTTGTTCTTCTGCACAGTGGAAGAAATCTGCCACAGCCCTGCAACTGTTGCTTTGCTCATACCTAGCACATTAACTGGGCAGAGTATATGTGAGATGACACAGAAACGCATCTTTATTCACTCAGGCATGCAAAGATCTGGCACTGTATCCTCTCCACTCCCTGTATGCTCAGGAAGGCAGAGAAGCGGAAACGCCTTCCTTTCTACTCCCACAATCAAGTCCTTTTATGACTATTTTAAGTATGTACAGGCCTTTTCAGAAGCCTGCTTCAGAAGCAAACACAGCCTTAGTCCAATAGCCATCAACGTTATGCCCCCTAACCTTGCAAACTGCTATATGCCAATCTGAATTTGAATAAGTTTGTTTTGGAACAATGAAAGTCATCTGTGCATATAACTATTAGCAGGATCAGGATCACGGTACAGTACATCACAACATATTTAATGACTTCCACTTAACAACTATTTTAGTCCCCAGACATGCAAATATTCTTTTTATGTACTCCTTTAGTAACTGCTTCAGGCTGCACTGTTGGAGTGTCATGGTTGCTATATACAGCACTAGGTAACTGACACCCATCTCCAATGCCAATATTATATGTTGCTTTTTATCTCTAGAGCTTTATGTTTCACTTTTATTCATAATTCAATGGACAACACAGTGAGCTGCTTAGTTCACTGGTCAATACAGTTAGCAGGTGAACTCCTTATAAATGACAGAAGCACTTTCATTCCAGGAGTTTTTTCCTGGTTTAGAATGGATGTGTGTCAGCTGTTGAAACTTGCCAATTAAATTATCTTAATTCTTGATGCGAGCTTTAGTCATTGAGTATGCTGTGAGCTATATTCTCCCCCCCCTTCCCCACTACCCTAAAAACTGCAACACTAACTCCTATACAGTCTCTTCTGGTTCACTGATAATATGAAGCTGATAATTGTTTCTTTTTTTTTTTTTTTCTTCTCTCTAAGAAACAGAAAAATACCTCTGCCTCTGATGTACTTCCACTGTGTGTCATTGTGTATGTCAGAAAGAAAGATACCAGTTTCCTGCAATCTAAGAAAGCATTTCTGCTGACATTCTTCTTATGACTTTTCATTCCAATTTATAAAGTTACCTGTTGAGGAATTTTTATATCATCTACTTCCTAGAGAGGCTACCACCCAAGCCTTCATTAGTTCACAGGAGATCAAACTTGCTAACAAGTTACTGTCAGTTGCAGTTTTAAGACTAGAACTAGGTCAGGTTTATTACCTACATCAATTCTTTCATGTAGCAGAGCAAAGACAAAAAAAGGATTTTAGAAAAAAATAAGGGAAAAACAGGAATGAAAGTCTAGCAGATCTAAAATGTTTCTCTTATCGAAAGTGAAATGCCACAAATGTTTTATAAATTACCAAACCCCCAAGGCAGAAGCCATATAGTCTCCAGCTTTGTCTAAGAGACCTTACAATATTACAGCAGGTTTTTGTTACAGAGATAGCATATGAGCACAGTCATTTGTAATATGGAATTCTTTAGATATTAATTCAGCAAAGGCTGTGAGAATTGTGTTCTGAAGGGGACAGAAATAGCTTCTGCACATTACTGATCTTCTCCAACTGTTGGGATTGTTCTAGGTAGTTTTGAAGGAGCTACACTACAATAGAAACAACAGTAAAAGCTTTATAAATTAGTGTGGTGTCAGATTTAGTCACATTGTTTTTGACATCTCATCATAATACATCACTGTATGGAATTCTTGATGCCTTTCCACAACTAATGTCTGTTTGGTGTTATCCGTTTATTGCAGTTTTGTTATTTCAGCTTCTGCTAATCTTCAGATCCAGGAAATGCAAATACATTGCAAGAGAAGAAAGTACCTTTTCAAAATGTTAAGGCTTCTTTTATGTTAAAATGTCAAGGGGTTTCTTTTATTTGGACTGAACTGCCAATCTGTGACCACTCTGTCCATGGCTAGGAAGAGAAGCAACCATAAGCACAGAGAATCATACTTTTTTTTTTCCTTAAACTTTTGTTTCTTTTAGGTGCAGCATCAGTCATGCTCACATTTTCAGGCCATCAGCTACTCACTGCTTAAACAGAGTAAACCTGCTTTTCCAAAAGTACTGAGGGAAAGAAAACGATGGCTATGGTTACAGCATTCATGGTTGTAAAGGAGAATTCTAATGAAGTAAAAAGGTACTAAAATAGACAGTTTAAAGGAATGAATACAGGAAAGTAAATTAAAAGCTGTTAGGTAACCAGAAATTGCTACAGTAGTGGTGAAATAATCATTATTAATCCTCCTGCTTGAACCCACTGAGTATGGGGATAAGCCATGGCATTAGACACAGATGTTATTAAGATATACTTTGCAAGAATAGGCATCTCAGGAGAGAACATGACTTAAACACATTTTTGGGTCATGTCTCCTCTCCTGTATCCTCCTTATTCCTGCCAGTACTAATTAATGTACAAGCTCACACAAACATTGCCGGCAAGTGTGTGACAAGCAGTCTAAATGGGAAGCTTTTCTAGCATTAATGAAACACATGGGAAGTGGAATGAGGTGTAGACAAAGTACCATTATACTGATTTTGCCATCTATAAAGTTAATGTCAAGTGCAAAACCTATAAAAATCAAGGAACAGGCTAGAACCACAGTTTAATGATCCTACAACTTATGAAACAGTTACAACAGTCTAAAGAATGTTTTCCCAATCAAAAATAAAGTTGTGTTTACATATCAAAGCCATTTGAGTCAGTCAGAGTGCTCAGATCAAACAGAGTGCCTCTGTTAAACCAGTTTACAACACTGAAGAACTAAAGGTGTGCATCAGTGTCCAACTCCACGCATTCTAACACCAACAAAACATCTCCATAGGTATATTCTCCCACGGGTCCTTTTCTTTAGTAGCTCTAGGTATACTATTGATCATCATCTCCTTCCTCTTGTGAAGTAGAACAATACGAAAAAGAGCAAAGCACACCAGTTGCTTTACTTAGCAACGTTTGAGAACAAAAGCTTAGATCTTTCCCTTCTCAAATCTCTTCTTGAATAAGCTACCTGCTTACCTTTCAACTCTTGCTTGCTTCTTCTAGAAGTTCAGTTTCAAGAGGGCGGGTAACAAGACCCCTGAGACACCAGCGAAGCTTCTCTGAGGTTATACACTCAGTGCCCCTGACCACAATGAGGACATCCTTGAAATAAAATCCACCGTTTCAAACACTGAATGATCTTTTCACATTGTAGAACAAAACCAGAAAACAAAATGCAGAAATCCAAATGCAGGAGATGCCAGCTGGTGTGATGAGACTGTTAGGTGCCTACCCTGAGAAGGATATCCCACACTCTGGAATCTCAACAGAGAAAGGAAATGAGGCCTCTAACCCATGAAAGATACCACCAGACAAGAGAGAGGTCCCCTAACACTCTATATGTACCGTAGATTAAGGCTGTTCCTCACAACAGCAAGGTTTTTGGATTACCTGAGGATAGGAAGCCGAAGGGCCTAAACAGTGCATCCTGGACTGATGCAACAGAAAAAAGGCCCAGTTTAAAGATGTTGAAGTCACTTTGCTGGAAATCAAAAATTCCCCAGGTGGACTGGATGTTGTCCATTTCTAACTCATAGCAACATGAATTGAAGACATACTTTAACTCCTTCCTTATTAAGATAAAATACCTCATAGTTCCAATTTACCAACTTGGAGCCAAAGCTCCTTGTCTAAGAAAATAAATAAATACTTTTCAAGCAGGGCAGGCCTGAAGATAACAGCAGAAAGAAGCTGTTTAAAAAAAAAAAAAAAAAAAAAAAGGCAAAAGCCCCATATGGTTATAAAGGAAAATTTGTTCACAAAAGCGAAAAAATATTAGCATTCTGCCCCTATCCCAAAGAAGGAAAAAGAACTAAAAGAACCCTTTTAGAAGTCCAAAGATGTTTCTAAAGCTACAGACCTTTGCTGTCAGACTTCTTTCTTGCTTGTGTAACATATCTCTACTATACTTCCTATACACTGTATCTGTATTTACAGTGATGCATTGTTGCACACAAATCACTCCTAGACCCCTCCCCTCCTGCTATTTTGCATTGAAAGCTTGGAAATCAGCCTTGTATGAGCCTGCAGCACTCCAGATGGGTCAGAGAGCCTTGCCAGCAGCCTTGCTCAATACCACAAGATAATTCTACAGACTTCTGTTTAAACATTGTGCAGTGAATATGATTTCTGATTCAAAATAATAATGGCATATGGCACTGCTTTAATAGCACTGCCATTTTGGGTGGATAGCAAGGATTTTTTTTTTTTTATTATTATAACAAAATAGCTGCATTAGCTACTATAAAAGAACAGCAAAGAGTAACGAGGATGAGATACTCAAACCAAGTTTTGTGGTAAGTCATTCTGTGCAAGTTACCTAAATGATGTAACATCAGGCACAGGAGTTCAAAGATCTGATGAGATGGCAAAAGATTATTAATGTAATATCTCTTTAAATGTAAAAAGTATGGCCACAGGGGTTGTCTGACTCCCCTTTCTTACTCTTCTTTTTTTTACTATCAGAATACTTAATTGGGAATTAATCCTTGAAAATCTTTTAAACCATTAAAGAGACCTAATAAAATTGAAGTACAAAAGGATTGCCAGCTGCGTACCATTTACAACTGCAACTAAAGGGAAAAAAAAAAAAAAGGAACCTTTGAGGAAGTCACAAACAATAATTACAATCTAATAATTTCCCAGTGATATTTAGATTACCAATTAAAAATGAAACAACTAAAATTTTTGTGTTTATTCAAGGGGAGAAAGACAAAGAGCACTAGAATGTGCTCTTTGTCATCTTCAAATATTTTTTCACTTTTGGAAGAATATGGCACAAATCTGTCATTAAGGAGAAATCAAGGCATTTAACAAATACTCTGTAGTAACTGGTTAACTAGAGATACAGAAAATGTAAGCACAGTGTACCTACCAGCAGTATTAAGACTATGACAAACCTCAGTCTCTTGTCCAGTAATCCCTTCAGCCACAGATCAGTGGTGACTGGTACAGTTAAATGGAAAATTACCTCTACGTGCATTTGTAATACTCCCTTCCTTAAGCATCCCGTATAAGTTACTGCTGAAAAAAGAACAGGGTATTAAAGGACTGTTTGTGATTACTGACAATGGCTGGTCTTTTAATCGATGCATTAACATTTAGAGAATGTTTTAAATTACTTTTTAACTATTGTATCACTACTTTTTCTGTCGCTATGTTGGCCTATTTTACCTTATTTGGTCTAGTGATGCTCCTTTCTAACTAGTGCTCTAGCCCTGCCATGAAAGTGCCATTGAGGTTCTAAGGTTGTCTAACTTCTCATTCTTAGGTTGAAAGTCTGATCTATGAATTGGTCCTAGTAACAACATTCATTATAAATTTACTGAGTATTTTTATAAAAGCTATTCTACTTAACTTTGGGTTATTTATGTCAGGCTGGTACTTCTTTAACTTGAAATTATCTATTTAGCACAGGATACATAATCTGCAAACTTTCTGTCTAATTCTTTATAGCAACTGAATTAAATACAGTAATTAATTAGAAGTTGCTAGAGCACTAAATCAAGAAGCTACAGTGAAACATAAAAAGTTTCTAAATGCTGAGGACAACTTTCAATCTTCGTATTCCTATCCAAGCATATTTTAAGTGGGTATTATATTCTATCTCCCCTCACTCAGAAGCAGATCTAGACAAAATTATGAAGAATTAAAACCTCAATACTGCGTTGTGTTCACTGTAATTTTGGTCCCTATGCTCTCTTAGTTTTCAGGCTGTTTTTCCTCCATCCTTCAAAATATAGTTGTACTTTGGGCAGGTATCCTACACTTGATTTTAACTCCTTTTCTGTAAACTAAATTACCGCAAAACTCCTTTTATCATTCAAACAAGAGAAGGAATTAAAGCACTTGAAAAGACTTATGAGACAGCAGATCAAGACATTAGCAGTAAGTGACAATTTAAGATCCTCAATTCCACACCTGAAATTATATGAATTATTGGGTTTTTTAAAGTACTATAACAATATAACACAAAAATATCACTTCATTCCTAGTCTGAGAAGGGGTGCCTTCTTCTTCAGCCTTAGTTGTACAACTCTCAAGTTCATACACATACTTTGACTTAGCTCAAGTCTTTTCCACTCTTCCCATTAACGTCCTTGCATCAAATTCTTCACCTTTTCCCTGCCCTGTTCCCAATCCATCTCTCTGAAGACGGAGATTGTTCTAAAGCAGCTTTTCCTAGAAACACAGTTGTCAGAGAAAGAAAAGCTGATAGTAGTAGTTAAAATAATCATAAAGTTAATTCAACTATCCTTTTGTTAAAATATTTTGAAATATGACAGAGTGTTAAGAAAAAAAAAAATCAACAAGCCTCTTTATTCACCTGAATATTTGCAGAATTTCTGTGTGTTCCAGCTACAGACATGCTGCTAGAGAAGGTGGAACTAAACAGTGGAATGTATCCTGATATTAAATATGCATACATAATTACTAACACCCACTAACACTTGTCCAGAAAGGAAAAATAAATTTAAAAAAAATCATGTAGCTAGACTATGTATTAGGAGAAGCAGAGAGATGCTTTCTTAAAACAGATGACCAGAAGATACAGTCTGCATTGTTCAACCTCTCTTTAATTATGAGGAACAGCTCCTTGCAAACTTCAGTCTGTCTTAAGCGAGTCTTAAAATCCATAATGCAGGAAGAGAAAATGGAAAATTCTGTCAACTGATAGGACATAATTGCTGGAGGAATTTCCAGTGTCAAACCAATTCTGTATTTCAAGACAACTCTGCCATTACACATTGTCCTAGTTTCGGCCAGGATAGAGTTAACTTTCCTTGAGCTGGGAAGGGGCACAGCTGGAGTTCCAGGCCCAGATTGGCCACTGGAATATTCCATATCACATGACGTTATGCTCAGTATATAAAGAAGGTGGGTTCTCTCTCACTTTGGTTTCTGGTCAGCACGGTGGGATCTTTCATTGTGTCAGGATCACTGCTGGGGCCAGGCTGCATACCGGTCGCCAGGTGGTGAGCAATCACATTGTATATTACCTGTTTGGACTTCCTATCGTTACCGTCACTAAACTGTTTTTTTCTTCCAACCTATGAATTCCACCTTTTTTGTCTCTCCCCTATTTCACCAGGGTGGGGGGAAAAAGGTAAGTGACCAGCTGTGTGGTGACTGGCTAGTGGCCAAGTTCAAACCACGACAGGTATACTGGTTTTGGCTGGGATAGAGTTAATTTTCTTCATAGTAGTTAATATGGGGCTGTGTTTTGGATTTGTGCTGAAAACAGTCTTGATAACACAGGGATTTTTTCATTACTGCTGAGAGAGCTTACAGAGTCAAGGCCCATTCTGCCTCTCACCCCACCAGCGAGCAGGCTGGGGCGTCACAAGAAGTTGGGAGGAGACACAGCCGGGACAGCTGACCCCAACTGACCCGAGGGATGACCCACACCGTATGGTGTCACGCTCAGCATATAGAGCTGGGGAAAGAAGGAAGGGGGAGATATTCAAGGTGATGGTGTTTGTCTTCCCAAGTCACCATTACACACGATGGAGCTCTCCTTTCCCAGAGATGGCTGAACACCTGCTTGCCCATGGGAGGTGGTGAATTAATTCCTTGTTCTGCTTTGCTTGCGTGCCCAGCTTTTGCTTTACCTATAAAACTGTCTTTATCTCAACCCATGAGTTTTCTGATTTTTATCTGTCCAGTTTTCTCCTCCACCCCATTAGGTGGGAGTAAGTGAGCTTACTTTCCAGCTGGGATTAAACCACAACCACACGCTGAAGCCTTATGACATTAGGACACGGGGTTAGCTTAGGTGATGAGCTGCTATCTGTTAACTGAAGCAGTAGCTTAAGATGATCAGTGGAGGCTGAAAATTTTGTAATAAGATAGCTTTCTAACCGATCGGGGGGGGGGGGGGGGGGGGGGGGAAGAGAAAATTCAAAAGTATTGTACTAATATACTTCTCACAATTACTTCCATTTTTTTTTCAGGTCTTAATTTTTCTGTGAAGTGTTTAAATAAGAGCTTAATGTAATGGAAACGATCTCACATGAACTACACTAAGGATTAGCCATTACCGCTAGCTGATATAATAGCAAATACAGTATTGTTTCTTTTAATAATTGACTTAACAGTCTTATGTTTGTATACCATCACAGCACTTGCCTGTGCCTTACAACAAATTTTGGCAGAAAGGTTTTAAAGTTGCGTCCATATAATGAAGGTCTGATTGTGTTGAATCTATAAATAAGACAGAATTAAGAAATGGAACAAGCTGTCTAGGAACTGGCATAGTGAGGATGGTTAAACTTAAAATTATATTGACTGCATTTTATGCCATCTCATTTTAAAACTTTAAAACAAAAGTACTATTTGTCCTTATTTGCATGACACTACTAAAATTATTATAGAAAATACGGAGTGTAGGAAAATTACTGTTAGATTCATGAAGTCTCTCAATAAATCAACATCTGCCATTAACCAACTGATGGTGATTATCTTGCTTGTGAATTCTAGCAACAGGAGCAATCACTAATAGATTGTCAATAGCTCTTATAACAGCAGTTTGCAATCATTTCTGGAAAAAGTCAATTTTTACCAGTATTATAAACATATTAGTGCACAGCAAATTAATTGCAGTATTTCTGCTACCAGTTCACAGAGTAAACTTGACTCCGTTCTGTTTGTGTTTGTACAGAGCTAGTATTGCACACAGCAATCATCTTTTGTTAACCTTAACTGCATAGCTGAATCAAAAACTCTGAGATTGTAGTTTTATCAGACCAGGTAGACTGTCCTAGTGACATCTTTCTATACACAAACTTCTTCCTGCTTTTGCCTCATGCTGGCTACACCAACATGTCTGCACTGTCAGTACAAGTATTTTAGGTAAGTCACAGATTTAACAGAAGAGCTGAGAAAGACTTACTGCCACCTTAAACACTGACTTGTGTGACCAGATGTTCTGACATGCTGTGACATAGCCAAGGTTATGAACAAATTAAGGGCTATGTAATTGATGGGCATTTGAAAGATGAGATCACTTAAGAGTCTACATTTAAGTATTCTTGAAGTTTTGCTTTTACATAATGTATTTCTTGTGTATGAAACTGACAATAGAATTAATGTTTAATGACAATATTTTAATAGATACACAGACTAAACTGGCTAATAGTACTGCACATTTATCTGTTAATACCCAGAACCAGATTTGTTGAGGAAAGTTCATGACAACTAATGGCTGAAAACTTCAGTGACATACTATGTTCCAATGAACTGTACACAGTTAAAATCGTAATTTCCTTTAGCCATGCCTCAGATTCACTCTCATAAGAAGGATAAATATTACAAAGCTGGCACACATGAAATCAACTAGTAAAAAAGACTAATCAGTGTGGAATAAGCTGATTTTTTGTAAGTTATTTGTATATTTACACAAATAAATAAAATACTGAAGCAAAAAATAAAAATCCTGATAAGCAAGATTAAAAATTTAATAACAGATATATTACCACGTTTGTTATTGCAGTTACAATAGCTAAATAATGACAGATTACACAGCACTTTTAAGGATAGTAATTCTTCAGATCTGGAGAGGACACATACACATTTCTAACCTCAAATTACTATCACCCCATTTACAATTAATTTAGACAAAACCCAAACATAAATGCAATTGGTGAGTCTGAGAATGTAAAAAAAACGACTGGGAAGAGAGAGGGATTTCAAGGGTAAGTAAAGAAAAAACAAAACCAACAACAAAACCAAGGCATCTTGATCAACTGCAGACAAAACTACTTTCAGCTCCTGATTACCAGTTGTACTACATACACAGCCCTTGAATCATGCAGTATTTGGCTTTCAGTATTATGGGCACAATCAAACTTTTAATTTTCACAGTGAATAGTCTCTTCTTTGTAAGAGTATGTTGTGACCCTATGCTGAAGAACAAATCAATGCAATATAAGGGGTTCGTCTACACCACTTAGAAGTTTTGTCCTTGACAGGGAAGGGGAGACCAAAACCAACCTATAAGTACCTTTAAGGTACCCTATGGATTTTTTGAAATGCAGAAGATACACAACACTTCCTGCCCCGTTTCTCGAATGTGGGTAGCTGCAAGAGTCGACAATGCTGATTGGGATCATCCTGCTCTCCAGAATGCCATTTTTGTTAGCGAGTATTTTGACCAAGAACAATGATCACCTTACTTCCTCTTGCAAGGATAAAAGCTGTCCCTTCTCTCTACTCTGTTTTTTCAGTGCACTCCATGTGCCTACCTGAGAACAGTATTGTGCAATTCTCCCACTTTATATGAATCTGGTACAGCAAACTGTGTATCAATAAGGCCTCCTTGTGTCTAAATGAATTAAGTCTTGCACCCTTAAGAGACCATAGTGGATGGTAAACTCTTGACAAAACACCATAGATTCAGAGCAATACCTCTTTCAAACCCACCCCATCACCTTCCCCGTTAGAAACAGAACATGGAGAAATGAGACTAAAAACTGTCCTTTCCAGTCAGCACGAACCCATCTCACCTGAAAGGCTTCATTCCCTACTAGTAAGTTTCTTGGATTTAAACTTCCTACTGGATCCATACATCTGACCTCCATACCTCTTTAAGAGCATGTCTCCGAGACTGAACTTATCTTCTAAAAATCTGTGGGCTCTCTCACATCTTGATTCTCTCAAACTCTGAACGGTTGTAGAAAAACAGCTACTCATAAATCCTCTGCTTTCTTGACTGTCCAATACTGCATCAGTAATCTTTAACAAAGCAGCTTACCAAGTAGCAGCCACAAACTGTGGGAGAATTTTCAATTTCTGCAGTGCTATGAGTGATTTTAAAGTAAGAAGAGATGATGACCTATGAAGTAGAAATCTTTCAGAAATTGTGTTTTCCTGTTTTCCCTCCCTGCAACTTACACTTGAGTGGATTGCTCTTTTAGCAAAATAACTATAGAGTAAACTTGAATAATTTAAAACCTTATTCTTGAGAACTGTCTTAATACATAACCTGGGAAATAGCTACTGCTCTTGTAACTAGTATGTGCAGAGTACTATCCACTGAGTAATGTTTAACTAAAAAGGGAAATCCTTAGAAACTGGTTTGCTTTGTTCCCAGCCTGCAGCATGCCTTGCTTCCGAATTCTACAGAGGGTTGAGAGTAAAGCTATACTATCTACTATTATTCTTCAGAAGTATTAAAGCATAAAATTACCATCTATTGTAAGTTGTAAGACAAGTTAAATAAGAGATAAAATAGACTTTAATCTAAATAAAACTTCTTACTTTTAGTATAACTTTATTTCTTTAAAGAAGCTATATGCAGGTTGCTTTAGGGAAAGACAAACAGAATACCTAAGATAGTTTGCATCTACTTCAAACAGGTATCATCAATGTAAAAAAAAAAGTATTACTATGTTTTTTAAATATACTGTAAAATTACTGGAATCATTGCAATAACAGGATGAAAACTTTATATGTTCACAGGTGCAGAAATTAATTCAGCAACTTTTCTTACTGGCTTAGAAGTAGTTTTTTGCTCTGCTGACTTTAAAGGGAGAATGAAATATTATACAAAACAGAAAGGAAGAAGAATTTCTACAGGGAAAGGCTGGTGTTCCTCAGCACTTCACCTGGCACAGAAACTGTGTTTGGAAACCAAAGACAGTCAGTAAGAAAGAATACATTACACTAGTCACGGGTAGTATACAGCAATGAAGGGAGCCTGAAAGATGGGCTTATATTTAGAATGCATTTTTAACCATGCATAACACTAATTATAGAAATAGAAATCTCCGTTGTCCCCAGGAAATTACCTAATTTTCATAAAAAGGCAAATTTTTCTGTTACTTTTTTGTGGAAAACCTAAGTTCCACACTGTTCACCCACATTACTGATCTCTAAAACAATGTTGTGCTCATTGTTTATCACTTTTTATTTTTCCCACACTGAGAAGCACTTAATGAATAGAATCAACTCTCCATGTAATGACCAGAAGGACAATCTAAGCGCCACCAGGTAAAGGCACCACCATCTGCAGTCTGTGGTTCTGACACTCTCACAGGTCACCGGGACTGGTGAAACAAAGGAGACAGGTTAAAGATGCAAAATCTAAAATGAAGCATCAAAAGGATTTTAGGGCTGTGTCAAAATCTTAATCTAGTAATATTGGACAAATAAATTGGAAATACTGTTTACCTACTTCATCCAGTGAAAAAGGGTAAGGGCAAAAAAAGGTTAAATAACTGCTTTGTAATGCATAGTTATAAGGAGGAATCCTCTGCATATCTGACACTGGAATCTTAATAATATGTATATTCTTTTAAATCAGTCTTTTGTAATTCCCCCCCGCCCGGATTTAATACAAGCACATCTCAAGCACATCTCAAAATAAAAATAATTCTCTGCAGAATTATATTGATAATTAGTTGGTTCGTCAGCAGAGACTGATAAACCAGCCTGAGAAACAAAATTTCAACCATCTGCTTTCTTCCCTTGGTCTGAAATAAGGGTGAAAATGCAATTCAAAATGCACTGCTCAGCTGAAACCACTGATTTTGGAAATACTAACACATTCCTAACAAATGAGCAGGTCTTCTAAGAAACCAAAAGCCTGAAAAGCAAGGCAGCCTGTGCTTTTTATGTATAGTCCCCTTTTCGATTTCCCCTCATTCCTCTTCTCTGAACTCTGCCTGTGTTCCCTCAACACCCCCCCCATTCAATCTCCTGCTCCTATCAACTACTCTCCTTGTCTGCATTTGAATTAAACATTTCCACCAGTTTTTGACTCTGCTGAAGCACCAGGTGGACAAAGTAAGAGCTGAAGGAGAGACATTTTTTCATTAGTTCCAGGGCCCAGCACCCAGAAGCCGTCAATAGCCAAGCGGAGCAAAAACAGTCACAAGACCAACAAACACCACATACACACACAATCCCCCACTTACTAAGTTTAAGGTCTCTGAATATTCAAATTCAGGTTCCTATCTAAATTGTATTTTGAATATTATTTGGAAGCTGTATAATGCCCATACTGATCATACTGAATATAGCTACAAGTCATAGTGATATCTATGGGTTTTCTGTGTAACTTAGACACAAACCAACATGTGATCAATGTCCCTAGAGCTATATTGCTAGATTAATACAACAACACGATTCATAGGGTTTGCACATCTCATTCAGCTAATGTACAGTTTTACAAGAGCTAATATTTCTATAGAATTTTTAAAAATTCTGAATTTTCAGATGCTTCATTTTAAATGTGACCTGTATACATACAGAGCCAGAAACTGCATAAAAGGTCTGATAGGGTTTTGAGGGGTTCCCCCCCATTATTATTCTGACACTGTTTACTACAGTTGCAACTTTACCTTATGTCACAAAAGAAAACTCACTGATATGATTGTTAATCTTGCTACTGCACAACTAAAAAACCTATACTTAGTTCTGTGAACAAAAATTTTTCAACCAAAGTTCCACTGCAGAACTAAGGTTTAGAGTGAATGAAATTGTATGAATCATTCATTCATTTTAGCCTGGAGATGAGAAGACTCTGGGGAGGGCTTCTAGCAGCCTGCCAGTACTTAAAGGGAGGTAACAGGAAAGCTGGGGAGAGGGTGTAGGCATAGGATGAGGGGTAACAGCTTTAAACTGAGAGTATAGATTTAGATTAGATAGAAGGAAGAAATTCTTCCCTGTGAGGGTGGTGAGGCCCTGGCACAGGTTGCCCAGAGCAGCTGTAGCTGCCCCCTCCCTGGCAGGGTTCAAGGCCAGGTTGGACGGGGCTGTGAGCAACCTGGGCTGGTGGAAGGTGTCCCTGCCCATGGCAGGGGGTGGAACTACATGATCTTTAAGGTCCCTTCCAACCCAAACCATTCTGTGATTCTACAGATGAATATCTACCACTGCAATTTACTGTCTGAAATACTAAGCTTGCAACTGAAATATCACCGATAGATTTTCCTACTGCAATTAATTTATCATACTTATTTCTAATTACAAATTTAAGCACTTTCATTATGGACCAGCACTCCTGAAATGAACAAAAAAGTCTATTAATTTCCACAAGCATGAAATTCATCTACCAGTTATCCTGTTGCTTTGGAAAGAATGATGATCCACAGGTTAACACACTAGTAACATGTCACAAAGTCTTGAATTCAGTTCCTTGCTTCACCATAGATTTTTGACATAACCTGGACATGTAAGAAGTCATAATTCTGAATTTGGAGGATTTATTTTCTCAGAAAGTGAAGGCACTTCACAACAATGTATGATTCAAAACGCAAATGTACACACAATTAGTTTTCTGCACAAAATTCAGACTTCTGGTCTTTATCTGTACTACCTATGGTGCTGGAGAATGAGAATCTCTGCTTTCACCCAGCAAACTGCACAGCACAGAGGACTGGCATCTGTCCAGCACTCCACTACAGTCAAGTAAGACCTTGCATGCAACAGTGTCCCATACAGAAAATTAAGAAAGATGACACTACTCCTTATAGCACTTGCTAAAAACAAAATTTAAAGTAAATCTGTCTCTAGTATATGTCCTGTTCTCTTCTAACATCAGCCATGCGTTTAATACATTAAACATTTTCCATTACTCAATTTTCATTATACCAACCCATAATTAAATCTCTACTAACACACATCTGCATATATGCATTTAAAATACATATAGCACCTTTGCGTGTTTTCTCTGTATTGAATTATGTACCTCAGTATCTATGTATTCACAAGACAAACATTTAAAAATATAAGCCTGAGGAGAAATGGGAGGGGGAAAACTAAGGAGAAAGAAAAAAAATTAAGGAATATAAAATTATATCTATTATTTGAGCAGAACATCCCACTGCACTACTAAATCTCAATGAGCTCTGTGCAATGGGTAGCCGTACAGAATAAGATAATAATGGCTCAGAGCAATTTTTATACTTTACAGATAAGACCGATAGTATGTCAGGGACTAAACTGTCAAATGTCACCTGTTCATGGTTTTTAACAAACGGAGTTCTACCACGTGCAAAAAACCACAACACAGTAATAATAATGTGTTTTAGACTACGAAAGATACCAGAAAGGAGGAAAACTTATGCACAGTGACTTTGGTTTCTTTCTTTCTGATCTTGCTCCCTCAATATATCCCATTACATCACCCCAGCATGTGTTGCCTTTACTATGATTCAAGTGGTTTGGTTCTAATGGAACTCAGTGTTAATCATTTCCAAGTTAATTTCCAACTTACAAAACTGCTATTCTTTTCCAGTGTGTGACAGTGCACTTACTTGTTTTCAGTATCTCATTTAACCCACCTATAGGTGGCAATACATTTGCTTTAGAATAGAATGTAACAGAATTGAACAGAGTATTTCCGTTGGAAGAGACATACAGTGATCATCTACTTCAACTGCCTGACCAGTTCAGGGCCAACCAAGCCAAAGCCTGTGGCGAAGGGCCTTCTCCCAGTGCCTCTGTAGCACTGGCGAGCTGGAGGCACCGGCCCCTCTCCAGGAAGCCTGTCCCAGTGTCAGACCGCCCTCTCGGTGGTGGGTGACAGGAACGCTTCCTCCTGTCCGCTCTGAACCTGCTGCCCTGGCGCAGCTTTGAGCCATTCCCAGGTGTCCTGTCCCTGGATGCCAGGGAGAAGGGCTCAGCGCCTCCCTCTCCACGTCCCCTCCTCAGGAAGCTGCAGAGAGCCCCGCGGTCGCCCCTCAGCCTCCTTCTCTCCAAACTACACAAGCCCAAAGTCCTCAGCTGTACCTCAGAGGACATACCTTCCAGCCCTTTCATCAGCTTTGTTGCCTTCCTCCAGATCCACTTAAGGACCTTCAGACCTTTCTTGAATTGTGGGGCCCGGAACTGCACACTGTATTCAAGGTGAGGCCACACCAACACTGAATGCAGTGAGATAATCACCTTTGACCGGCTGGTTATACTGTGTTTGGTGCACCCAGGATGTGGTCTGCCCCCTTGGCTGCCAGAGCACACTGCTCCTTGTCCAGCATCCCCAGATCCCTCTCTGCAGGGCTGCCTTTCAGCCATCCCTCTCCCAATTTATACCTGTGTCTAACATTACTTTGTCCCAGGTGCAGAATCCAGCATTTTGACTTGTTAAACTTCATCCCATTAATCACTGCCAAATGCTCCAATCTATCTAGATCCCTTCACAAGGCAATGTGTCCCTTAAGAGGGGCAATATCACCTCCCAGTTTGGTATTGTCAGCAAACTTGCTAATGGTGCATTCGACTCCTGCATCCAGATCATTGATAAATATATTGAACAGCACTGGCCCTAGAATTGAACCCTGAGATACACTGCTGGTGATCGGTTGGCAGCCAGGTGTAGCCCCATTCACTACAACTCTGAGGTCTGTCCTTTAGCCAGTTCTTCACCCAGTGCACCATGAACTCACTCATCCCACAGTTTGACAGCTTCTCCAAAAGGATGCTGTGAAGGGCAGTATCAAAAGCCTTACTAAAATACAGAAAAAAACACATGTACCACCTTCCCTTCATCCACCAGGAACATGACATTATCATGGAAAGCAAGAAGTGCATTTTAACTCAAAAAACCCAGATTTTTCAAGTGTCAAAGCACTTGCCTTGCTTTTAGTTTACCTAAACTATTAGAACTCACACATTTTGGAAATACCTATAAAATTTCCAAATATATTTAAACATTTCAGAAGACCTAGACCTTCCCCAAAGTATAAATTTTCTAGCCTGTATCATCAGTTTCATTTCAGATACTGTGTATGAGTGCTTGCTGACATGCCACCAGGCAGCTCTTCCTGTTGACGATTCTGACCTTTATTAATTCAAGTCTGCACAATCTTCACCACTGATCTGTCAAAACTGACACCCTGTCACACTAAGATTTTGCAGGGAGCATTCTGAAATAGTTCACCGGGCATTACATTGAATCTACCTGATACCCAGAGAGGAAAATTTATGGCTTTTAGCTTTTTCTTTCATATTTCTGTGATTTGATGGCCATACATGTTATATCAAATAACCAAAGTAGCTCAACACTCCAAAAGATGAAGACCAATCCTAACAAGTGGACAGCTCAATTATTTTCATTTGCTTTTATAAAATAGTTTTCAAAAGCAGGTGTGTTTTTCTGCTCAAAATGTATCCCTAATGGCAGTAATAATAAACAAAACAATATGTTTCTTAACATTTGAAGTTGAAACAGATGCAGTTTGAAGCCCTCATTTGTAGGTTCAGCATATAAATATGCTTCACGGAAAACAAAACAGAAAAACAGTATAACCTAGAACTGCCATCAATATCTGCTATTAGAATCATCACTTGGAAAAGAACCAAGATGTGAGGAAACCATTACCTCAAACATTCCATCACCTGAACTGTTTTACAGGCAATGATAACAACAGTCAGCCATGAATACATTAGAGAGGTACAAGACCCTGAAATTTTATAGGGTCTTTGCACTAATTCCTGTAATACAGCAGAGAGTTGCCATTACAATTCTTGCGCAGTTATAACATACGTGTGGTATTTTTGACAACCACCTTGAAGCCAGCTTAACACAAAAGCCAGTATTAAGAAAATTTCTTCTGTGCATTACTGGCTTAAGTTTTTTACATGAATGTAACTAAAAAAAGTTTTGTCTGAAAGTTATTGAAGCTTTCTATTTTATTGGAGGATGTTTCATTTATCTCTTACATCAAAGAAGAATTTACATTTTCCAGTACTTTTTAATTGCCTGGGGATAAACATAGCATGAAAACAAAGAGATAACCCTTACTACTTTCTGTTAAAGAACTTCCACTCCAGAATGTCCAGTGAGATGAATGCAACTTTCGCATTTGTAAAAGAACTGCAGGTATTAAATACATGTGTTAGTAGCTTAGTGTAGTTATGTACCCTACGAAATGCCACCTGATTTATCCAAGAGGCTTCTAGACAGGAAGCATAACCTCAATGAAACAAAGTACTCCCACTTCAATCATTCCTTCATTAGGAGATAATGCTGACACAGGGAAGAACAGTTTCCTTCCAAGTTTATACTTTCTATTTCAAATTTCTCTTATTAAACTTTGTGTTATTCAGAAAAGAAAGCAGTATTTCCCTCTTAAAAAAAAAAAGTACCTGCTCATGGTAGTACACCATAGTTATATTCCTTGCAATAAACTGGGAATAATCACCCTATAACATGTTAATTACAAGTTTCCAAAGACAAGAATCCTTTCTTATTAGATAAAAAAGCATACCGCTTTCTGGAAAAGTCCCAAAGTTTAAAAATAATTTTCTTATTTTATCTGAGACATACAGTTACTTTTAAATACATCTGAGTTAGGCAGAAAGGAAATTTTATGCTTTATAGATTTTCTGGAATTTGGAAATATAGGATTTTCACTAATCAATACATGTAATTCTCTGTGTGTGATCAACTGGTGCAAACTTAAACTTGATCTCCTTTGAAAAGCTGTGCTTGCACTGGTAAAGCACAGAATTGTTTCTCAGATGAAACAGAAGGAAGAGACATTTAGTATAAGATGGATATCAGTGCAAAGATAACCGTGTTTAATTTGTCTTAATATTTCTATTGTACAAATTCAGCAACTTTCATCTCACTGGGAGATGAAACTTCTCAAATAAGAATGAAGATATTTATTTTCCAGGTTTTTGCCACATATTTCCCTCTTGATAGCCTTCTCTCTGCTATCAGTTTTAGTCTCTGGTGTGGACTTTACTTCAGTTTTAAATGTGATTTAATTTAAAGAATCAGAGAGCATCCTCAAGCGAACTTGAGGTCATCTGCTCTACAGGGGGGAGATCACAGAAGTTTAATACACAGGAAGAAATCAAATATAAAATAGCACCTACAACAGAGGAAAATCCCATCTTTCACAAAGGCAACAACAGGACCAGTTGCATTTTTTTTGAAGCCTGTGGAGAAACACACCAAGTAATCTCTCACATAATACCCAAACTCCTTAAAATAATTATGAAACTTGAATAGTTAAGACAGAAGACATCTTTAAAGATAAGCACAGCATGAAGTTTCCTTCATTCCACCTCTAACTTCAAAAGAAATGAGACCTCCTTAAAACTATGCATAGCTTCATCACAGGGTATAATATTTTTCTCTCTAGAATAAGGAAGTGAGGCTTCTAAACCTGAGATGTGAAATTATAGCCAAAACACAAGTGATAGAACACTCAAAAGGAGAACAGAATTTTATGCATACATGTTTCAAAAGATGTCTTTAACAGGTGAAAATCCTACAAACTAATTTTCTTTTATTGTAGGCAGCATTTCGGTTCTCTTGCTGAAAAGTGACTTGCAGTACAGTGGGACAGAAAAAATGCCTCCATCTCTTCCATGACTCTGTGGAACCTGAAAAATAACCCATGAAAAGAATATATCTAATTTTAGGGAACAAAAATTAAGAGGTGTATAGACTGTTGTGCCCCCTTACTTCTTTTGGAATTCTTGAAGTTGGCCCGATTCTCCTGTGGCATCCCAAAAAACATTCAACAGCTTATCAATGCTCTCTTGGATTTAAACAGAATTAAAACAGAGTCCACTGCTTTTAATTCTCCCAACTCTTCCATTTTGTGGAAAACTATTGAAGTATAACCCAAATGGCAAATATTCCTGACTGCATGGTATATACTGATGCATGGATAGATGTTGAGCTCTTAGATTTTACTATACTCTTCCACTGAAGCATACTTTGAAATCTCAGAAAAAGGTATTGATCACAATCTGCCCTTACTTGCTAATCATTTCTGCTCGTTGGCCCTTCTTTCATACACACATTAAGTTTTCAAGAACAAGCTGATCATCAGAAACACACATACATACCTCCCTTTGTCTGGATGATACTGCTGAACATGAACTACACAGGAAATTCTTTAGAGTAGTATTATTATATTTATTGCATTCAAGTCTCTTAAGATGATTGCTCTTCTATTGTAAGTCTCATACAGTGTGGAAAAACCTCTGAAGTATAAAAGTATATCAATACATTGCTGCACTAGGGCAAACTGACTTTTTATCTGCTGCAACCTCCCTGAAACTAAGCCAGGGAGGTATTTCATTTGCTAAGCCAATGTAAGAACCTGCAGCCCTTTACTGACAAGTCAGTTCTCTACCTGGAACATCACAGTTGTACATAGTAATTCTTCACAGTGTGGGTGTACTTCCATTAATAAGAACATTTAGGGAGTTACATAGTGGCTGCAGAAACTTGCAGGTTGGACTTTCTTCACTGACCTTCCAGAACTTCACCTCAGCATTCTACAGTCTTTAAAATCATCTTGAGGAAAACATCCCTTTTATTAAATGATGTATTTCAAAGTAACCTTTCTGTGCCAATAGACAAGCATTTCTACTGCGGCAAATGCAACTGGGAAACTAATGCTGATGTATGTTTATGTTTGTCAGGAGGACATCTCCATTTTTATTCCTGACAGAAATCACATGGCTAACATGTTTTTAGGGATCTTCCCTGAGAGTTTTGTGGTGTTTTTTTTTAAAGTATACTGCCAGTCTTTAAAAAGGTAAGGGGTTTTGGAAAGAAGGCTGGGAAAGCAAAGATGAGTCAGAATTAAAGACTGTTCAATTTTGCTACAGCCCTGGGCAAGCTTGTGTAACAAATACAGTAAACTGACTGACGTGGTTTGAACTCGGCCAGCAGCCAAACACCACGCAGCCGGTCGCTCACGTTTTCCCCCAGGCCAGAAAAATAGGGGAGGGACAAAAAGGAAAAACTTGTAGGTTGAAATAAAAAAGAAAGTTTAATGAAGGTAACAAGAGTAACAACAGGAAGTCCAAATGGGTAATGCACAAAGCACTTGCTCACCACCTGCTGACTGATATGAAGTCGGCCCCCAACAGTGATCCCGACAGGAAACAAGAGAGAACCTGACTCCTTTATATACCGAGCATAACATCACAGGATATGGAATACTCAATGGCCAATCCAGGCCCAGCACTCCAGCTGTGCCCCCTCTCACCTCAAAGAAATTAACTCTATCCCAGTCAAAACCAGGACACTGTAAGCACTTGGTGAATAACCATGAGATGAATTTACCTTGACTTTAGCAAGGATTTTGACACTGTTTCCCACAGCATTCTCTTGGCAAAAATGACTGCTCGAGGTTTGGACAACTGCACACTTTGCTGGGTTAAATACTGGCTGGATAACTGGGCCCAGAGAGTTGTGGTAAACGGAGTTGAATCCGGTTGGTGGCTGGTCACCAGTGATGTCCCCCAGGGCTCGGTTTTGGGGCCACTCCTGTTTAACATCTTTATTGATGATCTGGACGAGGGGATCGAGGGCACCCTCAGTCAGTTTGCAGATGACACCCAGTTGGGCGGGAGTGTTGATCTGCTCGAGGGCAGGGAGGCTCTGCAGAGAGACCTGGACAGGCTGGAGCCATGGGCTGAGGCCAACTGGAGGAGTTTCAATAAGGCCAAATGCCGGGGGCTGCCCTTGGGCCACAACAACCCCCAGCAGCGCTACAGGCTTGGGGAGGAGTGGCTGGAGAGCTGCCAGTCAGAGAGGGACCTGGGGGGGTTGACTGACAGCCGGCTGAACAGTAGCCAGCAGTGTGCCCAGGGGGCCAAGAAGGCCAATGGCATCCTGGCTTGTGTCAGCAATAGCGTGGCCAGCAGGGACAGGGAAGGGATCTTGCCCCTGTACTTGGTGCTGGTGAGGCCGTACCTCGATTCCTGTGTTCAGTTTTGGGCCCCTCACTACAAAAAGGCCATTGAATGACTCGAGCGTGTGCAGAGAAGGGCTACAAAGCTGGTCAAGGGTCTGGAACACATGTCCTATGAGGAGCAGCTGAGGGAACTGGGATTGTTTAGTCTGGAGAAGAGGAGGCTGAGGGGAGACCTTATCACCCTCTACAACTACCTGAAAGGAAGCTGCAGAGAGCTGGGGATGAGCCTCTTGAACCAAGTAACAAGTGACAGACAAGAGGTAATGGCCTCAAGTTGCACCAGGGCAGGTTTAGACTGGATATTAGGAAGCGTTTCTTTCCAGAAGGGGTTGTTGGGCGTTGGAATGGGCTGCCCAGGGAGGGGGTGGAGTCCCTATCCCTGGAGGTGTTCAAGAGTAGGGTCGATTTAGAGCTTAAGGATATGCTGTAGGTGGGAACTGTGCTAGGTGAACGGTTGGACTAGATGATCTCCAGGGTCCTTTCCAACCTAGATGATTCTGTGATTCTGTGAATAACCACCAATATGCATCTGTTGAGAGCAAATCATCTTGTTGACAGAGCAATCTAACTTCCTTCAACACAAACCTGGTAGCTAAGAGGAAAGGGAGAGGCGTCATATCTTCACTTTAGCATATCTCTTGACACTACATAACAAAATTATCTTGCAGAAGCTGGAAAAACATGGGCTATATGAAAGCTGTAAGAGTACTGAAAAATCCATTGGATAACCATCAGGCACTTTTATTCATGTCCTGATAATTATGGCCTGTCTTAAATTACAGTAAAAATATCCTGGTTAAACACTACTAAGATGTTTCAAATCAAAAGGACAATGAAACAATACTGAATTGCATAGCAAAGTCATGCAATTAAGTGAGAATGTGAAGAACAGCAGAATATTTGTTTTTCAGAATTTTTGACATGATTGCCAAAATAGCCAATTTAAGAGAAGTACTGACATGTTTATATTATGAATATTTCACATGCACAAATTCAGTGACTGCATTTCTTTCTCTATAAACTCATTTCTTCCTTGTATCAGTCTCATTTGCACTCTCTCCTAGTCAAACTTCTTCCATCTATTTTTTTCAATTATTTTTCATATTTATAGGAAAAAATGGGTGGAAATCTGGAAAATATTAAATTGAGATGCAATCTAAATCCCATAAGTGGTTATAAATTGCAGACCCCTTTTAAAGTTACTGCAAATTTGATAAAATGAAAATACACATAAGGCACCACTTTTCCAAAATCACATTTTCCAATGAGAAGAGTGTTTGCAACTTGCAAGGTGTATTAATCAAATAAGGGAACCTCCAAATGAAAGACCACAGTTTATCCTCAACGCCAATAAACACAGTAATTTCAGGAGACAAGGAAACATGCTGGGAATCTTTACCTTGGATTGACTTAATTCGTATTTCTGTTATCCAAGTAAAACTCAATCTTGGGAGTGCCAGTCAATTATCAACTTTTCTTGAAGTGTGGTTCTAACACTTGATACTAGTGTGATCAAACTGATAGCATGACATTACACTGCACGAGAAGACTAAATAAGCTGATTTATCCCCAACAGCAGCATTTGGACTATACAGGAAGTAGAAAACTCTCCTCCATAATTCTTGAAAATATAGAAAGACCCACTACGAATAACAAATAAGCCAGACAAGAATAAGCTAAACATTGCTATTGGAGCCATTAGGTAAGTAACATTATGCTACATCTGCTGGAATTAAAAAACAACACCTGTATCCTCAGCATTGCAGTACTGATATCACGACTACATGATCTATATTTTAAGTACAAACCACTATACTATATTCATTGTCATGAATAACGAAAGCTACCCTTAAATGTATCTCAATCAGATATACTGACACCTTCATGAAAACACAGTGCATTTCTCAGACAATTTACTTTGTGGATAATTCATCAATACTTTGGGTGACCTAACCAAGATCCAACCACAGAAAGCACATCTCCTCGACCAAAGATGATGCCAAAGTACTTGCATTTGTCATGTGCCCCACAGAATCAGGGATGATTTATATGAGTGAGAAAATCATAGACCTCAACTCTTTTGAGCTAGGCATAAAACCACACACAGTTGTATCAACTGCAGCTCATGGATCAGGAGGGAAAGTCTGAAGTTAAACACATGGTTAAATATCTTCGGTAGTTTCTAGGAAGAAACCTTTCCCTTGATAATGCTTTGTCTCTGGACAAAGAATTTGCCTAGAGAACTGATCAAAGAGATGATCTGTTGGACAAGAAGATGAAACTGCATATCGTCTCTTCTGATATTATTTTAAAAAAAACGCTGTACCACACACTTCATGATTCTACTGAAGAATCTAACTACTCAACCAGAGATTGTTGTTGGGCTTTTTCCTCCCCTTTTAGAACTGAATAGGGTGTGGAGGGTCTTTACTACCTGCCTTTCTGTTAAATGTGGCTAGCTTTGAAGCAAGTATCTCTGAAATGAGGCAGATGGTGTACCCTTTGAAGTACCAGCTTATTCAAAGCAGAAGCAAAAAAAGAGAAACAGCTCTATTGCAGTTGCTTTATTATGCAATGCCCTTTTAATCTCATAGGGATGGCCACAGATAATCAGAAGATGAAATCATGATTCTTCTTGCCAGAGCTTTGCAAAGAAGAGAAACAGAGAACTACAAGGAATTAGTTCAAGCTTCTCAATATGCAGTATAGAAGAAAAGCTTAGTTGTAATGATCCCCTATCTCACAGTGACAGAGAGCATGAATGCAATAATGATTTTTAAATCTTCAGGAACTATGCAAGTTCCTGTTTTTCAGTCTAAAAAAAGATGGAATGATGGAAGATATCCAAAGGATGAATCTAAAGAGACCAGACTGTGTTCTATCAGGAAGACAGAGGACCAGCAATATCACATATTTGACTGGTCAGTATAGCCAGATCCAAAAGAAATTACCTGAATTCTAGTATTTCATCATTATAAATACAGAAATAATCAATTACTTCATTAATTGTACTGCTGGGTGCACACTGATAGCTTCTTGCTCTTACATAATCTATCTGTAGGAATACAACTCCACTCAATGGGAAAGAGTACAATAATTTGAAGACTGTGAAACTACCTGAATTCTCAGTGATGTGTTCAGCCAGGGTCTAGATGTCACCCAGATTTTCATTTCTTAATGCATTTAATTAAAAGTTTGTTTAGAGCACTAGTAGTTTCCCCCCACCCCCAAGTGATACTTATGTTCAAATTGGAGCTAATTGCTTTTCAATTAGTAACTTATTTGTTCCAGAAATTAGTCTATTTAAAGCAACATGTAAGACTGCATTGTTGCAATTCTCCCGCTAGTGCTCTTTAGTTTGTTTCTCCCAGGGTGTTTAAGGTAGTAGTGTTTCATGATTGATGCTACTAAACACTAGTGCTAAGTCAAGGAAAAGTATTATTACATAAATGTGTTCCTGTTCCAAGTCACTAGAACAGCTCAATATGTCTGAGTCACCACCTGCTGCACTCTGGAAACTTGAGATTTAAAGACAAGTAAGAAGTCTTAGCACAGACTGCTACAACTTTACAACTACAGCAATCCTTTTGACGCTACTAAATCTCTTGCTAAAACATCTCTCTTCCATTAATGAGATGAAACTATCTTGTATGGCTTCTAACACCTGCAGCGATGCTGTTCTTTGCAGAAGCAGCTTCTTCCTGGGAAGAACAGAGAAGTTCCAAACAGAGCATTCGGAAGGAAGACCGCTAAAAACCAGATACGCTTCAGTTACAAACCAGCGTAACACAGGGGTCTGTCACAATGGGGTCAAACTGAATGGGGAAACAAGAAAACATGGTTTAATACTATCCTGGTTTCAGCTGGGATAGAGTTAATTTTCTTCCCAGTAGCTGGTACAGTGCTGTGTTTGGATTTAGGGTGAGAATAACGTTGATAACACACTGATGTTCTAGGTGTTGAGTAGTGTTTATGCTAAGTCAAGGGCTTTTCAGGTTTTCATACTGCCCTGCCAGCAGAGGCTGGGGGTGCACAAGAGACTGAGAGGGGGCACAGCCAGGACAGCTGAGGCAGCTGACCAAAGGGACATCCCAAACCATATGGCATCATGCCCAGTGTATAAACTGGGGGGAGTTGGCTGGGGGAGTACTACAGCTCAGAGATTGGCTGAGCATCAGTCAGCTGGTGGTGAGCAACTGTACTGTGCATCACTTGCTTTGTATACTCTGTTATTATTATCATCCCTTCCTTTTCTGTCCTATCAAACTGTCTTTATCTCAACCTGAGTTTTACTTTTTTTCCCCCCCCTGATTCTCTCTCCCATACCATTGGTGGGGGAAGAGTGAGAGAGGAGCTGTGTGGTGCTTAATTGCAGGCTGGGGTTGAACTATGGCAAATAATGAAACTTTTGAAAGTGCTGTTTGAAAAGAGAAGTTAGGTAAAGAACTAGATGCTACCTGAAAGTGCTCTTTTAAGGGAGGCAGGTTCTACTCACTCTAGAGAGGCTGTTGCCCAATGTAATGTTTCACAAAAGGAAATGCAGAGATCCCTATGGTGGAAAAAGTCTTCAAAAAGTACAGGTTACATCTATTTTGGAAATAAAATTTCTCTGAGTTTAAAGATATATCCTTGACTGAGGGTCTTCTGCTTCCTTCCCCTGCATCCTTTAACTCCAGTTTACAATTACTAAAGAAACCAAACTTTTGTTTGTTGTCATAATGAGAAGCTGCTCAGTACATGGATAAATTAAATTTTCTCTCTAGAAAGCCTGAATCTCCATGCAAGAAGAAAGCTACTTTTATATTTAATTCACATAATATTTTGGGATCTTTCTGAGAAAAGTCAGTGACGTTCCATTAATGCTGTTAGTTTTGATCAACAAATCTGAATAACAATTTTTGTCAAAGGTAAAACTGGCTACTACGATAGTTACACATCTGGAGTAACTGATTATGCCTGTGGAATGGTGGACTACTCACATCCCAGTTAAAGTGCCACTACCGTAGTACAGAATATTTGCACTGCAGAAGACCTAAAAGGAAAAAACCTTCCACTTCAAATAAGCTGATCTGGCAGCTGACTAGCAAAAATTTGCTGTTCTCATTTGAAATGCCAGAGGAGTTACAAAAGCAGGAGGCTACACACATGAGCAAAACAAATGGATGTATTGCACCACATGATAGCAATATATATTGCCCCTGAAAGAATGTTATTCACACACTGTGATATCAGTTCAAACTTCTGAAATATTTTTCTATGATTCCACAATAACTACCACATTCTGGAAAAAGATGTATTCCACAGTCCTAAAATAAGCCTCAGATCACACACCATTTACAAGTTCCTTTGCAGGGGAAAAACTCTCTCACTGTTTAGAGGAAATTTCAAGGACCAAGTTTGTTACCTCATGAATGAAGTTTGCTGCTGATGGTAATGCTACAAGGATCTTGGAATTACTGGAATTTGCAGAAAAATTCCAAAGAAAGCACCATTTTCTAACAATGACTCCACAGAAGACAAAGGTAAATTTGGTTTTAAAGACACGATATGGTCTGAAAACAAACTGAAAATAAAGACTATGGACATTTATGAGCCTTACCAAGTTATTCTACCCAAGTCAAATTAGTCCTGTCCAAACGATTTTCAAGGTCTTTTTCTAGTCCTCTTAAACAATTTAATTAATGGTGCCTTCATTGCTTTCCTTGAGAAAATATAGTATGTAAAACCACACTGTCATTGTTATTATCTTCCTTGTGTAATAAAGACTAAATTAACAGATGTATGATAAAGATGATAACGAAGATGTGAAATAATACCTTCTCATAATTTTCTCTTCGTGCACTCAGTGTAACTGAGGAATGCATTGTCGTTTTCAAAATCTGCAGTTTCTACCTCAGTTAACCTTTTATTTCAAAAGAAAAGGAAAAAGATAAAAATCAGTCTGGCAAGCATCCCAATAACAGAGAATAATTTGGGTAGCAGAAAAGCAATTCAATTTTCTGACAGTTTTTAGGATAATCAAAAACCAAGGAGAAACTAGTAAATTTGTTTTGTTCATGGTCAATTTGCCATAGTACTTCCCCTTCCCCCTCCCACCTCCCAGACTCTACCATCTCAACTTCTTGCTCAACAGGGAAGTGTAAGCATCATTATGTAGCAGCTCAACTGGTTCAGTGAAACAGGCAAAAATTGTAATTCCTGCAAACAAGCTCACTTGTATACTCTGCCCACTGCGCGTAGCTTCCATAAACAAATTGAGCTCAGATTACCACACAGCCACTCAAGTATATTGCATTGATATAATAGACAGACATGTTGTAAGTTATTTGAGCTCATCCTCTACAACAGACTCTGAACTGATACTGAGCTGATGAAATTTCACTGAAGAGAAATAAGTATTTGCTGGACAGAGGAGAGGGCGTGATACTAAAGGACTGAACGATGCCAGTCCAAGCAGAAAAATGTGCAGTGTATACCAGAATGCTTTTCAGAAAGGCAGAAAGTGGGGTTCTCCTAAGGATCAGTCACCTCAGACGCTGCAATAAAAAAGGAAAGACACATGAGGGAAAATCTCTTTTGGTGACAGCAGGTTCCCATGAGCTGAAAGTGGTGCCTGCTGGCAAAAAATGTTAGCTTGGGATCCCAGCAGGAAACATTCAAGAGCTTACAGTGGCTAAAAGCTTCTGGTTTTGTAAACAAAAAGATATTTTGCCAGCCAGATGGGTTTTGCAAGTGCTTGCAGCTCTAATATAAAGAAATACTCAAAAAGAGTAAACAGTGGGTAGATGTAAATACGAAAAGCTTTTTTTTTTTTTGTCACTTAAATAATTAAACCATATCTTATTGACTAATGAAGTTATTTAAAGACATCAGAGTAACATTCCAGCCAGCATAAGCAAGTGTTTTTGCCTGAAGTGACATGTTCACAGCAGTAGATTTTATTATTTCTTTGTAAAATTTGTTCTGTCATTTGTTCAAGAGAGTTATTTTTAGCTGACGGATACCATGGTAAAAAAAATACATACATGCAAAGTTTCAAATGAAATGAATAGTGACTCATCAATCCAAGACTACTCTTGCAACATGAAGAGTCAATAACATAGGGATTGGCCAATGGTGCCTTTCCTCAGCAATAAAAATATTCAGTTAAGAGGTTTCAATTTATATGCTAAACTGGCAAAAGCAGTGCAGTGTGTGTGGCTTGCAGTATGTGTTAGACTGGAGCTGTCTGGTAGACAGGAAAACTATTTCCTAGAGTGTGTCATAGGGATACATTTGCATATCATCCAAAAATAAAAGATTAAAATTACTGATAGTTGGAAATAACAAGACATTTTACTTACCAAAATAACCAGATAAGAAAGCTACTTTTAGCTGTGTACCTGAATTAGGAGTTGGCCACTATGGCTCCTAGCATTGCTACATGCTCAACAGACAACAGCAAAGGAAAATGCTAGCTAATTTTCTGTCCATATAACTCATTTCTTTACTACAGCATTGCACATCTTACCATCATGTTATAACTATTTTATTACATTATCTTCCTGAAAAAAGCTGCCAGAAGATCCAAAAAACAATGACAGAGATCACAAAGACCTACAATACTATTACTGGGCTAAATGAAAGACTGTTCCCTATTTATGTAGGCTATGTCTTTCTTACTGCAGCTTTCTACCTAAATAGACATTCCTTTCCATGATCTGAAGCATTCACAGATAACATTAGAAATACATAACACCAATTTTCTGACGCAGGTATAAGTGAAATCTCCTATATTACTGAGAATTATTATTAAGATTTATGTTTAACATCAGGAATTTTCAGTTGAATGAGAGTGGGTTTGGATTTGCATGGAAACTTACAAAGTTTGGTTTGACACACACACACACACATCTCCCAAGGTTGGAAAATGCAACAAATTCACATGCTTATTTTTGGTTCCTTGTTTTATAAAATTTGGTTTTCCAGCTAACCTAGGAAATCCTAAGCTGTCTCTCCCTTCTGTCACAAAAGGCCAAAGCTGAAGCTTTATAAGAGCCAACCCACTTTGCCATCAAATACACAAATACTTTTATCACAGGCATGGGAATACAGCTTTAAGTCTTATCTGATTTCAGATTTCTGCCATATAGGAAAATTTTACTATTCCTTAGGGTGGGTAGGTTTATTTCGTTTTATAACGGTACATAAAAATCATTCTTGCAGTTTGTACATTTGCGTAAATCTCAACTTTAATCTAAATTGTTCGGTCATTAAACACTGACAAGAACCCCCATTTCTATTTCTTAGGAGGGGAAAAAAAAAAAAAAAAATCACATAAAGACAGTCCAATCTGGTATGAGTTACCCATCAGTATAGCTCAGACTTAATTTAAAAAGCAAACCAATTCATAGAAATGAAGTGACTGAAAGAAATCTATATTCTACAAAATCCCTTGATTATAATGTAAGCACAAAGAGATACAATATGTTATCACAGCAATAAGGCATGTTTTAAAGGTCTTTTTTTCCCATCTGTAAGGAAAAAAGTGCCTTAGTTTTAAAAGATTTGAATGACACTAAAAACTTTTGTAATGGAAATACTTTTCTCTGTAAGTATTCAAAATCTTTATTCTTGAGAATGATAACTGAGAAATGCTTTGTTGGGGGTGTTTGTTTTGGAGAAGTTTTCTGTGGGTTGTGGGTTTTTTGGTTGTAGTGGTTTTGTTTGGTTTTGATTTTATTTTATTTGGGGGGTGGGGGGTTTTTTGGTTGGTTTGGGTTTTTGCAGTTGGTTTGTGTTTTTTAAACAAAAGGGCTCCGCCCACCCTTATATAAATCAGTGGACCCAGTGCTCACCCTTTCCTAATAAGTGATGTGCTCCAGCCCCAAATCAGGTGTCTCCCATGCCCTCTGCCAGACTTACTCCACTATGTCCATGTCCTTCTTGTGTTGGGGAACCCCCAACTGGACACAGCAGATGTGATCACAGGTCTACTGCCCTGCCATCTCCACTCCATACTAATACAGCCTAGAACACAGCTGGCTGCCTTTGCCACAAAAATAGACTGTTGACTCATGTTCAATTCATTGCCCAACAGGACACCCCCACATGTCCTCTTCTGGAAAGCTGCTTTCTAGCCTATCGGTACCCAGCCTCAGATGTTGCATATTCTATCACAGATGCAGGACTTAGCAATTGCTGTACCTGAATTTCATTATGTTTGTGTCATACCACGTCTCCAGTTTGTCAAGAATGATAGCATTGCTCTGTAGAGTAACCACTGCCCTGGACTTGGTATCACTATCAAACTTGTAGAGAGCATCCCATTCATTCCCATCCTCCAAATTGTTAATAAAAATTTTTAACAGCACTGGCCCTGCTGTTGCACGATGGTGCTGCTAGTAATCAGCCGCCAAATTTCCATCCTGAAGTTCAGAAAAATTTTCCACATACCTCGCAGTCCTCAATCCAAACCATACCTAATCATCTTGGCTCTTAGGATACACCTTGTCAAAAGTCTTGGTGAAGTCAAGAAAAACATCACAAGAGCAAGTGATATCATAACGGAATGCTACCAGGTTGATGAGGCACAATTTGCCCTTGCTAGGCTGGCTTCTTGTCCCACCTGTGTGTGACCTGTACCTCCCCAGATCCTCCTCCTTGTCCTTATGAAAAAGTGGCATGTTTTCTTTTTCTCTGTTATTAGAAGCCTACCTCAATCACCATAAACTTTCTGCTGTCAAGAAATACAATATTTATGTATGTAAAATAAACTAAAAGTGACATTCTAAGTTAAAGAAACTAATCTATTTGAGTAACTTGACACCCTAAGGTCTCAGAATCCAGTTCATACTCAGAAGGCATAGCTTCTTTGTTCATTTTTTCTTAACTCAATTTGTACTTGTCAGTTTTCAGTGATGATTTTCTTCATGCTCCCTCTCTTTTTTTTGTAATTTTTCTGGAAATTTGGTAGGCAGACAGGACTGCTATTTCAAGTATTTCAGTATTATAGCCAGAGCAAATCTCTCTGTATGCAATGAAATTTCTCCAGGACTTCGTTAACAGCTGCTTTACAGAACTATAAAGTTCATTCCCAAATCTTTCTAATCATTGTTACTTCTTTCTTATATAAACACCTCACACTAAAGACTGCTTTTGGACTACATTATCAGGGACGAGAAACCCCATATTCAGCTGAAAAAGTGCACAAAGTATTTTTCAGTCCTCAGGAGTAGCCTCTATGATTCCTCGAAGTGTTGAGATTCACACACAGAAAAATTTAAACTAAAGAGCTAAAACGCTTGGCTGATATCCGTTATTCTGACAGTGAATAGTATTTATTTATACGTATGCTTATTACAGACCTTCCCATCAAACATCGCTTTCAACTTCTACAATCCTTTGCATACCAGGTGCCTGAAGATATGAATCAATCCCCTGGTGTCACACCTTTCTTACAAACAGGAAGAGAAGCAGTCTATCAGATACCCATCTACAGCTTTATGAATCAAACTATGTGTGGCATTATGAATCAAAGCTGACACCTGAAATTGCACCTGGAATTACAGAGAAAGACAATGCAGTTGTCAGACAAATGATTTAATACATTAACTGCAGCTCTCACCGTTCAACAGGCAGACAACCAGCTAAAGTGTGCAGATGTACACACTGAACGGTAACTTCTACACATCCTCTTAAGTAGATAGTTATCTATAGCACATTACTCCAGTATCACCAAAAAAAGTCCAAAACCCACACCGAATGAAGAGACTAAGCAAATGTAGCCGAGTTATATTACTCTACGTCTTAACTGGCTATTCTAAACATGCAGAACATTTAACAACTATGAGAAACATTGGGTGAATTCAGTTAGTTATATACAGTTGACTTCAGCTGCAAGACTCCATCTTAAGAAGGCTTTTCTGTCTCTCTGTGCTAACTTGATTAAGCTAACACTGTAGCAACACACATAATTGTGTTGCTGATATGTACCCTCTGTGTATTACTATAGCGAGTTCTACATTTGAGATCTCAAAGGGATCGAAAATAAGGAAGAAAATAAAAACCTCTGTATACAAATTGTATTTAAAAGCCCCCATACAATACTTGTTGCCCCTCAGTGCTCTCAAGATACTTAAGCAAAATATTAACAGGTGAATTACAATACAAATACAATACTAGTTGTATTAATATAGCAAGATCATACATGACTTAAGCATGTATCCAGAAGGACTGCACTGCCTTCCAACTCTACAAAGCCAGAGATTAATTGAGAGTTGGAAATAAATCCACCTTTCACTTTTAAACAAAAAACAGCTTTTTGACAGATGATGAACAACATCTCCCTCATTTCTTATTAATGACACGTTTGTAATATGAATTTAAGAACTGTGGTACCTGTGACCTCCCACAGGTCATTTGTAACTATGTCTCCTATGAGTTATGAGCTCTTGCCATCTATGGACTAACTTTAATCTGGTGACAGTAATGAGACAAATATGTATTAGCTTCATGCCTCTGAAATTGTAATGCCCCAAGTGAATCCTTGACATTTACTATTTGCAATTTCCCCTCATGTAAAATGCAGTGCAAAAAACAACTGAAATGCATGAATGTGTTGGCAAGTTATTTCAACTTCATACTGACTCATTAAAGCTAAAACACAGTCTTTTCCAATTCATTCAATGAATAAAATTACCACCTATAAAAGGGGATGCCATATCTGGTAATAGCATGTTCTATGACTTTGACACCAATCTTTCATCAGTTATTTTTAGATTTGCTACTAACTCTTGAAAAACTTTTTCAGTTGACATTTATTTTGATCATCAGTCCACAAGCTACTCATTAAAGTGGGACATACTCCGCTCTTCACTTCTGAGGCAAATAATCCTCGTCCTGAAGTACTCACACAGGGGCACCTATTCAGGTGCTCTCCTGCCACACAAGCCTCTGAAGGATTTTTCTCCAATACCTGTCCCCATTTCGCCAGGGAAGTAGATGAAAGCACTATGGTTCAGTCTTAGGATGGCATCAGACAGCACAAGACTAGGAGAGGGCAAGACTACCTGAGGCACAAGGTGCCTCACCACTGTTGTAGGGCACAAAGGGTCTGGATGATCCCCTCTATAAACCGCCAGGTTTAGTTTGCTGCATGAATGACACTGTCTGTCCCTACATATATTTAAAACAGGCAAGATTGCTTTGGTTGCAATCTACCACCAGTGTAAAAAACCAACAACAAATAATCAGTATTTGCACAATCCCACTTACGTTGGTGACAAAGCATATATTTGAGAAAATAAAAAGTATTTTTGTGAGGCATTAACTAAGACTTCTGTACTGCTGGGAAATTAATTATGCATTCTCTATTAACATTTTCAAAGATGCAGCAAACTTTTAGAACAAATCTCAGAGTCAAAGGACAGATTATTTATAGTTTGATCACTGCAGAATAATTTCCTCATGAATTTTTTTTAAATGCACTACAACTGAAAAAAATATTCATTTCTGGTTTGATGTAGGACAGTTTCTACACATATTTTTAGAAATGGGAAATAATTCTTACCTAACTTTCATGGATAATAAAATATATCAATCTGAGGCTAGTACAAGTATGACTGAAATTGGGTCCATGAAACTCAAGACAGATAAATAAATTTTTGTCCTAACTAGGTATTTAGAAATCTTCCACCACAGAAAGCTTACAAAGTCCAAATTCTAAGATAGACTCTCAAGTAAGATCCAAAGTCTCAGTGGAGGAGGGACAATTTAGTCCCATTCTGGACTTGGAACTATGGAATACACTCCAGCCATTATTTATTCCACTGTGATAAGTGCTAAAGTAAGATTATGTACTCACATAGTTAAGAAAAATTACTCTAATGATGTGTATTAAATATATAAAAATAAGAGAGTTAAAATATCTGTGCAAATTCTGGCTTGTAAAAATTAAAAAGTTAAGTATTAATTCCCTTAAGGCACCTGGAAAATAGAAACTAATATGTCAGCTACTTCTCTCCCCCTGGACCTCACATGCTTTAGGTGACACTCAAACAATAAAAAAGTCTTGTTTTTTGCCGAGGAATTTTGCAAATCATTATCCATATCAGTAGATTCTGCATTTATAATATATCAAGAGAAACATTCTTCCATTGAAAATGTAACTGTTTTCAAAATGGAAAGTTTAACTAAGATATCTACCAAGATAAGATCTTTAATGTACCTACAAAAAAACCAACTTGTGTATCTCTAATTAATGTGCAGTGTATCTAGCAAGAAGGAAAAGACAAATATTATTAAGCTAAATTTAGCACAGGGACACAAATCTGTAGATTTGCCCCTACAGTCAAAGCAGAAAGGGACATTTCCCCAGAAGGCAACTTGAAAAAGAAGCCTGCCTAATTTAGCCATTTTAAACTGATCAATAGTGTATACATAGCCACTAGTCTAAGACTTGAACATCGGCCTTGAAAATATTCTGAGTTTATATATCCTGGGGTTTTTTTGGACTTTACTGGTTGCACTCAACTTTCAAGACGATTCGTTCCACTGCATTTAGCAAACTTCTTCACATGCAGGATTGTGAACTAGCTGCAGGTGCTCTGTACTTCAGATTATTGATTTAAGTCAAAGTAAATCCGTCAATAAACGAACCCTCCCCAACCACAAGGATATTTCATTTTTGTTAGATGGGAACAACTCATTGCAGCTTATAATATGCTATCTTTGAATATCCTAACCAGGATCAGAATATCTATCTACAGTGATTCCAAATAAATCTTTACGGTCTATTGGGTAAATAACCCTTATTTCGAAATTTCTTATATTATCATACATAGTTTAAAAACCAGAACCGATATTTTGTCTGATGGACTGTAATGGATCCTCAGGAAATAACACGTATCTTGTAAAGTCTCTTTATATATAATTATGTGATGACTAGTGAAATGATGTTAAAATCAAAATGGATACACATAAAATATCAATCAATCTACAATTACGTAGGCAATTTCAGTGTTCAATTCTAGACCACCTGTCAGTAATTATGGAGTATTTCTCAGCTCACACTGAATATTATGAAATTGTTAATATCTCCAACCATTTCCCAGTGCATTCTATTTGGGCCAGAGTCTTTATTCATAATTCAAGCAAAACTCCCCAGCAGGGAGTACAAGATCACAACACTTTTTTATGATACGTACTGCATGAAGTACAAATCTTTTTCCCCCCATCTTAATTCTGTATGAAAAGCCACATAGCTGGGATGTTTATTATGTAATAACACTGTATGATAACTTGAAATACACTAGATCGCCTGAACTGTTTAGATCAGTGACGGGTGTAAATAAGGCCATCTAGATTGAATACTATTGTCAGCCAGTATTTGCAGACCCATTCCTATTCATCTCTTCTGCATACCACACTCTCTCTTTCCAGGCAATAAATACAAGCTTGGAAGTAAAGTAGTAGTCTGAAGATTACAGACTTCTAGGGATTGGAAAGATTAGTCATAGATTTCTGTAAATACTCTGCTCTCCAAATAAACATTAGAAAAGACTGCAAGATATGACACACCACAGAAAAGTAGTTCATAGGGCTTAGGTTAACAGGAAGCCTAACTCAATACAGTCATCCCATATTATTAAATCAAAAAGGCCTACATATGCCAAAAGAAATAAGATGTTGAAGTATGAATACCAGTTTGACATGAATGCTCCACAATTAGCAACTAAATGATGTTTGGCATCCTTCTGCAGGTACAATTCTACATGGCACTATTACCAGACAAATGAAACAATTAAGGGACTACATAAGCCCTATTTAAGATATTAAAAATGCACCTATTTAAGATATTAAAAATGTTACTTCCACCTTTCATTAACGCCAAGAGCTTCACAAAATCATTACGGTTGTGTACTTCAACAGAAATATCTCAGCGTAATTTAAACATGTGACACTTTCAAGTGAGCTTTTTTAGGATCTTACAGGGCAGCTGAAGAATCTTACAGAAATCCCAAAGAAATCTTTGCATTTGATAGTAGAAGCATAAAAAACCAAAAATCTTTAATATGACCGGGGGAATATATAGTAAACAAGAGGATCATTACAGAAAACTAAATAGATATAATGCTATCACAAGTGTCCAATTCTTTTAAATATATGATGATGGAATACAATGACAATGATGGCATGTCACCATTCAGCCCTGGAACTGAAGGATGTTGAGCATCTTTCAGATAAGGGAAGCAAGCAGTGATAGAGAAAGGCCTGTTGACTACAACAGGTTAGTTCCCCTAGGATGGCATAATCTTTGTGCTACATAAAAGGGATTACTATATTTGCTTTCAAAAAAAATTTCTTTTGGACATTTCTATTGAAATCATGATTCTTGAGGGGTTTATAAACCTCAGTCTTTTATTTGCATGAGATTGAAACCCAGCATTAATGTTTTCAGGCCAAATTGTTGTTAAATGCTTTCTGAATAGCATACAGGGTTTTTCAGTGGGTTTGGTTTTCTTTGGTTTTTTTCCTTTGTTCTCCCCTTTATTCTGCAGCATAAAAATTGCCCACAGAGTTATATTATTCTGCTTAAACAAAAATATTCACATTAAAGAAGTATTTGCATGCCCTAAACCGCATGAAAAATATAAAAAGTGTACTGTTACATAGCAATAGTATACATTAGTGTTACAAAAATTCTTTGGCAGGTACTTGTTTCACAATAGGCCATATGACCTTTTAAGTCTCCGTATCTTCACTACTTGCTCCATCATAATGTAACAGTATCACTTTTAAAATATTTAATTATATCTTTTAAAATAGAACTGTGAATAATTTTATATTATCCTTGATTTCTCCATGCTTTTCAAAGACATTCTTTTTCTCCCACACTTCAACATACTACACTGTGTCTTGCCTGCTACCAAACACACCCAGAAAAAAAAAAATCCACCTTCAGAATGATTTTATATTTCAAAGTTTTACAGAAGTGTTTAGGTAATTTGTTGAATACTACTTTGTCAAAGAGAAGTATCCATCCACTATTCTTTACTTTGGGAGAAAGAATAGAAGACAGCATGAAAAAATAAGGAAACCAATTTTCTCTAAAATGTTAATATTTGTATATAAATAAAAATACAAGTCTGTATTTGAGTCACTTGCAAGAGTTATATTATCCACTGACTTCAGATAAACATTCCTTTATTTATAAAAAAGCCACTGCACCTGTTTGGTAAGAAAACACAGATGACTTGTAAATATCTGGTACCTTCTGTTAAGCATTCCAAATCAAGCCTGGCTGCAAGCACTGATCTATTATCCACATACAGATCCTGTCCAGTATTTCACAAGAAATCAACAGAGAAAGCAGTACTGGTTCAAGCTTTGAACAGTACGTTTGTTGAAAAACAAAACAAACCCCACAAATATCCCATGCACACACAAGCCCCACCATACTCATTCTGAATTTCATTAACTTTGTACTGCTTTGGATTTAAGTGGGATGCACTCCTACAAGCTTAGCCCAGTGACAAGTTAAATCTCTTAAAGAAAGGCTGCCAAAGAAGTAGAATTCTTAAAAGTATAAATATACTTATGACACTTTTGTTTTCCCACTCTAACAATATCTAAGGCATTCCCTAGGTGGTGTATTAGTCCAGAAGGATCAGTGAATACAACTTTTGAGTAATCTCACATCTCACAGATTAGGAAACTGATAGTATGTTTAATGCTTTTGATATCTAAAAAAATGAAGCTTAGTCTTACTGACTCCTTTATAGAGAAAATATGAAATTATCAGGTTTTCTGTCATTACAAACATTTCAACTTACTGGGAAAGACAACTTTTTTGTCACAGCTGCTAGGCTGGATAGAAAAAAAAAGATGACTGGAAGGTTACAGACATTGCTAACAAGCTTGGTAATTTTTTAAATTTTAACAGTTAAATGACTAACAGGGAATTTTAACAGAAAGTAAGTTTTTCTGAGGGTTCAGTTCTTTTAATCAACATTCCATGAAGTGAAAATATTTGTGTCTTTGGTTTTGCTCATCAAAAGTATAATTGCTTTATTCTTTAGCAAGAAAATATGTTCGATTTCTGTGGATGAAATAACTGCATATATTTATTATTAATTTACAATTTCTCTTGTTGACCTGAATATGTTTTGGTGTGGGTTTTTTCCCCACAGTAGAAGGATCATGTGCTTACAGTCTTCAAACTTAAATGTGAAATGAACTAAAATGCGTAACCAGCAACTTCCAAGAAAATACTTTGCATTCTCTCGTATTTATCATAAAAGACTTATAACTAAGCTGGTTGAAAATTCCAGCCCATCTTGTCAATCTCTCCATAAAACTTACCTTGTCAGGATGTAAAAAAGGAATCCATGCTTGACCATTTTACAAGTGTTAACTGGAAATTCCACTCCATGAAAGAGGAGAAAAGGTACCTGTCTCTTCCCCTAGTTAATCTGAATGACCACATAGCCTATAGTGAAGTAAACATATACAGACTTCACTATTCTTAAGGTCAGAATCTTTTGGTAATTTGGTGATATTTCGCAAACAGTATTTTGATCCTAAAGTACTTACTTGCTGCAGCTTTCAGAAACTATTATTTCAAGAGCTTCTCCAGTTAACTCCACTGTGTTATTTTTAAAGCTATCCTTACATTTGAAATCCAGTTTCTTCCTAACACATAAATCAATTTAATTATGCTGTAGTTACTTCCTTTTCACACTATCCTTTTGTTTTGTCCTGTGGAGGAGGTAACAGATATAAAATGCCACTGTTAATGGCAGAAGAAATTCTTATTGGCTGGCAATCCAGAAATAGCTTTCATGATGATGGGAGACAATTCCTATTGCCAGTGGTTTAGCCATTACTGTCAGTGATCTCCCTGGGTCACATACGGAAACAGCAGTGCAAACAACATTAACAGAAGAATTATATCAAGAGACAAGTCTATAAAATATGAAGAGCACTATTAGGATATGCAATTGTTTATCACTCTATGGTGACATTCAAGATCCTAATTGGGTCACTGAGTGGGTCTGAATGTTTCAACCATATAGGTTGTCAAAACAAGGTACAGAGCAGCTCAGAAAAAGAAAGCATTGTTCAACTTGACAACTACAGCTAAGCTAATGAAAACCAATATAACTTAGTCATGCTTTTCTGTTTAATGTCAGCATATAAATAAATCTTCTTGACATAACTGCGTATTTTGGGACAAGGAACAAAAAGATCAGAGTTTAAGAAACTCATCTGTTATGGAAAATGGGGACAATTAAACCTGACACTAATTAGAAGCTCAAAGGAATACCAGAAGAACATAAAATGACAGATAACTTTTTTTAAAAATGAAAGAAAAAAAAAAAACACCACAAAACAAAACACACTAGTAAGTTCTTTAACCATGAACATTAGACAGCAAGGACTTATACTTACAGTCTTTCCAGATGTCTTCCAACCAAAAATATAATGCACATTTAGAATTTATTTTCAATTCTACATTCCACCTCATATTTAAGATATCACAGGAAAAATAAAATCTTTACTTATAGTATTCTATAATTCTAAAACCCTGTCCCCTGAAGAACGTCCATTACAGAACTAAGTGGTTTTTTTTCCTGTTAGAAATAATCCTTGTTGTTTTCTAAGGAAATAAACCAAGGAGCTGTAAGATTCACAGACTTATTTTCATGGTTAAATAACTTTTTTGACATAAGTCCTAAACAAAACAGTAGCTATTGAACTGACGTCTTGTATGAAATCAGGGTTAACTTTATTTAAAATGAAAATGTGATAATTAGAAAATAGGAGATTTTACTGACTGAGCCAACTAAAGGTCTTTTATTGTATTTCTATACAAAGGGCCATGTTTTAAAAAAAAAAATTATAAAAGCAATTATAGAAATTAGACATCCACCTGGAGAAGTATAAATGATAAGAAGTGTTTAGACAATAATATACAACTTTTCTCTAGAAGGTCACTTTTTTTTTTTCAGCTCTGTCAGAACTTGGATTTGTTTAGCTAACCTGTTTCTCTTCATACCACACGAACTTTTATTTGTCATTCAGCATGCTTTTCACTGACATCTTATGTGGCATCTTAAGTTAAGCTAAACATAAAGCCTCTTCTCAGCCCTTTCAAAATAACACTAAGAACTGCAAGCAATTTAAATAAACAGTAGAACTTGATATATGATTTCCCTTTACATATCTGATATATACATAAACATAAACTAGCAAAAAAAAAGCATAAATGTGTGACAGGATTATTTTATTAGCTACCTCTCTCACCCCCCAAGTGTTTCAGGATTAAGCTCCCAAGCCTTAGGAATCATGGGAAAATAAGAACAAGACATGTCTGTCAACATTGTACTCTATATTGAAAAAAAAATAAATGGAAAAGACTATCTACTTTGGATTCAGTTGATCTCAATCCAGGAGTTTTAACTGTCTGGATTTATTCATCTAATGAATAAAATTATCAGGCAGTGACCTACCCATATGGATGGCAGATGCAAACAAAAAGACAACTTCCTACCACCACTCTTCCCCCATCCTTTTAAAACCAATTACTTCCAACAATGCCTATCAATGTAACAGCTTCCATTTGAAATAAAGTAGATCTCTCTTCCTCCCTACATATTCCTTTATTCACAATTCCTTGACATAAAATTAGAATTGCCCAGGTTTTTGGACACTTTTTACTTCATTGGCAATTCTACAACTCTATGTGAGGCATTTTTTGGGGAGAGAAATGGCAAATAAATAATCAGTAAGTAGGAACAGCCCTTTTTCCTTGCTTCCCATCCTTAAATGTCTCAATATAATAAGCTTCAAATTCCTAACAATAATGCACTGAAACAAATAGAGGAGGCAATTTTCTATTCTTTTTTCCATATCTCTTCAGAAGCCTATGTACCAAGATTGCTTTTTGTTTCAAATCTTAGTGCAAACTAGCAAACTTTATGAAGAACAACTTGGTGTTTTTCTAAAGAAAAAGTTAATTCTGGCACATACAGACCATGTGGCATGAAACTTCCCAGCATTAGTTTGGGATTCCTCTTTTCTCGTTTCACAATTTAAAAAATAAATTAATAATCTATCCTAAACTCCGAACAAAGTTATCTTCAGTATTTGTCCTTTGCATTCTCCCTCTTTCATTGAGAATCCACCTTATCTCTGTTGAGGTGACAGACTATCTACACTATCAGAACAATGTTATTCCCATATGCCTACTACAAACACATTCTCTTTCATTTTATAACCCAAGGGGAACTATGTAATTAAAAATGAGCTTTGTTACAGATGTATATAAACATACCTTCAACCTACGTACTGAACAAACTTTAAGAGAACAAAAACTGTTACAGAATTCAAAGAACACAAAACCCTAACAGATTATAAAAATAAAAATTTAAAAAGTGATCAAGACTGTCCATACAGTGTCACACCTCCTAACTGTAATATTCTTTTGGGTTTCAAGAGCTTTTCTCTCTTTTTGCTCACCACTTTGTTTTCTGTATTGGGAAGGGATTTCTCACATTTCCAGTAGAAACCTAAGAATAATTCGTAAGCTGTCAGACATCACCAACTCTACAGCTTATTTTGACATTACTTTTTCTGAGATTTTCTATCACACAACCTTGTTTCTGGAAGCTCCACTGTGACAGTCTCGGTTGGCATGTTCCATGTTAACTTCCTACATCCAGCTCAAATTTCTCTTTTAATTTTACGCAAAAATGTTTTTTAAACTCTGGAACAGCTGTTTGAGAAAACAGTATTAACAAGGAAACAAGACACTGACCATTTGAAGAGGAGGGGACTTCAATATTGAAGACAAAAATGACATGCCATTTATACAAGGCAACCTAACTCAAGGTGCATAAACCATATTAATTCCAGTATTTATTATCCTCAAGCAGATTTTTGTTGGTTTTATTCCCTTTTTTACTTCATCTCTAATTCTTGTATTCTTTACAGTCAGCGAAAATAAATTTACAGTAGAAGATATGGCTGTACCTCTTAAATTTACCTCAAATTTTTCTCCTTGTCCTTCATATGCAATCATCACATCTTCTTCCTAGATAGATTACAGTGCTACTTTCATGGGAAGAACCAAGTTTAACAATGTAATGTTGCACAAATACACATATAGGTTTTACTTAAGTTTATTCTTGTTTGACAAAAATCCCATTTTAAGCAGGGATTAAAAAAATAAGAACTAGGAAACTCAAAAAAAATCAGGTTTAAAAAATATGATTAGAGTGGTCATACACATGTACAAATAATACAAGTTACACTTTTCTTTAATTGTTTCAGATAAAACATTCAATAAAGTATTAAAAGTGAAAAGTAGTTATTTCCAGACTCAGAAGAAAAAATTCTATGTAGTGATAAAAGATCAAAAGCTTCTGAGTCACAGTCCCTGGTATCTAGGTAACAACAGATCCTGGCATCTGCCTTTCCTTATTTATTTGCATGATTAACAAATAGATATCTGAGTGTCTTAATCCCTGAGACATCTACCCACCTACCACTACTAATTGACTGATTTTCTACAGCCCACACAGGATATGAATCTGAGGATAAATAGCGATAACAAATAACACATTGGGAGAACTCTTAAAATCTGCAATATATCACATAACCTGGAACATGAGCTGGAAACTCATTGGGCTATCACCATTTAGGTAATCATCCAGTGATTACCGTAAAACATTAATGTTTCTTCTCTTTTGATTACAGTCATACTTGGCTATTGTTCTAAAGCTAGAGGTTGCCTTCTCTGAAGGACATTCACTCCAGGTCAGAAAATTCCCAGTTTTACAGCACTCTGAAATATTTATCTATTTGTGCCTTACAAACGTTACATTATCATTTTCAATTCCCTTTAGGCTTCAAATTCTGAATCCTATCAGTGTCTAACACAGCTTCTCAGGTGCTTTGAACACATAAACCTGCAAAACAAAATGGTCTATGCATTGTCTTAGATTTGGAGGTTTTTCAAAGGTCTGGCAGTATCTCATTACTAATACTCTACCATTAGCACAAAATATTCACAGAGAGTAAGGCTGTACTTTTCTCCTCCTTTATTAGTAAAGTTTTTCTTAAGTAATTTCCTGATTTCAACCTAGAATATGCAACTCAGGAGGTCTTGGGTTCTATGTCACCCCTTCCCCCCCTTATTTTAAATTATTTTAGTCCCATCGTAAATTAACCCTTAATTCAATTTCGTTCACTTCAGAGGGAAAACAAAAACGGAAAACCCACCAGGTGACAGTCTTTATGTAGTAGTTTCCATTTATCTGTTTCACCTCTGAGTAAAACAACTGGTACAAGCACATGTGATTTTTTTCCCATGAGACTCCACCAAACAATTCCAGCATTTTAGGAGAGTGGTCTTTTTCCCCAAAGACCTAGGAATAGGAAACTATTTTACTACAGTCTCCATCATGTGCTGTCCAGTGTAAAGGGCCTTTTGCCTTTGCTACAAGAAGGAAAACCATATGAGAAAGATTTCAATTATGGAAATATGAAAATTAATTTTATAGACCTAGAGTTATCAGATCCCATGTATTATCACCTACTGACTGCAAAAAATTTCTTTACCCCAGAAAGCTGGACTCTGAGAAGTCTAGTTAGGGAGGCAGCACCCATCCAGATTCACAAATTTATGACAAAATATTGTTCTGCTTTCCTGTCCAAGATCATTACTTCACCTATCAACATAACGAGGCTGCCAGCATTTTTTTTTTATGTTTATGTTTTTAACTCTGAAACTCCAGAGACTCCATTCAAAGTTTAACAAGTGGATAGTTGCCTACAAAGGGTTTGAATCTAGCCCTCCCTCTCAACAGACAACCCCTTCCTGATTTCATTATCATTATACAACAGGGTTTCAAGGCAGATCAATGCTAAACAAGATTGCTTATCCATGCTTTCTTGCTCTAAGTTCCATATCATTCTTACTCAATTTTCCTTATCTATGTAAAAATACAACTACTAAAACATGTAAAATAACATATGTACACCTTTTGCCATGCTTCCTCCTCTGTACTTTTGTACAATTGCAACAGGGTGCCTCCTAGTGATTCCTAGCTCCACCTACCAACGTTATTATTTTATTCAGTATGAAATGCTGTATGATCTAACTTGTAGCAAGAGTATTCATTATCAGTCTACTACATGTCCCTCTTGCAATCATTGTCTTTTGGCAACATAACTTTATACAGTCTCCCCCTCCTGTTATTTTGGAAATCTCAGAAATGCTGTAGTAAATGCGTTGATCACTTATTTTAACTATGAATTTATTGTCTTCAAGGCAACAATACCTCCCTACACATCACATCCCCAAAGTTACTTGAACAGTACTGACCATGTCTTCAGTTTTAAATCCATGTTAAAGATGGCTATATCTCTCTGACCTGTTTCTGATCCTTCCAGTCCCTCAGTATTGGATTCCTTATATGGATTAACATAGATTTCTTTCCTAAGGAAGTAGCTATAATCCTGTAAGGGTTGATTTATCATGTTCACTGCCCTGTAATTTATCATCTTGAACTTTCCCATCTTCTTTTTTTCTGCAGTAAGACATTGAACTCACCTGCTGTTTCCACTAAGAAATAATAATTTTAGATTCTCCTTTAGATTCTATTCTGTTATCAACGTCCCCAGTGCAAGTATTTATAATCACCACAATATCTAGATGCTTCATATAGATTGAAATGGGATAAAAATGGAAACTTTCATTCTAGATTCAACAACTGATGGGCATGGCAGTTAACTGTACAAAGACAAAATACCTATTCCTTTATACAGCACTTTTATGTGGGGCATTTAAGTAGGATATGTGAAAGACTTCTCTTCACCTCTTCCAGAGCACTGGCAGACAAAGATTTTTACCTTATGTATTCTAGATGTCTCTTTGGAAGGCAGAACAATGGACAGCTTCTCTTTGCTATGCTTTCTGCACAGCAAGATGATTACACCTTACCTGCAGCTTACTTGAGAACAACAAACCGTGGAGCTTTAAGGAAACAGTATGAAATGTCACACACACTCAGGTCAAATCTTAAAAACCCCCACCCAAACAAAACCACCCACACCCCCAGATCAAATTCAAACACAGATTTTCAAATCATTTTATCTATGGACAAAAGCAGAGTGTGGATTTTCAGGACGGTTCAGTTCAGAATACTGACTGGTAACCCTAAAGGTTAGGGTAAACACTAAAGTAAATTTCACGAACAAAACCTGGATTACCTTCAAACCCAGACCACAGCACCACCAGTCATTTTACAAAAGCACTCAGGACGGGCAAACTGAGCTACTACACATCTTTTGCAAAGCTTCTTTCAGCCTCACTAAAACAGCAGCTGGGCTGCTTTGAGTAACGTTTAAAACACTACCGTAAAATACTCCAAACCATCATTAACTGTGGCTTTGTGTACGGCACAATTTGGCTAAGGAGCAAAGCTGGACAGTAAATACAAACCGCAGAAGCAAACCTACACTTTCATTTCAATTCTAAGCATTTTATGTGAGATACTGTTGCAGGAAAGTTTGAGGGTTTTGGTTGTGGGGTTTTTTTTTTGCTTCTCACACTTTCATTCATGAATTATGATGGACTTTTTGCCTCTTCTCATGTCACCATGTAACTACACTGAAACTTCAATGCATGATATGGCTTCCACTGATCTTACTGAACTTACAGAGTAGGTCCAAAATAGAAAAATCCTAAATAAATCCACATAAATCTGCAGCAACACCAATGAAACTAAAAAGTGCATCACAAGAAATTGATGTGAAGTATTTACTGCCACTCAGATATTGGAACGGATTAGTTATGACTACATGTTTTATTAGGCTAAAGATATTTTCTCGTATCTGTGAACTGCACCTGATAATATGTTATCATTTTACCTCAGGCTACACTGGACTTGATTTTATTATGTACTGATGTAGGTAGTTACTTCATTTCTGTTATACAAGTTGCCTAGCTGATTCATAGAGCTTACAGCTCAAACAGCCCTTGGAAAATAAGAGATCGCAAGTGTAGTACAGGATATACACTAGTACACTTTAAAAGATACACATTCATTTGAAAAGGGTGCTCCATGACTCAGCAGATCTGACAGAACTTTCTACACAAGTATTAATTCAGTCCCACTGTCTCTACTCACATTCCCTGACAAAGGAAGTTTCCTACTGCTTGTTTTTAAAAAGGTTTTGCTATTTAAAAAAAAGGAGGTCATGTTACCCCTACCTATTGCCTAGCCTAAAGTCTTGCATATACATTTACCTTTGGTATGTCTGTGTGCTATATTATACTTCACAATAGCAATTTATTCAACTTTTCATCCTGTTTATTGTTTCTGACCTTTAAAACATACTACCAAAAAAGTTAAGAAGAATTATACACCACTATATTCTCATTGCTATATAACATAAAGGAAGGGGTGAGCAATCAAGGACTGATTTTTATGATTAGTATTTATTTTTTTATCACATAATGTATTCTTTTAGTAATTTGAAAGTGTCCCTCTATGCTGTCCTCTCTTCTTTGGTAGTTAAAACAGCAACAAACTCTATATAATCTTGTAAATTAGTGCAAATGCTGGTGACTGTTTTGAAAAAGAGATTGTGAAAGAGAATACAAGAAATTACATTTTGGGGGCTGGGGTAGGTGCAGTGAAAAGCATCAACTATGAAAACCAAGCATCTTCTACTTAAAACTGAGATAGAAATTCTAATCCTCATTGCTTGCTGTTGGGACCACAATGCAACCCAATACAAATACCTCAGACAGATTCTTGAACACTACCATCTTTCTTGTATATGCAGTTACATTATATCCAACTACATCCAAAATGAACGCCAAATTTTAGCAGCCGTGCATGTTTGCAGACCAGTTCAGACAAATTATTGTAGAATGACTGGTATATTAAATAATTAATGAAATATGAATGCTAAGTTCTGGTCTTTATGTAGCCTAAGTACAACACTGAGCATGAGATGCACTTCAGTAACCTCAAAGGAAGCAGGAACCGAGGTTAACCACTTCAAGCTTTTGATCAGTATGCATGTTACTATTTTGTTTTCTAATAGAAAATTATTTTATTTAATAATGCATCTATATTATCTCCTATGCATACTCGACATGTCATTTCACTCTCATCAGTTTTGTATCAATTCTCATTTGCACTTAAGTAAGCACTTGGACAATCAGACCCCATAGTAAGCCAGTTCTGCACTTCCAGAAGTGGGAAAAAGAGTCAAGCAACCCTGTTCATACAAAGTGAGCAAAATATCATGGACAGTATTTAGGATTCTCCCCTGACTGTTTACCAAACCACAGTTTCTGATACACAGCGCAGATTTAGTTAGTTTTTTGTTCTTTGGACCTTTGTGATTTAGTATGTCAAAGATCTCATACCCAATTATGAATACTATGTTATTATTTTCAGTACTTGATTAAATATCTAAGTTTTGCTATTCCTAAACTTCATATAAACTTCTTGGAAACACTCAATGCAAAAAAAACCCCCAACAAATTCCAACAAAAAAACAACACCAAAAACTTGAAATAGCACACTCCTTGCTAGATTTTAAGTGAGGTTAAGCATTAATTCCATTTCAAGTAAAATACAATCTACCTCAACATTCTGTATTTAAAGCTACTGAAAATAGATTTCCATTTATATCTCCTTTAATATTAGAAAACTACTTAATGACTGGACACATCAGTATTTTATGCTTTTCGGATTCAACTTTTTACAAGTAGTTATATCACTAAAATAACCAACATTACCAAGACATGAATTGAAGTTATTCTAGTACTAGCAAACAGGAAAGCTAATTAGTGGCAACAATTCACTTCAGAACAGGATTTTTATGATTTGCTGGGTTATGACCTATAATTAAATGTATTTTGTGTGTTTCTTCCACCAAGATAATTGATATAATGCATAATGCAAGATGCTTTAGGGCCACTTCTTTCTTAAAATGCAATTAAAATTAAACCTCACTGTCAAAGACTGAATGTGTCGGACATTTCGAGGCTCAAAATCTTTATGTCAGTGTTACATGGTTAATGAAAACAAAAGAAAGAAGAATAAACCAATTTTTTTTTTTGAAGTGGCACAGATGAAATCACACATTTTCCAGAGTCCCATATGCTTGTATGTAATCCAAGTAAGCCTAAAAACGTTAAGAATAATCAACTTGCACAACAGCACTTTCAATGAACTAACTTCTTGTTTTCAAAAAAGCTACACACATCACATGAGAGATTAAACCATTCTAAGGGATTTTCATTCAGTCTTATGAAATGTTACAATTCAAGTAAAGATGTCTTGGGAACAGACAGAAATGATACAGAAGATTAAATCACAAAAAATTCTTTAGAATTTTTCAATCTGAAGACTTAATTACCTAATTGAGATCAACAAAAAGGTAAGCCTGTTTTAAACTTGTGTGCTGACAGCAAACAAAGATGTTGTGGTTTTTTAATGCAGCAGAAGAAGACTGTATGTTTTATGAAGTTATCAGTGTGACAGTCTCTAAAATGTGTTATGCTTGCCTTCTGAATCAGTATAAACTGGTTTAGATTCTCTGCAATCTGTTTTATTTGTTTATGATACTAGACCATGCTCTGTTATCATTTAACAATATTTCCACTAATTTCAAGAACAACTAGTTTGTTATTGAAAATAACTCAACTGCCAGACCAACCTGTGATACTTAACTAAAATTGAAATAAAATTGGAAACAAATGGAAAAGTGGGAGGCATGGAAAGACATCAAAATGGACACAACTGTGAAAAATTATACATATTTAAGATACCAGTGTGGGATTACAGACAAATAGTAGAATGTTTTCATGTCAAGTCCATGTATACTTCAAAGTTTCCAGGTGTTTCAAAATAGCAAAGAACTGAGCAGATACAGAATCCTATCTTCTAAATTTCAATTTTCAAAACATCCATTATTTTCTTGGAAGTGACTAGGTTTTCGAAGTTAAGATTAGTATTAACTCAGCCAAACAAGGTTTTAGAAACTTACGTAGAAAAAATATTTTAAATCATTTACAGCTCTCAAACTAATCTGTATTTTAACTTTTTAAACAATTGAAAGTATACAAAAAGTCCCTAAATATGTATATATTCTATACTAATTATGTATTGGGAATAATTAATAGATTAGTTCTTAGAGGATACTGCAATACTCTTTATGTGCAAATAGACTTTTTCTACATCAAACCACCCATCACCTTACTGAAAGAAAAATGATTTGTTACATTTATTGCAAAAATTTTCAAGTCACAAGGACCCTGACAGTAAGGTAAATGATAACATTTTCTAGAAGCAACACATAAATAAAATTATGTTTTAACATTAGCTATCAGATCTCCTGTTTATTTCATTATGCAGGAAGGATTAACTAAATGAATGCTTTTATTTTGACAGAGAACCTCCTCATCCTCTCTCAGCTTTCTTCTCACTTGTTAAGATGCCTTAGCCCCCCTCTGTCAACTTGGAAGCTCTTACTGTCACCAGCAGAAAGAAAACACCTCACTGTGTACAAGGACTGTTGTATGCCAATAGATTTGTCTGTCAAGCACTGAAAAGTACTGTCACTCAGTGTCAGAGGACTAACAACACAATTATTAAAAACCCACATTCATGAAGCCCAAGACATGCAGATTAAAGTGAGACTCAGACAAATCCCAGCCAGTTAGAATTATCTCTCCAGGCTTAAAAGGTGGACTTTTCCACAAAGTTCCCCCCGCTGCCCTCCCCGGGCCATGAAAATAGAAGCCCAAAGACCCCCTTACATTATTTAGAACTTTGTAAACATTTGAAATGCTATTTCAAGGGAAATGCTATTAAACTGGCAATAGGAACACACTATTTTCCTACTGCCAGTTAACTCCTAGAAAAGTTATCACTTCGATGGCTGTTCAGGATGAAAACCGGTCTCAAGAAGCCAAATACATGGAGGAAGGTGCACCAAGTTATATGCTATCAGTGAAAGATAGTTTTAACCTGTAAAGTCAGAAATAAACCCCATTATGTAGTGTGTTAAGCAGTGTAAGAATGACAAAGGACATCTTGATTTATCCCAAGCATGCCTGGGCCCAGGGGGCTGAAAAATTCAGAAGTTTCTTCCAACTGCACTTTAATTAATACAGTTGTAATACAGAGATTTTTTTCATGATGTTGATTCTGTCAAATCTTCCAATTTAGGTAACACATCTATATAGCAAAATGCTTGTCAGTGTTTTAATAGTCACTAGAATAATTGAAACCTAAATGATTCCTAAATGAAGATTACGGAGGATCCCTCTCCAGCATCTGGCCAAGCATTTCATTCTGTTCATCTACCCTCACAGCTCAGCAACAATAAGCAACCATTTCATTTCTGAAGCCAAGACTTAATTTCAGAGGCTCTTGAATGACTAAGTCTATTTTATCTATTAGTTGCTTAGTAAGCCCACAAATTAATTGCCTTATTTCTAGAAGAAAAACATGTACAGTAATCAAGTATAAATTACATTGGGTTCTTGATTTCATTTGGCACATCCTGAGAGCTAACAGTGCACACAAAATATCACTGGAAAGCACAACTAATTGTTTGTGCACACTACCAGGCACTACTACATTTTTCTGTGGAAGATCATAACAGATTTAATAGTCTCATCAAGGAAAACCAGCATGCCTTCATAAACACTGAAAGGGGAGATAGACATTCCAATTATCTTTGCCTGTAGTTGAAATGAACCAAACATCTCAAAGTATGACTCTGCAAAGAAACTATAGTCTGCCATGTAGAGGTGGCGAAGCTATTACACTAAATAAACCCCATTCACTAAGATAAATCAATAAAATTTAAAAAATGAAGTTATCTTGTATGTTAGCATAAAGTTACACCAAATATCTACAAAAGAATCTGGACATAATGGTCTCCAAATGGAAAGCAGATAGCAGGTGTGTATGTTTGGATTTTTTTAGGGTGGAGTAAAATATCAGTTCCAGTAAACTAGACTGGCTTCAACTGATGGACTTCTCCTTCTGTTTACAGATTAAACACTAACATGAAAACAGAAACCTCATCTCTGTCTCTGCTGACCTTGTTCCATGTGTCACAATCTAGATGTAAATCCAAGATGGAGATACATTGAAGGATAAAGATGCAGAAGATATAATTCTGCAACCAATTTTTATCTTAGGAAAAGTGATAGACCTGATGCTAATGGGTCAAATCTGCAGAGCAGACTATTCAGCTTAGTTCCTTCAAAATACAACAGGCAATTAAAAAGCTGGAGTAAAATAAAACCAGCAGATTCTCCATCTTCCACAAAGATGTTTCTATTGAAGATAACCAATTTACAACTTCTGTACTAACATCAGATGGTTATGAGGACCAAAAGCCATGACGCTAAATACTTTTTTCAGCTGGCTTAGTTGAATACCTTTAGATACAAGTGTTCTTAGTCAAATATACCTGTGCTTCTATGCATGCAATCTAAGTATCTGCAAAATTTTCATGGGCTATTGGCAACTTGAAAGTGCAGATTTATATAGCATTTAACCAGCACTATTGAAATTAACTTCAAGAAGCCAGGTGACTCAGATGTGCTCGGCAAAACTTAAATATATGAATGTCTACCATGGTCCTGCACAAATGGAGGTTTTCACAACATTGTATTAACCTGCTGCTCAGAACAAAACCACCAGCACACAGGCCAGAAAGTGCTGATCTAAAACTGAACGACTGATGTGAAAATGAGCATTCCAAGTCAGACAAATTCTGAAAACCCAGACTTTACCTTCCAGCATTTCTTTCAGCTATACAAAATAGATAATGATGAGATACCATTAAACAAAATTACTACTCCCATATTTGTATATTACTTCAGAGAGCAATGGAGTGGCTGAACAATGTTTTGAACAAAATACTAACTTTGCTGGAGAGAAGGGGCATCCATTGAACTACTGCAAATTATATGCCAAGGTCAGTGAAAAGCTTGCTCCTGAGATGTTTAAGTAAAAACATTTTCCCCTCTTTTTTGATAAATGAAGCATTCTTGTAACCCTCAACCCAGGGATTCAGTTGTCTGCAAATGAAGGCCCAGTTTGGTGCAGCACAGGTATGTGACCTTGGCTCACTTTTGCTAAGAAAACTGTTGTTAAGGTATGAGAGGATATGTGATCTAAAGAATGCAAGATAAAAGCGCTGAAATCAAACAGAAAAGTGCAGCTGCTGAGAACATAATATTTAGTTGCTCAAGAAAAATGTTCACAAGGAAGAGTGTAAAACTCCTAAGGAAGAAAAGCAGAGAACTGGAGATGAGCAACTCAACAATACTGACATTCATCTGTTCTAAGGAGCTAGTGGATGCCAGTCCTTTCACTTGTGTGATCACATAAACACTCAGTCTGCTAGCTGGGCCAATACTAGCTTCATATTGCATCTCAGACTAAATAAACATTTGGTACTCCAGTGTACCTTTCTTACTTTGTTTGTTCCCACACTTTGAAACACACTTGAAAAAAATCAACTCACAGAGGGGGGGGGGTCCTTTTTGACAGGTAAGCCAGGTTAAAAGAAACTTCTTAGCCTAAAAAAAAATACCCAAACAACTTATTAATAATGTCATATTTCATAAAAAAACCCTGCAATGTTTACATTTTTAGTTTTGATGTTACTCTGAAAAAAAACACAAGTATTTGCACAACTGAAGAGTTTGTACTTTTAAAGTCTATGTTTATTTGATATTGTAAGGTGGAAACAGCAGTACTGACAGTCTCCTGGATGCTGGATTTGAAACAACTGAGGACTGGGAGGATAACTGTTCTGCTGAGTTTGTGAAGATAACTCATGAACCGCAGACATCCTTTTTGAAAGTACTTTTTTTCCTTGCCCGTATTGTATCCTTACATATAGTAAGATTCCATAGATTTTTGAAATGCATTTAGGATTTTCTTCCCACTTGCTTATCGCTATTTCATTGAAAACTCTTGTTATCATTTTTGAATTGTTTGAAAGTCATCAGATATATATCCAATACATTCGAAAGAGACATCTAAAGCTTAAGTTGCTGCCAGGTGCTCAGTAAGGAAAAAAGTTTTAAAATTTCACAAATTCCATCATGACATGTCAGGCTTTTACATTAACCTTTAAAGCTGTAATGCACCATAACTGGGAAAACAGGTATCAGTGTCTGAAAACTGTTCAGTCTCAGTTATGCCAAACCTTTGCTTTTATTAGCACAAAAATACTTACAATATTCAGGTGGAAAAACTGATTTAAAACGGATTGTGAGTTGTATTTTGATAGACAAGATATTGCACTATCATAGGAACAACTACTAATAATCAGTGTGCAGATATATTCAGGTGAGTGTCTGTAGGACTTCTAAAAAAAGTGAAAATTCTGAAGACATTCCACTGCAACAAGATATTTTGCTAAAAAATGATCATTCCAATAGCTCTGTTTAAAGCATTTTTCTCTCTTAATACACTGTTGTGATGCAAAAATTACAATATGTTAACAAGGGTGCTATTTCGAACAAAAAAATCTGATAACTTTATTCTTTTTAGCTTATACAAACTAAAGACATATCCCTTCTGGTTTTCTGTTGTGCCATCTGATCAGAGGCACAAGGGAAAAAAAGATTTTTAAAAAATCAGTGACATCCTAAACTATACCAAAATACATTCAACTTCTTTTGCATTTTCCTGTATTGATAAAAAAAAAAATTACTAGTACTTGAAAATGAACTGTCATTTAAGATATTCCTAATTATACTGTTAGAATTATATATAAGAGATCAAATCTTTGTATTCTTCCTCTTGCAAGTTATGCTATGCTTGTGACATTTAGCTGAAGGGTTGCAGGAGGAAGGTTGGTACATGTGAACATTAAATGACTGAAACATTGAACGATTAAGCAGACATCTTCCAATGTATTGTATTCTTTTTCTGTCCGTATCTTCTTCTTTTACATGACTCACCCTTCACTTACTGATTCCTAAGATTCAGTAGTCCAGCTTCACTAAAAAGCATATACTACACCGCTCCCCAGTGTCACAAATTACTGGCACAGACAGTAAGAACAGTAAAAGTAGTCAGAGAAAGCTAAGAGGCAAATTCAACTTCAAGAAAAACTAATTGCTAGAGGAAAAAGAGGCTTTTAGCTGAACTCAGTCACAAGCAAATGCAGTCCAGACCTGCATGATTACAATGCTTTTTCTGAGCTTTGTTCAAATCCTGGCCAAGCTGGGGCTTGCCCAGCTTGGATAATTTCCCAGCAGGCTGCATTTAAAAGTTATGTCACCATCTGTGCTGGTTTTGGCTGGGATAGAGTTAATTTTCTTCATAGTAGTTAATATGGGGCTGTGTTTTGGATTTGTGCTGAAAACAGTCTTGATAACACAGGGATTTTTTCATTACTGCTGAGCAGAGCTTACAGAGTCAAGGCCCATTCTGCCTCTTACCCCACCAGCGAGCAGGCTGGGGCGTCACAAGAAGCTGGGAGGAGACACAGCCGGGACAGCTGACCCCAACTGACCCGAGGGATGACCCACACCGTATGGTGTCACGCTCAGCATATAGAGCTGGGGAAAGAAGGAAGGGGGAAACATTCAAGGTGATGGTGTTTGTCTTCCCAAGTCACCATTACACATGATGGAGCCCTGCTTTCCCAGAGACGGCTGAACACCTGCCTGCCATGAGAAGTGGTGAACAAATTCTTCGTTTTGCTTTGCTTGTGTGCACAGCTTTGCTTTCCCTATTAATCTGTCTATCTCGACCCACAAGTTCTCATCTTTACCTTTTTTCTTCCCTTTCCCACCAGGAGGAGTAAGCAAGCCACTGTGTGGTGCTCAGTTGCCGGCTGGGGTTAAACTACAACATCATCTAAGTTTTCATGTTGACAAATGGTTCTATAAATGCTAACAAGCCTCAGTGCTACTTCTTCTGTTTTGCTTTTGTGTGCAAAAAGACAATGTCCAAGTGTATACAAGTGACTGCTATCGAGGCCTTCTGGTAGATGGAGGGACATCACTTGTAAGTAAAGCAGTACAATTATTACATAGACTTTTAAAGGAGATCTTCCTACCCCAACCATTAAGCCTTCATCAGCTGTTTGACAATTTGAAATTTATCAAAAGAAACAATGTTACAACCATATACATTCAGATTTGCTTTCCTTGAGTATATTGTTAATGCAATTTACTTCATACCATCTATACACTCCAGTTTGATTTATTATTATTCTCAAAAGAATCATTTCATCCTTTAAGTAGAATATTTCAGGAATTTAATTTTGTTAAAAAAAGAAAGATTGTATTTGAGTATTCATAGCCATAATTATACTTGGAAAAAAGTCCGTAAGAAAGGTATGTGCCCTTTTTAATAAAAACAATTGCTCTGCTTCGGGTTAAATGATTTCGCCTGTTGTGAAATAATGAAAATCTTTTTTGCTACTGAGAACAGTTAGTTGCTTAATAAGAGTCATGGAGAGATTCACAAAAATGCTAATTTTGCAAAACGGTCAAAGCCTGTCCCTAATAGGTGCATTAAAAGAAAAATTCTGTTTTAATATTGTCAATAGACTTGCAAACCTTTTGTACTGGTAAAGATTGAGGGATAATCACAACTGCTAGAATGTTCCTGAGAAACAATTTGGCTTACAGTTTTTTAAATACATCATTCATGAGTCTGTGGTTAACAGACCGGTAAAAAAGCTCCAGGTACACAAATAACACATGTAAATATATTTCCTTTATTATTACTGATACCATTATGACAGCATGCACCTTCTTTCTTTTCCTCTACTAGAGTAGCCATGAGTTTACCTCACACACATTTTCGTCTCAGACTTCACTTTCACGAAAACTGGAAGTTATGCAAGGCTCCACACAAGCAGAGAACTTCCCTACCAGGATAAACCCCCTGTATGATATTACATAGACATAAGAAGCTTTTGCCCTGATCTGCCTGCAGACAAGGACATCTCAGGAGCAGGTCTAAAACCTAGGCCAGTATCTTAACACTTTGCATGAAAGGAGGTCCCCAAGTGGGCCCATTTTGGATGGTAAAACTTGAAAAAGAAATGCGAGAAATACAAGCCTGGCATGATGGCTGAGGCATTGAGACGCGAAGACACAGGACACGGCACCGAAGCTTACAGTCACTGAGTCATAGGAGATGGGACACAGACATGGCACTGGAGACTCCATGGCTATAAACATCTCGCCAATAGTCAGATAAAGATATGCAGCTTGACAGAAGCTGTTCATGGGTAACAGACAAAAAAAATATTCTCTAACATTTAGAAGTAGCTGAAACAACACACAGCAATGGACAATAAAAGGAATTATTCAAGGAGCTTGTTATGCACTGTTTGGATCTGTCACTAGTACTGACTATGCTTTAAGTGTTATTTTTGACACTTATTCCATCAGCTGTGGTACATGAGAGCACAATGTGGCAGAGCCAGTGGCTTGGAGCAATTTTTATGATGCAGCTACACTGAAGAACTGGACTTGTTCACAGTTCTTTCAGTATTGTTTAAGAGACAATCATGTAGCAGCTGTACAAATTTCAAGTACAGACACTGGCAACTTCCTTTCACACAACGCAGCTCACTTGCTGTTTGGAAGTGTTCTTATTTATGGTAATAAGCACAAAATGATTCTAGTTACATAAAACCAACTTGCCACAGCTGTACTCCACTGCCACATAAGCTCTGGAATTCTGTAGTAATGTTACATTCGCCAGGTGACACTTCAACAAGCAGCGAACAGTACATTTCCCCAAGAACTGGCTAATTTCCAAATAAAAAGCAGCTACTCAACGGTCTCCAGTTTTTTTTTCTAGGCAGCCTCTCCTTTATATCACTTCAGGAATATCTGTGTAGCAAATACTGCTTTATACTATTACAAGCATGTTTTTTCTACTACATTGCCTAAAACAGTTACCTCTAACTTCTGGAAGTTTCACATCTGACGGTTCTACTTGATGTCTACAACCACCCAAACCAACTCAAAGGCAAAAAAAATCCACATAGTTCTATGGCCTTGCACATACCTCATTAAGTGTACCTCAGGTACATTCTATCAACAGCCTTAAAAACCTAATTTTAACTTGAACACACATCACAATTATATATGTAGAACAGTTAATAGAAGTTACAATATCTATCTTCTATTTATCATGGTGAACATCACTACTTGATTATATGATTATATCAAAATTAGAAAGTTCTTAAAGAAACTAGCGTGATATACCAATAGTGTTTTTTTGCTGTATGACACAGACCACTGGTTCACTTAATTCACTCATAGCCCCAACTCACGTGTATAGAGAGAAGCTATTTTAATTCTTCTGAGGAGTTATTCATTATCTAGTTTGTACAACAACACTTAACAGTGAGCACTAGATTAGCTCAGATAATTGAAACTACTTTTGTAAAGTCTTAAAAACAGATTTTAAGAAAAAATACAAAGTTTAGAAGGGTACTTCAAAGCAGCAGCTGCACAGCTCTAAGTGAAATGTTTCCTATGTAAGTATTTCATCCCAAATGAATATAGTGTTGGCTACAGGAACATGTATTTTTACATCCAGAAGTAGGAAGTAACAGGAAAAATGATCATTAATGCTTTGTAACATGTTATTCATAGGTAAACATACACATTTACTCAACAAAAAGGATCTAACCACCTTATTTTACATTTATAAGCATGTTCATATTTGCAGTGCAAGTAACATCCCTCATATGAATGCTAGGTTATCATCAAGATGGTATCAGAAGTGATTAACGCAGTATTTACATCTTACTAAACACTCACTGCAGGAAAGCATTGTTAACAGCTAAGAGAGGTTTGTAGCATTTCGCAGGTTATCATCTTAAAATCCACAAAGAGGAAGAATCAACACCTTTTCCAAGAGTGAACACCTGAATGATGAATGCATGATACAATGCTTTAATAAAATCCATACAGTGTTTTTTTTTAAACAGAAATCAAATAAACTGTTTTCTTCAGAAACTTCATGTTTCAGTTTCAGAAAGCTCCTATGTATACTGTTTATTCTGAAAAAAAGTTTAGGAATATTAAAACTGGAATAAGAAAATAAAAAATCCCAAACCTAATTTACAGAAGTTCCAAAGAGAAGCAATCTGCAAGACAGACCAACAGGCCATAGTGCTGAATTTCACTATAAAGAAACTGACAGATATTCAAAATAAGGTTGAATTACTCTGATCATATTTAAAAAGACTGTCTCTAACCTCAGTTTAAGAGACATTCAGCATCTGCTACAAGAGGTCACATAATACCACAGTTAAAAGTGTTAACATGGACAAGAAGAGAAAAATTTTAAAAAATTTGACAAAGTAATTACCATCTAACTTTATTCTGATTCACAGTTAACAAAATTAAATAGCCACATATCCGCAAAATTGAAGCAGAATAAATTCCAGGTTTTATTTCCTGAAATGTACTTCTTTATCTGCTTTGTTCCTGTTGGAAAAAAGGGACTAAAATATCAACATATATAATTTTCATATCATTATGTGAGAGTATATTCTTCTCCAGGTCATATATCTCTAGATATTAGAGGTTTTTTGCAAGTGTTGAATTTAAGATGACAGACATTTACTATCACAACCATTAATTGTCACTCCATATCATATGTAATCTGCCCTGCAGGGGTAATCAATTTCTACTCCTGGAATTTCTAGGAATGAGCCAACAAACAAACAAAAGCAAGAGCTTCCTGGCAAGTGAAAACACAGAGATCTTCTGTATCCATCAGGACATTCTGATTGATCAACGCATTAAATCCATTCAGTGAAAGTAATTATTTCACAAGGCTTTTATGAAAAGCTATCCAGAATGAAGGAAAATACAAGGTATTGCACAGAGATATTCCTTTTTCGTTCATATTAGAAGCAAAAAGTTTTACTGGACAACTGCATTTCCATCTAGGTGTATGAATCTGCAGATAGGGAGATGCAAAACATCCAGATCATTACACAAAACGACCACAAACTAAATCAGTTCTCAAAAGTATGGCTAAACAGCCTTCAAATACAAGGGAAAACAGGAACTTGACAATGAAAAGGTGTGCTCCAGCTGTTCTAAAACCTATGCCTTTGGGACCTATCTGCAAAAAAAAAAGAGATTAAAGCAGTTGACAGGCTATCCTTAAAAAAAAAAACAAAACAACCCACCAAAAAAAACCTACAAACCAAACCAGAAAAATCAAAACACCAAGCAAACAAAACCCAACAGCTGGAGATACAACAAATTTTGTCTAAAGATTATGCTGTATTTATCTGAATAACACCTTTCTTAGCTGCAATCAGGAGAAGCAAGGCACAGCTGTGGGTCTGATTACCTTCCTCACCCATCTCTGCTCCAAAATAAAAAATAAAAGTAATAATAAAATAAATGGGAAGCATCCAGTGCTGAGGAAACAATATAGAGCATCAAGACATTAGCAGATATTGATACTGGATGTAACACCATTCAGAACAAATTTCTCAGTATCAGTTTCTCAGTTGCTATCAGCTACCATGGTAATCACTTGAAAACTTTCAGTCCTTCTGTAGTAGCCACAATCCTACATCCCAGCGCCACATCTGAGCAAAAAAACCACCCTAGGAGCAGAAACGTTTGTTATAGAATCTTAATGACACCGATTTGGCAAAAACTCAATTAAAGAGAAAAGCTGTTAGTAAAGGATGGCTTACGCTCACCAATTAAGATCATTTTTGAAAGTGTTACAGGATGATAATCAGTCTAATGGCTTTTATGGATTTCAAGCTTCCACAGACTGGCTTAAAATAATAATTCTGCTTTTAAATATAAGGACCTGCAAGGGCCTTGTACATAGACATGCATAAGAACACTCAAATTGTCATCAGAATTGTAGTATGGGCAATATGTATAAATAATACACATGCAACACAGAAAATCTACAATGTATCTGTGTTAGTTTGATTTACAAGAGCCGCCCAGTGTAACTACAGCAATTAGGAGGTCTCTTCCACGAGTGTTATCCAAACAGAAAGTTTTCTGACTCATCTCAAACATTTGAGCAACTCAACATTTTAGTTTCATAATTTGTAATTCATTCATCTCTGAGCATTTCATCTGGCATTTATCTCACCTGATAAGCACCAGAATCCCCTTCTCTTGGTTTTCTTCTCAACTACCTGGCAGTTTGAGGTACTTAACTGAAACCAGTTCTGTGGTTTTGAGCCCACTCTTCCTAAATATTCGGAAACTGGAGACAGATACTCCTCCAACAGATTTTACACGTCACCTGCTAATGCTTAAATTTATCAAGGATGCACTCCACAGAAACTGTTAAAAAGAAAATTCTTTTGATCCACTCCATGACTGTGAACACCTTTCAAAGTGCCAGACATTGCTTGAAGGAGTCCTTTCTGCAGTTTCTCAGGTACCATAGTTGCTGCAGGAAGCATCGATGTTTCTCATCACATGGTCTTGAATTCACTGTTTGACACATGTATAGTTCAGAGAAGCAGAACTGAAACCACCAACTCACATTCTTCTCTGCTAATCACTCCATAATCTTAGCTCTTTTGCATTTTCTATTGACCCTGCCACTCATGAAAACTTCTATGGTAGGAGTACTTGGTATATTTATAAAGAGAAAGAAAAGCCACAGTTCATTCAGATTTTATGCTCAGGGGATTTTATAGCAGCTGCACAGGTCTAATTGCTAGTCAATGGCAGGGCACAAGCAGGAGGCCAAAGAAGTGCTGATTCAAACATACCCTTTAACCGTATTACAAGGTATGTCTGACAGTTGTGAGAAGTGTAAAAATACAGTTAAGATCAAATAATGGAATACTAATAAAAATGTTAGGAGGTGATATGACTACACAGGTAGCATGGGAAAATGCTTACCACGGTGTAGTGGTACAACTCCACCCCCCTCTCTTGGGCTGCTTAGTGCCATTTTCCCTGCCCTGGGTCACATGCTAACCCAGGATGAATTGGGAGAGGTAGTGGACCAGAGTTTTAAGGAACTCCCTTGGCTCACCTGATTCCTATCTACCCTGTCACTTGGGAACAGACCACATGCCAACTCAAAATGGGTTGGGAAAAGCAGTGAACCAGAGCATTAAGGCACTCCCTTAGCCCACCTGGGTTTTGTCCCCTTCTTTCCTACCATTTGAGAACAATAATAACAAAGGCAGTGGACCAGTGTTAATGCACTCCCTTAGTATACCTGGTTTCTGCCCCCCTCTCCCTTATTGGTTAAGAACAATAAGAACAATCAATACCTCCTGACAGCCTAGTACACCTGTAGTTGGGTTGTGGCCCAAAGGGGGTGATACCAGAACTCCAAGACCTAGCAAGTTCTGGGTTTGCACAGCTGGTAAAAAGTACCCGAATATTAAGCCACCTAAGTAGGGCTGAAATGGAAAAGTACCTGGCCAACATCAGTTATCTTGGACCCTATAAATAGCAACCCTAGGTGAGACCCTTTGATCTTTCCTGGATTGCAGCAGGCTGTGACCATCATCTCCCCTGAGCTGGCATGCCTCCCATGCTCAGACTTCTCAAAGTCTGAAGATTGTCTGCCCACAAAGCAGATGGAAGGCCAGGGTGAAGCTCAACTTCTTGAATCTCAGTTATTGCTGGTTGTGAAAATACTGATGCACTGTGAGTACCTGCTCCAAACTCAAGAAGAGGGAAATTCTTACTACAGACTAGCCTCTTCCATCTACCTCTTTACCTACTAGTGTGTTTAAATACACACACGCCTTCACAAATGTGGATGTCTAGATATTTTACTAGATATCCAAATATTTGTGCTCTCAGTGTGTTTATATACTTTGACTAACCATGTAGTTAGTGTGACTTGTCTTTCTCAAATCTGTAAGTCACTATTTTAATCATAACATCCTACCAAATCACATTGTTAATCTTTAAATTGATCCATAAGTGCTGCTAAAAGTTAACCTTTGAACCACCTCACACCATTAATAAAACTTAAATTGCTATTAAATTATACCTATGTCAAATACTTGCATCTGCAACAAACATTAAAGAACAGCCAACTGCTAAACTACTTAAGAAACAATATGTAAAACAAGCAAGTAAACCAAAACAATCTTCAGTAACTACAGAAATCACAGGAGAGTATATGGTTCAAATCTCTCAGTTTACAGTTATGTAATTTTGGGTATACCGACACTTTCTGCCCTAATGGACAGACATAGCCAACTATGACAAATGAGAAATTGGTTCTTCCACAGGCTTAGACATCCACTGACAACCTCTTCTGAAGATCAATTTTTTCAGATGCAGTAATGATCAATGTCTCATGACAACATGACCAATAACCTTAAGCACTCTGCAGGTCTTCCAAGAAGAGAATGCAGCTAGACCAAGCCAGATAATAATGGGCACCAAAGCATCCATCTGATGGCATGATCTGAATATGACAAAGCTGGTTTTACAGTAGAGTTCAGCTGGATTCAAGCACAGCACTGGTCTCAACATGACTGACACTGATCTACGTTTTAGGGGTTACACATCAATTGTTTCAGGTAGAATTTATGACACCTCATAATCACTTGATTCTAATATTTTTTTCTTCACAGCAGTGTTTTTTAATGTTTTGAAAGTCTGTATTTTCAAAATTTTGTTTTGTCCCATCACTACAGACTTGCTTTCAGAAGTAGCAAAGCTGAACAGAAGAGAGCGTTTCAATACCCAGTGTAAGAGCGTATGCATGCGCCTGCATACTGTATGTATAGCTAGTCATAAATACTGAAGCTTCAACAATGGTTAACAAGAGTACCAACATATGTAACGCACAGTTAAGGATTCTAAATAACTGAAATAGTTGTTTGAAATTACTGAATTGCTGTAATAGCACCCCCACAGAATGATTATGTAACCACTGAAAAAGGAAAACTAAGTTCTAATGTGCATGAAAGATGTCTGGCACTACCGCAATCAAGCATTACAAACTCTAAGAGATACACAGCAGGATCAGAGATTTAAGCAGAACTTGTGAAAATAAAAGAAATCCTCAGCACTCTTCCATTGCTATAGCCATCTTTCTGATGTGAGAATTACGCATTTTCCCAAGTACCTTGTGTAATCAATGTTCAGCCATTATTAAATGTTTGCACTATCTAAATCAAGCTAACATTATACTCCTAAACATCACGATCACCTGCATATTTTACTTCAGCAAACCTGAGATGAGAAAATAAGCAAATACAGTGCCATACTGTAAATCCCAGAGAAGAGTTAATGTGGTGGTAGGAAAGAAGCCTGATGTGTTTTGACAAACAGAATAAGCTGCAGGGTACTCATAAACCACAATCTGCAATTTAAAATTTTTTTTTCTTCTTCTCTTGTTTCATTCTTCCCCACTCCCTGTTTTTGGTTGTGTTAACAGGTTTAGAAACTTACTTTCGTCTTGCTGTAACATCTCCGGACAATATTTAAAGCAGAGAGAAGTCACATTTCTTCACATTGAATTAACTCTGTACAATTTAAAACCAAAATATTAATAGGAAACAGTTTCCCTGATGTTTTCCCCCCATTTTACACTGTGATTTGAATCATACAATTTTTCTGCAGTGCTATGTTAGACTGCAGCTCTACTTAGTACTCTTCAGCTGAACATCTACAGAGATGATTCTTTGAGTAAAATTCAATCACTAAGTTCAGTTACAGAGCATGGATGAAAACATAGAAACATGAATCTTTACTCTCACAGTGTTTTAGTAAATTTCCAGCAAAACAAGCATTGTGTAAACAAGCACACAATATATGCTTGGACACAGCAAGACAGTGAAACTGCATAGAAAATCCAAAACGATCCCACACCAATCCAGTGTTCATTCAATATCACCTAGTCTCTTGCACTGAATGAAGAACTATTCCGGGGTATATTCTGCTTAGCTGGTGTATAAGCCACAAGAGACAGCACATCCACTAAGCCTAAATATCTATTTCAGTTATGTCCAACCAAATCCCCCTAAATGATGATGAACAGGGCCCCATCCTCTCACAAAGTATCTTGAAACTCAGACTAATCATGCAGGCTTATGTTAGTACATTCCCAGTTTCTGACAGTACATTGATTATCAATCTCATGTGCTATAATTCCCTAGACACTTACTTGACCCCTCAAACACCACCAGGAAATGTAGAATAGTAAACTAGATTTCATAATGAATTCCCCAGCTGCTGTTTGTTTCAGTCAGACTGGACTATACAATAATGTTCACTTTTTTTTGTTTATTAAGAAATGCAAAATATGCTATAACTTATTTTTTTTGCAGTACCTGTAAATCTTAGTGCAAGCAGTCTTATTTGCTTTACTTCACCCATAAATAAATCAATGTTACTTGTCTTGATGACAAATAAAACTTGTTTACAGAAAGCTAAAAATAGCAATTTTAACTACTCAATTTCCCTCTGACATTCCAGCCAGAAGCATCAGTTCTCTTCAGGGGAGAGAACAGTCAGTAAAACAGGACAGCAGCTAATATTATCCATGCTTTTATCCAACTCTGACCAGCTGACTGGGAACACCAAGGTCACACAAAGAATCTGATCCTCTTTTTAGGAGGGAGAAAAATTAATTTCCTGAGTATGTGAATTTTCTTTAAGTGCAACAGCATTTGAGAAGAAAATAAGGTGATTCAAAGCACACTTTTAGTAAAGGAATACCTTAAAAAGCAGCAGAACAAAAAATTAGTAATAATTTTGGTTTTATCTTCAGAACTCAAGAAGCAACACCAAAACTGAACTGCAGTTCACATCAAATTAACACATCTAAAATCTAGTCTTCTTATCAGGCTTCTTTTACTGGAAGCCTAAACTTCACACCTGACGGAAAGCCAAACCAACAAACCACACAACAGTTTGACTCAATTTAGAGCTTGTTTCATAGCGGGGGGGGGGGGGGGGGGGGGGCGGGCAGGGGTAGCGGTGACACAACACTACAATTTTGAAAGAAAAATATTTATTGCCTGATGAGAACAACACATTTTAACAAATTTGCAAACACTACCTTATTTCCGAGTTTTTATCTTTGCCTTTCAGAAAGTACTTCACACATCCTTCACAGAAAAAGTCCTCAGCCATAACAGCGCTACATTTTATTCACCGATTTGGTATTTGCGAAGTGGGATAAGGTATTACCAAGTTCTCCAAATCAAGTCTCAGTCTCCATTTTGCTCCATCTTTCAGAGGTCATGGAAGAACCAATGAAGAAATGAATCAGAGAAATAAAATTTAACCTCATTTAACCTCATACCCTGCACTTTTAACCATTTTTTAATCTAAACAAATCAGTTAGGGCTTTATGTTTAATTATATTTGGCTAGCCTTGTGGCTGAAAGAAGAAAAATTAATACTAGGAGAAGAAGCACAGTGATAAGAACTCAATGAGAAAGCCTTTGTAAACTGACAAATTGGGATACTTTTCAGACCAAAACAGCAGATACTTGTTCATTTTTCTGTCTTTCCACTCGGCCTAAAATGAATCAGGGGAAAAGGCCGCACCTCAGTACTATGCCCAAACTATTGGTTTGTCAGGAAACACCTGGGAAGATTCCCTTTCCTAGTGACACAGGAAATAGCCTTCTAAAAGAAGAGATCATTAGCAAGGAAACCACATGCAAAGCTGGGTATACTATATTATTCATTAAATTTATGTTCCACAATCCTTAAATTTATGTTGTAGACTGATGAGAGAAGTGAACAGGCAGCTCACTTAAGTTTCATAAAAGTGTAGCATCAGACAATACCTATAGGGGATTTAAAAAAACCCACAACACACTACCAAAAAAAGGACTAGCAGCAAACCTAGATGTCTTAAATAGGCATTTGATAAACTAGGAATATTAGGGCCCTTCACCTTTTTCTGTCTCCCCAGCACTGCCTAAGTCATCTTTTGGCAAATGATTTTAACATTCAGTTTTCACCTCATAGATCTTCTTGCTTGTACAATCCATTTTAGAGGTATAACTTGTTTTCTTTGCTAAGATTTCATTTCCTCCCATCTCAGAAGTTGATGAAATCTATTTCTTAGTTCCTCGTCTCCTAGTGAAAGCTGACAACAAGTATCAGACAAAATGTAGCTGTCCCATATGAAGTAATTCATTTCTGTCAAAGATTAGACATTTTTTTCCCTTAACATAAGATGACTGATACTGTTCTGCAAGATCCAAATGGGACAATTTAACCACTTAAGTACCAAGAGTGTCAGACGATTGGCTATTCTCCTTAAAGCACATAGCCCACTGGGTGAAAGCAGGGGTAACTGAGATGGAAGCCACTGGAAGGGAAGGCCTTCCATTTGATTTGAGGCTTTGACTCCTTATATTTAGTCCTAACCAAGTATTTTTTGAAACAAAATGTTCTGCAAAATGGCAATATTATTAAATTACACATCTGAACAGTTCTAACCTGCCGAAACTTATTTTCTACTCTATACAGCACAGGCAGAAGTCCTGAGGCATGTTAAGCTCGCTTTGTACTTGCGGCTATTCGTGATCTTAATTGTAGCAATTTTTTTTTTAATTGAAATACAGCTCTTATACAATAGTCTATTTATGTTTGCAAGGGCGAATTCATCTACTTAAACTCAAGCAAACGGGGGTCAGAGGGGGACAAAACAGAAACGGGCACTTCCAAGGTATAAACCAACTCTCCCAAAAGCACACACCTAGAGCAGGACAAGGTGGCTCAGGCTCTAGCAGTGCCTACTCCTCGACAGAGGAGGGTGCTTCAGGCAGTGGCTGACAGGACCCCACAGCTCCCTGCCCCGGGGGCTGCAGGCGCCACCTTCCGCCACCCGCAGCGTCCATCTTGCAGGGGGCTGCAGCCCGCCCACCCCAGAGAAGTCGAGCAGCGCCGGCGGGCTGCCCCACCGCTTACCCCTGCCCCGGCGCCTGAAGATCGGTGCTTCTCCATTCCCGTTTGACTGAGAGCACGTAGGAAACTTGCAGGTGCGTGGGGTCCCCTCAGGGACCCCTCGTGGGGATCGGCCACCCCTCGCGGTGGCGCCACGGGAGCCGGAGGAGCTCGTTATGCGGCCGCGGGGTGGGGGGCGCCGTGCCCAGGCGTGTCCCGAGGCCCCGAGAGGCTTGTTCTCCCCTCAGCACGGTGAAAGACCCCGTGTTTCTGCAAAGGCGTCAAGCATGGATTGATCCAGAGAATGGAGCGATCCAGAGAACCATGCTCGTAAAGGACACCTGAGCTCAGGAAGAATTTCTTAAACAGTTTACTGCTTCTCCAAGGAATAGAAAACAACAGGCTAACTTGCAGAGAAAGGTAAAAAAACCTACCACATTTTTTTTTTTTTAAAAAATCTCTTTTTAAATGGCTAAACTCCTCACAACACTTTGACAAAGGGAAGGTATGGTGATGAAATTTGCTAAGCAGGCCACAGGAGCAAGCATAGCATATTATTTAATTAATAACACTTAATTAAATTGTATTTTACAAATGGACATTGAGAAAAAATAGATATGAGGCAAAGCTGAGCTTAAAGTTTTCCCAAAGAGGTAGATGAAATAGAGAACAAAACATTTTGGTGCTGGCATCTGATGTTTTCCTCAAGAAATAGAGCTTGATGCCAAAAATACTCGCGAATCAGCGTTTGAAAGGTTAATTAGATTCTCCATAAGCATTTCAATTACAGGAATGAGACATCCCATTTAATATGTATCCAGACACATCGTATTTGTTTCAGAATTTCTCTGCCATAAGATTTTGCTTTTGTAGATATGTGTTATTAATTGAATGTCCTCTGACAACTTCATGTTTATAATTTAGATCACCTCTGCAGGCAAAGGGCTACTCTGATCAAGATCTTTAGTTAAAGTTGTTTACTTCTTCTATCAGCAACAGGAAACCCGCTCTATTCAAGGCACTGCAGTAGCCCAGAAGTGAACTATGTGCTGTGTTTCTCACACCAAACCTTAACTCTGAATTCTGAAAGATGAAGCTGTACTTGAAAACCCAAGATACCCTCTGAGTAGCCATGAATTATACACAGAGCTGCCCAACCTTGTTAACCACACAGGACTAGTCATGCGGAAATTCTGGTGCGTAGTGCACCCTCTGGATTTCATTCTAGTTTCAAATTACATGGAATTAGATGTAGTTAAATAAGCATTTGTGAGATCAGAACTCTTTCATGTTTTGAAAGAAGAGTTTTCTTTATGAAATTGTAGTTTTATCAAGATCAGATTATTTAGGAAGACTATTCCAATTTGTCCCTACTCTGGATTAGTAAGTGTAAAAATGCTTCAGCAGGGTAAAAATACTTAATTTCATTTCTTCAATTTCAGTTAAATTTCTATAACAGAAAATAATAAGGATAGAGTGGTCTTAATAAGTTCCACTTCAGTAAACAATTCTGAAACATTTAAAATCAGTGACGAATGAGTAGAAGGGAATGGAAATAATTTTGAGGATAAATGGTACGCCTCTCTTTTTGGCAAAGGCACCATGTCACTGAACAGGCTGCACTAGAGTTTGTGGGGTTTTTTTTCCTTATCCATAAATTTAATTTATAATTTTGCTGCTGAACTTAATAAGGGCAGAATTCCACCCAGTGTCTACCATTCCTATGGAATATTGCTTGGGAGAGAAGATAAACGAAAATGTTCCAGGCTTTACACAGTATCTATGCTCTTGCTTTATATCTTTTGGGTTTCTTTTTTGTACGTGTGATTCTTAAAACATTTGGTTAACATACAGGATGAATTTCCCTCAGACTGTTCAGGTTAAATCCTAACAAAATTTGCCAATACTGAGCAGACTGATATGATGTCTCTGTTTCACAGATCTATAGCAGTGAGCCTAAATTAGTACTCATTCATATAAATGGTGATAGTTCTGTTGTTTTCAACAGAAGTAGGATTAGATCTTGGTAACAGAATGCAAGGAATCATGTTTCTGAAAAATAAAATATTTATTTTTCTGAAGTTTACAGCATTTTTTCAAAAGTGACTGGAAGCTGAGACAAGCTTGGCACAAAACAAATGAAACTGACTAATAAAAATCTCCTTCTTTGCTTCCCCATAACTAGAAATTCAGTCCACTTGTATGTAGTCTTAATAGATGAATGAACAATAAACTCAGAAAGTACATCATGCTTAAATTAGAATTTAAGAGATCTGCTAGAACTATGGCATCTAAGGTTTTACTAGCTGGCCATTCATAAATGATCAAAGTATTTCTAAGAAATTGCAGTCTTTGAAATGGAAATAAGTTTTCCTTTATCTTAAATTTTACTTTGTACAGGATTGTAAAGTTTTGTTTTCTTTCTCAAAATATGTCATGTCATAATTTTAATCCAATCTAACCCCCCCTCTGTTCTCTTCATTCACCCCATCTCCTAGTGTTAATCCTAATGAAAGACACAAGTTCCATCCCTGTGGGCATTAAAAGGAAATGTTTCCCAGTTTTCAGGATTTGTAACTTCAATTATTTTTGCAATTATTTGCTAAATTTCATTTCTGATCTTGTTCTATAATCCTAGTTACAGTTTCTGATCAATTATTTGATGCAACTTCAAAACAACAAATCTTAATTTGCGCCTCACGCAACATTGTTTTATGAGTGCTCTAAGTGTTGACTATTGGTAGGAGTATCTCAGAAAAAAAAGAAAGTCTTCCCTTGGGATTTAAATCACTTGGCAATTTTTGCATAACAATTTAATTAGCAAAATTATCAAGGGAATACATTGTACTATTGCAGTAGTTCACTAGTTTTCAGTCCTACCAGCAATGCTTCCTCCTCTATATTCCTGAAAGATAGATCTGATTAAGTTATTGAGAACAATGTATCATCCTTTAAGGGACATAGATAAAATTGCAGTCATTTTAGAATTTGCAGAATGCAGAAAGCACCTAGAATACATAAGGGTCATCCTTGTTAATCAAATATTAACAACTTAATAAGACTGAATCTGGCCAAGGGGGGTTGTGTGTGCATGTGTGTGTGTGTGTAGTCATTTCATCTGAAGCTGTAACTGAGCTACTTCTTAGTGTTATGTTCTTATCTGGTCATTTTACAATCCAGTGAAAAAGAATTCTTGGTATAATTTTTGTGCCTGTAACACATTTGAGAAATCATGTAAGCACTTAGTAAGGCAGGTGGCTCACATCCAGACAGGTTTGAGAACAGCAAAAACTTACTGCACAATGAGGTGCCTTTGTTTCTTGAATGACTACCCTTGTTCTAAAGGAGACATTTAACATGAATTCCTGATTCTGAATGAGCAGCAGCAGCTGATAGAAACAACAGTCTGGAGTCAATAAGAGGAGGTGCAAGCTAAGATAGAGGCATAGGGCTTTCATGAGCAAATCTATGTTAGAACCTCACATTCACAAAGATCTTGACTGCAATTGCCACCTGCAAAAAAGCAATTTGGAAAAGACATTGCAGAGATAAGGTTAATGGAATTTTCCTAAAAGCAACTCCTAGGGGATTCTCTGTTAAAGGAACCACTTTCCACTTTGGATTTCGGTTTATTTCAGTTATCAGTCTTACAAATTTAAGCAGCCTTTGACAATATAAAGTATATAAATAATATACAGCCTTCCTTGAACTCTTACAAATTAACCAGCAGTGAAATTCAATTGAAAGACCTCAGAATAGCATCATCCAAACAGCAGAACTATTTCTTCCCACAAGGAAACTTAAAAGTGAATAGCAATGGACTGTTTACATTAAAGTCAGAACAGAAGCTCTGTTGACTTTCCCATTTCATTCAGCTTGAGAACTCCATCTGAGAAGGTACCAGCAGAACAGCCATAAGCTGTAGAGTTAAAAAAAAAGTACATAAAACTAACAGATACTATGGAAACCGACAAGACTACAGTGAAATTGGTAGAAATTAATAAGGTTGAAGGCAAAATAAAGAAACAACAAATTAACGACCCAGGTCGCTCAGATGCTTGTAGATAAGAAATATGCTACGTTTCATTCCTTTCTCTATTTTAATACAGGGCTTATAGAATACGTTTATGGAGGGGAAAAAGGAAAATACTTTAAAAATAGTTTGCCAAAAAAAATCCCTCCATGGAGAAGTGTGATGAAAATATTTTATCCACTGTAATAGAATGCTCAATGGAGATGGAACATGGTGAAAGTTAGGGACAGCCATGTTGAAGCTGTACAGTAGGAAATGCAATAGCATTATAAAAGAGATAAATTTAGACTTGTGGACTGAGGGTAAAGGCTTTTTGTACCAAGCAGTGCTTTTTGTTTCAGACCCAGGTAACAGAACACAAGCCATTGATTCTGGAGTGCTCTCGTCGTCTCAGAGTACTGTGTCTTTCAGCTCTCACTCTCACTGTCTGCAGACCTTAGTTACAACCCTTGTTTTAATCCATAAGTTAAGTATGTTCATTTTGCAGAAAACCAAGCCACCCGTAATTCTGCAACTCGGATATAAACCATGAAGCTCCTTTTCAGTCATACCAGAGACAGGCTATTGTACATCCTGTTCCCATCAGTTTGTAATGAAACAAGAGTTTTGCTTTCAAGATACTTCTTGGAACTAGATTCATATATTACATGGATACTGCCTTCTTGACGGCATTGTTGGGGAGATATTAAAGTAACACTGCTTAGCTATTTGTTCCATGACCTGAGAGAGGTCAGTGCCTGGCTGGCATCCCATATATGGGAAACACGATGAATGCGTTAGGACCGGCAGTCGTCTGAGTTTTAGCCCTCTCTCCATATTGGAAGCAAATCATCCCCAAACTTTTGCTCATCATGGCTGCTCATAATACTGAACTTTCATTTTACACAGCATATCTTCTATGCAATTGGATCCTGTTTAAATGGTATTATGCAGGGAGATACGTGTAAACAGAGCTATAAATGGCTTGTCCCGCTATATTTCATACATCTGTAGCCACACATGGACAGAATGGCATAGAATAGACTGCACTCTGAAAAACAATGGTCATGTTTCTATTTATTGAAGGAGGACTCTGATTTGTTCATTTAGCAGTATAAAATACAATCAATGATCCTGAGCTTTCTGCTATTCCCTCTGTGAGTTACACAGCTTGCCTTTCCTCTGAGTTATTGAACAAGAAGACAAAAAATGATTATTTCATCCATAATCCTATCTGTATTGGTAAGTGAAATATATAAAGATATCCCAGTTCGGATTACATTTTGAATTTAAGGTTGCATGTGCTGTTTTGCAACAAGGGAAACAGGATTTTTTCTGGCCTGTCTGTGGTAGTTTTTTAGAACTTAAAGGAAAGCTCCATATGAACAGAACTGTAATGTTAGCCAACCTGCCAATCAAGACACTAATCCTCTACACATCTCTACTGTCAGGAGACAGATACCTGGGAGCTGGTATGCAGGAGATAAAGAGAAAAGTTGGACAGAAACCAGAAAACGTTCAAAATAAAAACTAGGTGCATATGTCCAGATACATTTTCCTAAAAAAATCTAAAATGAATGATACAAAAGAATTTTGACCTCTACAGATTAAACAAAGTTGCATGCACACACTCATTACTGTTGGTTGCTTCTAAGTAACCCTTGGGTTCAAAGTACAATATTTTGTCTTCACTGTATTTACAGACAATAAAGGCATAGTATTCATGAAAGTGGAAATAACTGCACTGATTAATTTTGAGTCACATCAGTGACTACGGAAGGCAAATTTACCTAATTAAAGAAATGTGATATGTTTATATCCAAGTCTTCACGTTTGGATACAACGAATACACAGTGAATTGGATAAGCAACAAAAACTGTATTATAGTATCCCAGACTCACTGGTCATTGAGTATTAAGTATTATTTTATCCACTGAGAAAGAAAGAAATGTAAGGATCACTACAACTGTTCTGTCTAGTTCTAATGTTTTCCAACACATTAGGTTCAGGCAGATAAATTGAAACAATTTATTCAGTAAATGTTTTCTCATCAGATGTTATCTCCAAACAGATATAATTTTTGTTAACATCATTTCTGCTAGTAAGTCTTGATCTATAGCATATACACAGGCCATTCATAAAAATAATTTGACATCAAATTTGACATTCAAATTTTGACCAAAACCATAAGTTATAAGAAATGTTTGTGCTCAGTGACTCACTGACTACCTTTTTAAGGTTAGGTTTATCTTAAAACCGTGTACGTGAATAGTTGCAGTTATGAATGAGAATTTTGGTTTTTGTGAATATTCTTGCAATACTTCCTTAAAATTGGCTGGTTCATTAAATGTTCCTGCCAGTAAAGTAATTTGCTGGAATACTGTTGGAAAGCAAATACAGAAGGGGTGTGAATACAGTTGAAGGGAATTCATTTGCAAATCAAATGGATGGTGGAGGGGGAGTTGCATTCAATGAATTCAACAAAGACACTGTCACAATAAATACAAGAACATTTGGCAAGAATAACCTTTGCAAGACTTGCAACCTCTGTTCTACAAAGGTATCCATATATGTGAAGTTCTTACCTCCATGCAGATTTTTATCTATACCAACAGATGCAGAATTGGCCTATTGAACAGCTTGCAGAGCCAGATTACTGGACTAATTTGAAACTAGAGCTGAAATGGCTTTTCTGAAGAGAAACCATTGTATAAAAAATTAGCCATTGTATATAGGATGAGGTAAAGTTATGTAATGTTTTATTCTTATTTTATCCTTTATTAAAAAAATACACTGGAAACTGCCATTACTGTTATGAAGCTGTGGGAAAGAAACCCTAAAAAGCTGTGAATTCTATGCTAACTACAACTTGCTATAGGATATTTATATTTTCACTTTCCTATGCCGGAGAGCACAGGAAAAAAGTCTGGCATTAAAAATCCCCAGGAAATTATTTTCTCCTAAAAATCATGAAGAAACTGAGAAACAGCTCTGTTTACCTCATACTTCATGACAGTAGGAAAGTTGTGTGTTGTCCCCTCCCACATTTATGGTCACTTGCCTCAGGTAAAATTTCTCCATCTCCATAAAGACCGCATCATTGCTGTCTGTCACAGATACTGGTGTTATGCTAAAAAAGTGGATTAGAATAACTCATATTTCTGCAAAGGATATGAACAGTTCAGGGCTGGCAAACTATTTACCATTGCTACATGTTACAGTAATTGGGGCAAGGAGCTTTCTCTTTATCCTGGTATACGACATTGGTATCAAAACCCTGACAGGAGATTTTATAATTTGTCAAAATACTAAGAAATATGTTTCTGTTTTCTGAACTTTTATAAATCAATTCAGTAGTGAAATAATACAGTCACATTTCTCTAATCTTCTCTATGCCCTTCCTGGTTATACTGTAATTGATTAAAAGACCACAACTTGACTTGACCTGAGATACAGTGTTTTGGTGTAGCTCTCTTAGCACAGTACCTAGCCCCTTGCCAGACCGATGAGCTACTGTGTAATTCTTCCAGTTAATGATGGACTCTTAAGTAGTAATTCTACAGTCACAAATAACTGTAAATATGAAGTCAAAATTCTTTCAATAGGTATGTTTGGTCCTTTCTCAGAAATAATTCTAGAGTGCTTACACCTACTTCAAGAGAACACAGATCTGTATTCCTAGGCAATCATTTTATATTCCAAAATATTTCATAAATTCACAGAATTAACAACATTAACCGAAAAGGCCTGTGTAAGTTTTTCTTTACTAAACAGATCTTCAGATAGGAAATGTTTTTACCATAATATATAAAACCCCTTGTAGATGTTGAATTATCTTTGAATGTATTTCATAACACTTCACCCTAAAACCGCATCGGCTTCACCTGTTTACAATCCATGAGAAGCCAAATATGAAACTATGGAAATATTTCATTAAAGATCTAATTGATAAAGAGAATGAAGTCATGCAAAACAATAATAAAGAGCAAAACATACTGGTGGTACCAACCTGCAAAGTACATCTATATCATCATATATATCATCAGTAGAAACCTTTTCCTTGACACAGTGATTTCAGATTAAATTAAAAAAGGGTGTGTTTGCTTCAGAATAATTAGATCTCCAAAAAGGTAATGAACATATCAGTCAGAAAGAAAAGCAAAGAGTCAGCCTTTTCAAGGGAATGAATACAGGTATATGAATTTATATGTATACACATTCATATATATTCGTATACATATTAAGAATTTCTATTAGGCATGAATAATTTTGAAGGGGAGATAGTAAGAGTCTGCATCCTTTTTTGAGCTACTTAATATTGTAAGAACAATAAGAACAAAATAGTAGAGCTGGATCTCAGTTATGTCAATTTATCAAGGCACCATCTTCAGAAAGAACTACATTGCTATTTTAATTGAAACTGAATTAATTGTGAAGTACTATCGCTACGATTTATTGGATAAAATATGACTCATTTACTTAGTATTTAATCAATATTGTTAGATCAGAAGTGGGAAGATTGTTAGATCAGATAAGAAGTTGGGAAAAAAGGATAAAATATGGTTGAAATTGGAAAGGCTACATTTACAGTGTTACTTTTTAGGCATACCAGGAAATGAGTCCCATTTCTGATGGCTACTGTGGGTCATGTATTGCCTTTGGGGCATGGATTTCAGTGATCTATTCTGTATTAGCTTTCCCAACTAAGGCCACTATTTGGTTCATTACAGATCAGTGCAAATGTATGCTTACCATTTAGGCAGTACATATGAACAAATTAGGTTCAGATGAGAAAATAAAAAATAAAGAAAATTGGCAATATAGATCTATTCAGAGGTATCTTCTGTTTATACAAAATATACAAGAGAAAAACACTTCTTCCATACAGCTTCCAAAATATCACCAAGAGAGATCTAGCTTAATTATATGCTAGATGGAATATCATTAACAACAATATACATTAGCTTTTTACAAAGTTATTTTTTATGCAACAGAGAAATTTTGCTTCGCTAGTTATAAAACAGCTTAAATTTATAACACCATATAATTAGTCTAGTTCCTTGTGATCATCTAATATTAGTTAAATCTAGATTAGTTGTGAAGAAATTACTTTATGAGTAGTGGAAGTCACAACACCTGGATTCTTAAACCTTTGTGTGTCAATAAACAACTGGCCTATTCCCTGCTGTTACCTCCCAGCCCAGGCGATGCCCCCAGTGCCCATCCACGCTGTCTACACCCCCAGAAAGCTGCCTGGCAGTGCTGAGCCGGTGTGAAGGCCGCTCTGGCTGGACCTACGGATAGATGCAACTCATAGAACTGTGAAGAATAAGACCTAGTTTTCTAACCCCATTTTGTATCTAGTGGTGGTGATATGTCTCCATCTTGTTGTAAGCGGCAGGGAGCACACAGGACCATCACAGCTCAGTCTGTGGCTAATGCTCCCTGCCCCTGCTGCAGGTGAGACAAACCCAACTGCCTCATCCACATCGTGTTAGACATGTACATAAATCTGTTTTAGAATGAAGCTTTAGAAAGCTAGTTTCCTGTAGGCATTGAAGAGGGAAATAAACTTGAAAACTGTTAAAATAGACTGATTTGGCAATTTCAGCAAGTAAGCTTTTTAAAAAATTTAATCATTTTCATTTTCAAATAGAAATCATAAAGTTTAAAATAGAAAAATAAATATACTATTGAAATGAAAACCATTCTTTAAAAATGTTTGTTCTGACTTATATTTCTAATATTTTAATTTCATTAGATTTAAAAAAGAAAAAAGTTTGGAAACTCTAAATTTTTTGCAAATCTGCTAACTTCTGGTACTATAACTGGTATCTGTAGAGTCACAGAAAAAAAAAAAGCATTTCAAATTTTGTCTGATATCTTTTAATTACAAAACCAGTTGCATATCTGAGTTAGGCAATGACATTTGTATGGAAGCCAGCTTCCACTTGAGTTACAGAAGACAGCATAGTCTATAGTCCCTTTTTCAGTGAGAATGCCCAAAGAAGGATTATGGTACATTTGGTCAGTACTGAATTTCAACTAGGTTCCAGAGAGAAAAAAGCCTGTGAACTAATCTGTCATGCTATGAGGTCCACTGCTGTGCTGGTTTATAGAAATCCTATTAGCAGTGTGACTGAGGGGTCAAAAGATAAGATAGCAGACAGCTGGAACTACTGGATCAGACAAATATTTTAGACAAGAAAGATAGTTCTTAGCCATGTTGTGCTTAACCATGTATTATAGATCCAGGAAGCACTGGTGACTGTGGTGGTGCGCCCCCCCACCCCCGCCCTTCCGGGGCCACATACCAACCTGGGGAGTTAATGACTGCTGATGGCAGTGTACTCAGAGCATTAGGACACCCTTTTCACTAGCCTGGCTCCATTATAACAGCCCATCACCTGAGAGAACCATAACAGAATTGCACACCCATGAAAGTCCTGGCAACTGGCCAGAACACCTCACTGTCCTAGCCAGGTTGGAGTGACAGGTATCTTGACAGAAGTCAGTTATCTTAGACCCTGTAAACAGCAGCCCCAAGTGAGACCCCTTGAGCTCTCCTGGGCGCCACTGGGCCTGTGACCAGCATCTCCCCTGAGCTGGGACGTCTCTCGGGCATTAACTCCCCGAGGAGTCCACTGACAGAGCTGATGGGAGCCCAGGGCAAAGCCGACCTGCTCGAGTCTCAGTTATCACCTGCTGAGGAACACCGATGCATTGTGAGTATTTAAACTCGAGAAGAGGGAAATTCTACGTTGAACTAGCTTCTCTTTCACCCACTTGCTTCCTGCTTACCAACGTGTTTAGGTATACACAGTTACTTTCACGAGTGTGGGGACATACATACTTTACTGTATCCAAATACTTCTGTCAGTCTGTGTGTTTGTATGTTTTGTATTTGTGAATGTGCATGTATATGTGTACAGATTAAAGGTACCATACAGTAAGTTAGTGTGAATCTTGTCATCTTAGCATCTGTAGTTAAGTCGCTATTTCAATCATAACATTTTACCAGGTTATTTTGTAATTCTTTAAATTTGTTAATGATTAAGTGTTGCTACTCACTAATAAATTTTGCTGCTAAATCATTACCGTGTTAATACTTCCATCTGCAACAGTGACTAAAACTAACCAATTCTTCTTGCGTTGCTATTCTTGAATCTTCGGAACTTTTTAAGTTTTTAAAGTGCATCTATGCTACCTGCTGGGCTGTCTTATGTCATGATGACTTAGCATTCATTATGTCTTCAGCAAGACGTTAGGTAACAAATGCATATAGCATATTCAATCAGCAAATGTGACAAGTAAGATTTTAAATATTTTATACCTTTTACTTCTCATAACCTCAGTGTTTTCTGTTGAGGGGTTCCTGCTGTCTTGAAATCAGCTCAGTACATGCATTTCCCAGCTATAGGTAAATGGCTTGGTCGAAAGTCAACTGAAATACCTAGAAAGATTCCCAGTTATGCCACTAAGTTTTAGTTTACTCTCCCCTCAGAATCAGTACTGTTTTGGGAATCAAGTTCTAAAAGAATAATGTAAAAATCTTGGTTTACAAAAATATTTTTTTCTTAGTCTTTCAGTATATATATATATATATTTTTATTACAAACAACAATCTTGAAATTATAAATATAACTGAGTTCATGCAGAGTTTCAAACCAGTCACAATATTTTAAGTTTCCAATTTAAATTGAAAGTCAAAACTACAGAAATTACTGACATTGGCTAGACAAGGAGCAAAATGAGTATAAAATTAACCTTGCTCAATTCAAATGTGAACATATGTTGAATTCCTGTAAAACCAAATCTCTAATGCTATCTGGGGTTTGCATTCCAAAGAACTGGAAACACAGAAGGTACATAGTATGCTTTTCAAACAAGAATAAACAGTGAATCTTCAAAGCATTGAAGAAGAAATAATTAAAAAGATTAGGGCAGAAGGTACCACAGAAAAGTTAAATGAACAAAATCCTAATGTGGCTACACCCTCCCTGGCAGGGTTCAAGGCCAGGTTGGACGGGGCTGTGAGCAACCTGGGCTGGTGGAAGGTGTCCCTGCCTGTGTGTGGGGGTGGAACTAGGTGATCTTTAAGGTCCCTACCAACCCAAACCATTCTGTGATTCTAGGATTCTGATGAACTGCATTTTCCAAAGGAAATGAAACAATAGAAATGAAAGGATTTTTTGAACAATAATCTTGATATGACTTAAATGAGTCACAATTAAGAACACAGTGACAGAACCAGAGGAAGCCACCTTAAGGTTTTGATCACAGTGAAGACAAACAGTAAATACTTAGTTCAAGATGTTCCACAGATCATTACCTTGCATTCAGAAATGCTTTGCAGCTACACATCTTTTTTTATATGCTATAACAAAGTTCATATCAAGTTAAAAACTAACAACTGAAACTATTATTTATATGACACAGCTGAAAAAAAAAATCAAGAGCATCCCTGCAGTATTATAAGATTGGGCAAAATCCCAGACAATCATAGAAAACGTAATCCCCACCTAGATAATAGGAAGACCTTCCATTTCCCCCCTTTCAATCTCTGTGTTTTTTATCAGTCTGACCTGGAGAAATTTTCTACCTGAATTTAAATGCCTAAATCAGTGTAACTCAAGATTTGAGTTTTAGACACACCAATCAGAAACCAGATAATGCATCTAGATGTAAGATGAGCATTGACATACTGCCACATAGTACTACTGGAGATATGGACATTAATACAAGAACTGTAAAGTTGATAAGAAGTTGTTAAAAAGGGAAATAGCTACACTGGATATTTGAGGATGCCAGAAGGAACCTCTAAGGTGGAGGTCCTGAAAGAACCTGAAAGAATGATCTTGGTGGACCTAAGCAGAAGAGTGAAAAATGAGTGTGTGCATGAAATTCATAGGTTGTTCAGATTCACAAGTATTACCAGCACTTATGTGTCTTACTGTCTACCCTGCCAATTTGCTGTACTCCCAGTATCATTTAGAGGTCTTGATCCCCTGACTGCCTGTAAGAATACATGTATTAGTTTGCTTCTGACTTTCTTTCCCAGAACAAGCTGACTAATCTAGTTTGTGGTAGGTTCTGCTCCAGACACGCAGCTTGGATGTGACTGCACCACATTTGGCCACAGTAAGATCATAGGAGGTCTGCGTTTTCAAATGCTCAGGGTTTCCAACACAAACCCTTTGACATGTTATTAAAAACACTACATCAGTGGGCTGTGATACAGCCGTCTCATTATTCCAGGTGCTTTGTATAGAAAAAAATGTACAAAACCAAATAATTTTTTATCTCAAGGCTACAGCCATATTAAGCAGACCCGTGTTATGTGTTCCATCTATGTGGATGCAAACAGTCTGCTTCAAGGGGTATTAGTTTTTATAAGGGTGGACATGAGATAGTTTCCATCAACTTGCCCAGAGACCAAACTTATTTCACTGTGAAAAAGGCAAAAACAGTATAAAGAAGTATGAAATAACTTTCTTTTTAATCAAAGTAAAATAAAAGTGAGGAAGTGTAACAGTGTATGATTTTATATTTTTTGTTAATTATAAGAAATTTTGCTGCAGTTTTGAATTTATGAGTTTAAAGTTAATGGAGATTAAAAACTAGAGATTATTTTATTGCAAGAGGAATAAAATCTGCCGATGACTGACAAACTTGCAAGGAAGACTATTTAGACTTTAGGATAAATCAAGTAGGGAGCAACACACTAGTAACATCTTATTTAGATTTCAGGATTTACTCCTGTGGAATTATTTTGCCGAAATACTTGTAAATAGAATTTCTATTGAAAACAGTAAAAAACCCCCAGTACTTCAACCAACTGTAGAGGCAGTCGCCACACAAATTCCCATTAGTACTGACAACACATCAGTAGCTTAGAATCCTACAATGGTTTGGGCTGGAAGGGAACTTTAAAGATCATCTAGTTCCACCCCCCTGCCATGGGCAGGGACACCTTCCACTAGACTAGGTTGCTCACAGCTCCGTCCAACCTGACTCTGAATGCATCCAGTGATGGGGTGTTTACAACTTCTCTGCACAGCCTGTTCCAGTGTCTCATCACCCTCATCATAAAAAATTTCTTCATCATATCCAACCTAAATGTAAAGTGTTCTCTTGCATATTAGATAATGTTTGATAAGTTAATGTAATACTCCTTTTTTGTGTGATCTAAGGATTTTCAGACAACATACAGTAAGAAAAGCCAGGATTCTTAGTGCCAGATAATATCTGCTTCCATTTTTTTCCTTTCTCTAGTAACAGTATCTTGGAAAACGTAACTTCTTTTGGTGCCCATAAAGATTGGAAAGATCAGATAAACTCTTCATACTCTAAATATAATTATTTTTATTTGCAGTAAGTGACAAACCATGTTATTGATGCTGGAATCACTGAAGGATTTATTTTAGGAAATTAGGATTTTTCTCAGCCCAGACAAATACACTCTATTTTCTCAAACCATTAATTTAATATCCCTCCTTAAAGTGCTTTTAAAGAACTGTAGTGTTACACTGCACATTGAGTCACTTGTCTGGAAAATGCTTTCAGAGCTGAGACCCTAGTATAATTTGTATCTTTTAATGTGTATTTTGCCATCAAAGGTGGAGTAACACTTGGTCCTTGCTATAAAAGACTATCACTATCACTTTGTGTGATACACTCTTCATGTGTGTAATACCTACCCCTCTAGACACGTAAGAATAGTACAACAGAGGGATAGTACTATCAACAAGACTGTCTTGGCAGAAGAAAATAACTCCATTCTACAGTGTAACATTCTCAGGCACCTCTGTTTCCTTACACTATGCTATGTATCACTAGAAATAACTGCAGAAACATTTTATATTGCTCATTAAATATTTTTCAGTATTAAGATGTTCTTCCTGCTTTTGTTTTGTTCTCAGAAACTGTCCCAGGTTACATCTCTCAACTCTATGTGGCTTAAAAGAAATGATACAAACCTGAGTCCTTAGTTAAGAACCATAGCCCCATGGTTCACTACAAGTTGACAGTGCACCTGGGACAATTTGAAGCTGTTTCTAAACAAAAACAGACTTCACAAATTAGTATTTAAAAAATATGGTGTTTGTGCTTCAGTAATAATTTTCTCATAGCCGGTGACTGCAGGATGCCTTCTTTAGAACATTCTCTGCAGACCAGTGGATACTGATGCTGTTTAGAAGGGGTACAACAAAGTCATCTGTCACCTGAAATACTAATTTGGGAAACCTACACCAGTAAAATCCTGCAATGTAGTTATATGAAACAAGATTATTTTTTTTTCTCTTTAAATTACAAGTTTAAGTTAGTTTAAAGATCTGAATAGTGTGGCAAGCTTGTCTGATGGATAGTACAGCCAGTAGTTTTTTTATGTAATGTAGTAGGTTTGACTTCGTATTGATGAATTCAGTTTATACTGCACTTAAAATAGTAGTGGAAGAAAACTTCCCGTTACCTCACAGTAACTTGCTGTAAATCAGTATAAACTCTATTACTTACAATGCATTGTCATGCTCTGGTAACTGAAAACTAGACTTTATGTCTTCACAGGCAGCAAAGCTATTAGAAAGAGCTCCTTTCCCCAATATAGTTACCAGTTCTGAGAGACTGAAATGTCAAATGATTGTCTCAAAGCTCACTTGTGTGTGTGTTTTGAGTCAGGGGGTGGTGTCAGTAATCCCTTGACCATTCATCAGGGACTAGCTGTGGCCTTTGTAATTAATCTAAGTAATGTCACCCAAGGAAGCAGGAGCGTCTCGAAGGATGCACCCCCTCACTCCCTTGCAGTTGTATTGACAAACTACTTAGATAAGCCTCAAAGAGGGACTGAGTGCAACAAGGTGTTTCCCATCAAGCACAGGGACCGTTGATCGCCGGCCATTGTATAAGCTGGATGCTTTGTGGCTCTATTGTATTACTAAGGACTTTGCGCCTTCGCCATTGAACTGGTAAGTGAGTGTGGCTGCCCCAGAAGCTGGATGACTGCCCAAGAAGCATGAAGTCAGCAAAAACCTGTAGGAACAGAGGAAAAACTAAAGGTGGGCAGATATGCTAATCAGCTGATAAGACAGACTTAAAAAGTGACTGAAAACTTTGCTCTGTGTCTGTGTGCACCCACCACTGAAGAGGACCAACAGGATGCTGCTAGACCCGGGTGCACCCACCACTGAAAAACTGAAGACTGAGGACCAATGGGATGCTGCTGGATCCTTGGTGGTGACTATTCTTGTGACTCTGTTCTGCATGCTTGCTTGATTTCTGTCTTTTCCTTCCATTCTGTCCTATCACTACCCCTTTTCACTTTTAATAATAAAGACTGTTTTGGGTGTATGGCATTTTATCTCCTTTGTGTCTTAATCTTGCTCTTGGGATCATATTGAAAACACCCCTGACACTGGATCGGAGACATTTTCAAAACTTCAGGAAAAAAAAAATCTTACTGGTCAGGAAAATAATCAAATATTAGGATTTTGAATGTATAGAATATAAAATATAAACAGTTGCAGCTACTTGTTTTCATCAAACACAGATGCCTTATAGGTATAGAAGACTGAAGTCAAATGATTAATTTGGCCTAGTGTCTCATATATGATGTGTTACTCACATGATGTACACTACTGTTTCATGTAGACTATGAATATATGCACGTTCTTAAGAATGTATATATACCTATATACACATTCTGACATGTGCATACATAGATCTCTCTCTTCTCTTTCATCTCCTTTCATCCATCTCTTTCATCACAGATGCACACACACCTCAGCCCAAATGAAATAATTCTCACTGCTTGAGTTGGCTACAGTCTCGAGTTCAAACTAGTGATTTCTTTTTTCTTCTGTGTTCACATCTATATTTTTTCTCTACAGGATATAAAGCTTGAGAAGCATGAAAGATAGAATGAAAATAAATTTGAATTCTATATTACAATAAATGTGAATATCAAAAGATTCTTTCACAGCTGTGTGACTGTTGGCATTTGTAAAGAGTCAAAGAATCCTGGAATACAAAAAGGCAGAAACACAGTTGGTTTTTCAATCAAGTGTATAGAGAAAAAGAAAAAGAGAAAATCTATAGGAACAGTAAGAAGGTCTAGGGGTGGGTGACAGGTAAAACCTATTTCCTTAATTCAAACAGTCATTTCTAGAATCACTTGAGCAGGGGGTTGATATGAAAGATTGACATATTCGGTTCTAGTCTTTAAACTGTGGTTTGCATTTTAGTAGCAGTATAAGGAAGAAGATGAAAGATGTGCTTCCTTGTTCCTTACTTAATTGAAGTGTCTATTTAGAATGACATTTAATAAAAAAGGATACTGTTTTTGTGTAGCTATTATTTGTTCTACTGGAGCATCTAGGATTTCTAGTCATAAGCCAGAACCTCGCTGTGATAGTGATTCAGGTGCTGAGAAATGACTTTGTGCGACTGTAAGCATGTGCTACATTCTGTGATGTGGCAGAGAGGGACAGGACGTCTTCTTTAATCCCCCCAGTAAATTCCTCTCTGCTGTTCAAAAACTGGAGCAAAAAAGATCATCTGTTGCTAGAAAGTTTCTAGCTTAAGAGGAATAACAACTGGACACAAAGACTTAGAGAGATAATACTGTTTAGTTTGCACTATCAGCAACCCACTAAGATCTAGTCCTCTTCTGGGAATATATGTTGAAATTAGTACAAAATACAATCTTGGATGCAAAAGGAAATAACTTTTCGCTACGTTCTCCTACAATATTTTAAAAGAGATGAAGTTCTTGGTGAAATGTACTCTCAGGCTCTCTTTTACAATCCCTCATTATTTGATATTTCCATTTCCCTACTTCTAATCCTCATGTCATCCTCTCTTTTCATGCATTCACCAGCTTCCAGGCTGATACCAGTTCTAATACCTCATCTTGTGTGTGTTCCTGAGCAAATCTCTGCTCTACAAATCTCTGCCTGTGTCACTAAACAATTTCTACTCCGAAGTTTTCAACAGGACTTGTAGTTACTTACAGAGTTACCATAAATCAAAAAAAAAAAATTTGATAACTCCATTTTCAGAGCCTGAGCATATCCATTAGAAAAACTGTTCCTTTCTGATTAAGTCTATCGTTGTAAAAGAAAGGTTCTCCTAACCTAGTCAAGAATAAAGAAAGGTACAAGACTGTTTGGATCTCCTGTATCAGAGAGGAACAAGATTGTTTGTTTTAGGAATTAATCCTTAATGTAGCTGTACGTTTGTTTCTGTACTCTCATACAAATATGCATACAAAAACATACCTCACACCACCACCTCAATGAATTGGGTTACAAAACAACAGCCACCTCAATGAGTTGGGTTTTCATATTACAGTTCCTCTTAGACAAAATATAAGCCAAAAATCAGAAACCTTTTAAATAAGGCATACTGATAGCCAAAGAGCTGAATCTGACAGATACATCCAGTGTTGTTTTATATGACAGCTGATGACTTAAAGTATACAAAACCCCATAAATAATACTGAAGCCTTTCTTGAGACGCTTCTTCATATGTTACAGTTTAGCACAGCTGGAGGACATGCTATTCATTTGAAGCCTGCCAGATATTTGTTAGAACTGTTTATGTTTGTTTGTTAGTTTATTTCTATCTTTAAATAGGTTGTGGGGTTTTTTTATGAATAACTGATTTTTTTTATCTTTCATATCTGTTGACTCTTAAACAGACAACTATACAAAGACAGACATGCACACAAGTGATTTTATTTTGTGGGGAAAAAAAGTAATTATGGATGCAAGTGGTGCAGATCTTTAGATTCTCAGAATTCCCCTGGTTTGATTCATTCTCCTGTCTGTTAGACTACTTCTAGGCCAGCAGAATGTTGGTGGCTTACAAAAAACATGTTTTCATTGCAGTGCAGAAATGGTATTTTCTTGTGTGCATGTCATATAAAATGTATCATATGGAAATAGCATAGTTGCTAAAATATAAAGGTAAATGTCAATTGGAAGAGAGAGTATTTGATCTGAATCTTTTGTGGACAGTTTGCCCTTTGGATAAGCAGCTACTGTAATTATGAAAAACTGGAGAATGCTCTGCATATACTTTGCTTTTTCCTTATAGACCAGTAGAATGTTTTCCAGCGAAGCTGACTGTGTTTGTTCATAAAACTAAATAGGATAAATGTAGTTGAGGTATGGGGCGATAGTGTCATTTGAGGTTGAGCTGACCTATGCTGAAAGTGTCATTTAAGCAGTTACCTCAGTTTGCTATATAACCCATCCCAAATATCAGAGAAGTGTAATTAGAACACCTGATTTTTGAAAAAGATATAAAGGAATTTTCTGTCATAACTATAACAATTGCACTAGTAAAAAAAAATGAATATATTTATGTGTGTATATATACATATATATATGTATTAATATAAACAAAACATCCTGCCAGATATCACATGGGAATTTACCAGTGTCCCCTTAAATGGGAATGACCAAGAACAAGAGTACTGATGTGTATGTCCACAGTTTTTGTTTGACTTCCACTGACTTCAATGTAGCACAGCTTGACAAGATGCAAAAAACCCCCCTAATCTACGGAATCTACAATAAATAAATACATATCTCTAATGAGTTGAAAAATTAATAGGTCAGAGGCTGAGCTTTTTGCAGTCTAAGGAACATGTCTAGTTATTGGAATCCCAACCTTTGACATCACCTAATCAGCTGGTTTTGTATTCTTTAAATAATACTTTCAAAAAGATTGTAGGTGCTTTTGATATGAGAAATAAAATAGGACCACATTAAAAAAAAATGTTTGTAGTAAACCCTCAGAATTGTTCTTTATTTTTAATTTTATAGACAATTTTTGAAGACTTATTTAAAATCTAAATCCCAATTCAGCTTTAATGAAACTGGCTACATCAAACTAAGCTGCTCTCAGTGGGCATATCATTTGAAGCTAGTAATGCCAGGAGAGAAGCTGCCTTTTTAGAAATGCTTGCATTTTAGCTAACTGAGTTTTTTACCTTGACCAGCTCTAAGTGGTAAACTCTTTAAACTTGCATTCAGCTCTGGAGAAAAAAGAATTATTCTTTCGTCTGCAAAAATCTTACAAATTATATAAAACAACAGTGACACTTCTATCACAATGTGTTGTCCTCAGCCATGCTTCAGAAGAACATTAAAATACTGTGGAAATTCACCTGGAATTAATTTCTATCTCTTACCTAGGTATCAGCTCAGGGCAGGAAATGTAAAGCTGATTTATTCTCCCCTTCCCATACGAACTACCCTCTCCAGTGGGTGGCTAGGTGCCTTCTCAATTAAATGCCCAAACTTGTGTGCTCTACAGCAAGAGGCATCTCAAGCTCACTATCCTTCTCTTCGTGGCTTTTCATAAAGACAATAAATTTAAACGGATTAGAAAAGCTAAGCATATGTTTGAATAAACCAAGCAGTCATAGCACCTCATAACCATATACAGCACAAATTAACTCTGAAGATTGGGTTTTTTTCCTGTGGACAAAATTAATCTCAAATACTTATTACCAATTCAGTGCTCAGAAGTCAGGCAACAAGAGTTTGCCTTCAGTAGCTCTGCTGTAAGTTTTTATGACCATTGTCAGCACTATTAGTCTTAGACTGATCCTGCAGTCCATCTATACCCTGCGCTCACACTGAAGTCACTGTGAGCCAGAGGCACAAATACCTGTAGATCAGACTCCTGAGCGCCACATGGATGATGGACAGAATATCCAGGCAATGTTTCTAATTATATTACACAGATCATCATATTTACTCACACTTGTGGGCAACCAAAAACAAGACAAAGGTTGCTTCAACACAATGTTTTAAAAAGAAAATAAGTAGTCCGGGGAGAATATTTAGCTGTGTGCTTTGGTGTTAGCTGTGTTTTACGACACAGCATATTTTTGCTGAAAGTACAATGATATTCATACTGCTTTTTATGCTGACTTAATCCACGCTATATTGCATTTATAACAAGATGCAGCAGTACTTTTGCCCCCACAGGTTTGACAGCGCTACCTAGTAATCATGCTGTTCAAAATACTGAATAATTGATCTTCAATATTAGGGATAAATGTCATAATACAACTCTGGTGATAGCAATGGACCTTTAATAGAAGATGAATTAGCCCTCTCTAATTTTTCCTACTGTCATTTTCCTTTTATTGGTTAGAAACTACATAACTAAGATATATTACAAGGCATAAAACATGAGCAGAATGCCCATCTAGCAACTGTTTATGTAACCTGTGAAGTCTTATTCTTCATTTTCACATATCTTGATTTTGCTATTTCTCTATTCCAGGAATTAAAAAAAAAAAAAAAGAAAAAAAAGAAAGAAAACGTCATGCTGTAAGTTCAGATTTCTTTTTTCTTTCTTTAACTTTACAGTTTTCTGACATTTTTGGGAAACCAGGCTGACAGTTACACATAATCAGTAATTCATTCAAAATAATTGTCTTTAAAATGATTGTTAGTTTCTGTTATGTCTTTCAGTTAAACAGGAATCGTAAATACTATTAATACGATGTTTCAAACTGAGATTTAAACTAACTGCTTTGCAAACTCTTTAACTACTGCTCTGCTACGTCAAAGGATCATTAAACCTGTCATCAAAATGCAACCACCTCTTGGTGAAACTGAGGAATAATAAACAACAGATACAAAAAAGGAAGAACATTACTTAGACAAAACTGCAGGAAATAATTCTGTAGGCAGTGTAGCCTTAAAGCCAGGATCTTAACCAAATTAACCTGTCTGTGTGAAGCACCTTATGAAACAAGAGGGAATATGACTGTTATAAGGGCTACATGCCAAGATGTCCTGAGGCAGGACCTTCTGGGAGTAACGGACATGCAAGGTTGAAAAAGTTTGTTGTGTTTAGTTTGTTTGATTATAACATATTAATGGATCCAAGGGAAAGAGCTTTGTGCAGCTGCAGATTTGCCTGAACAAAGAACTGCTTCAACTTTGATATTTTGTTTAAATTTCTGAAAAACTAATAGGAAAGAAAGTTCGATGTGGTAGCTAGCTCCTTTGGAGTCTGGGAAAACCACTTTGACAGTGATAGTGATCAGAAGTCGAACAGATGGAGACCACCACAGAAAGTGTCATAACACTTAAAATTTAACATTTTTCTTAACAAATGAATACTTAACCAAACTTCCTGAATTTAGAGGACATGACATATTCACAGTCTTTGCATTCATATGCAGCAAAGTTGTGCCTTGTATTTAAGCTACTATTGATGTACTTAATTAGCTTAAAGCAAAGACAAATCTCTTTAGGAAGAATAAGGAACAAAACTGTACAACATTGATGGTTAGTCTTCCAGTGACTGACATATCATTTAATCATTTTAATAGCATAAATACTCCTCTATATCCAGTAATGCTTCTTAATACATAAAGTTTGTAATTGTGTGACTAATTCTGCCATGAGCTAGATTTAGGATTCCTGATTGTTTGGGACTATACGTGAATTGCTTTGTAGCTATTCAGTTGCAATATTAATGCAGCAAATGATCATTGAGATGCACAACAGCAGCAAAATGCAAACACAGCCGTTTGTTTTGCAGCCAATCTGATAGAAGTGTAATTCATATTACTGTAACAAGATCTGCTTACTTCCTGTCCTTTTTGAAGTCTACACCTTCTCAAGGGCAAAATTGTTTTCTAAAGAGAGTCTACCTGCATTCAGTCTTTTTTGTTGAAGTACTCCCTAAGAATGAATTAAAATAGCTCTTCTTTACACATAGACCCTATTCTCATAATATTTTCATGTTATCTAGAAGACTGTAGCCTTCTAAATCCAAAAACGTCTCATAAAGTCACGCACTAATTTCTTAAGGGTCAGAAAGTTTCTTAAAGTCAGAAAAATATAAAATGCAATTACAAACGTATGGTATGTGAGTATGTATGTGATGGAATAACAGATGATGCTACTATTTTAGCTCACCCAGCCACATCAGCATTAATGTACAGAGGAAGTCTAGCACTGAGCAACTGGAGTGCTTGCTGGTTAAAAAACAAACCAGAAAACCCCTATCCCTCCTGCCACCTGACCAAAAAAAGAGACAAGCATCAAACCACCATCTTTGATGAGTGCTAAACTCATTTTATGAAATAAAAGGAATGAAAGAAAATAAAATAAAGACATTTCTGATATTCTAGGTCTCTTATTTGTAATGACTTCCATTCTAATAATGCTTTTACTGACAACAAGTGTTACTTAAGTCCTTCTGGTGTCAGCTATTGACATTCAGGTACGTCTTCTAAGAAAAATGCTTAGGAAACTAGGTATAGAGCATTCATAGTACTGAAAAGCTGAATATCCTCTTTAATATGCTGTAGCTTTATCTACTGCTCTCAAATCTATCTGCTGGATCTTTCTTTCTGTCGGGAAATAGATAGCATGCAAAGATGGCCTGCGAAGGCACCACAGACATACACACACACACTTAATAAAAGTGGAGTGATTTCAGCCTGGCTTAGGCAAAACCAATTTTTTTATCCCTTACTTATCCTGCATCTTGCCAATTCATCACTGGCCAACGGCCTTTGATTTCATAGCTCTACTTTGAGATACAGTGATTCTCAAAGCTTCTGTACAATGTTGGAATTGTTCATTGAGACACTGAATTAATTGATGGTCCTTGAAAGCAGTCAAAAAGGACTTTCAGTCCTCGAATGAAACTATTATCTTCAGTTCAAAAGCAATACTTCCCTCAAATTTCTGGCACCTAAGTGATTGTGTATTTTCAACAGCCAAAAGAAGTCTTCCTCTTTTCTTCATAGTATCTTAAAGGTCTCATATAGTATGATTTCTAAATATATCAACAGTTTTGACACAATAATCTGCTTTTCTTTAATATCTATTCAATATTGGTTAGCTATTATTACATAAACTTAGCATTATTTAGCATATAGAACTATGACTGGTATATTACATGCATATAACCAAGTACTCTCTCAGCTATTTAGTTTTTCTCCCCTCTGTTGAAATAAGTATGATATAATCTATGATTAGGAAAAAAAAATAGAAATCAAAGTTAGCAAGTAATCATGCAGATTCAAACAAATGCTCTAATGTCCCAAATCATTCATTCATACATACATACTCATCAACATCCACCTCTTTCTATAGTAATGAAAGTTTTGCATCAAAGCCTAGAAAAGAAACTCTTCACCTGCCTGTGTCTCGACAGTAATTTTCCCCTTTGGAAAGCATTCTATTTGTCTGATACCCTCCCCCCCCTTTCTTTTAATTTAATAACAGTATTTTACATTTTACAAAAGCCTTGTACATGCTTATGCAATAAAATTAACTATAAATGAAGAATATTTTGAAAAATATGTTTTGCTGTGGAATTTTAAAATTGTACTATGCAGTAAATGAAAAATGCGGTTTCTTCCACATATATGCATGGGGACACATGCAGATACATACAGGCCACTATGATGAGTCAGAAAATTTTGACTCTTGGAGACAGTTCCTTACAAATCCTCCATTTCCATATGTCTGTTTTCACTCCATATTTACTAGATGTCACAACTTCACTTTTATTCATGCATCACAAAACAGATTCAATGCTGTTCTTTTCTATAATCCTAAAACAGATTTAAGGATGACAGGTGGAAAAAGTAATTTTAGTAATTCCTTCATTACTTACATTCTTGCCACCTTTGAAAGTGGTAGAAGAATGTTTAAAGTTTTGTCCCAGCTAAACATTCCTTTGGAAAACTTTCATCCCTGCTGCTAATATATTGCTTTAATCAGCTCTATTTTGATCAAGCTAGATTAAGCCTCCTGCTCTTGAAGTGGAGCAACACTTGCCTTAATTTATTTTTTGCTGTCTGAGAGCAACAGAAAGACCTGTGTAATCCATCCAGAAGGCATAGATTCACTTGTAATGGCAGATATATCTGAAAGCAGGAAAAGCCCTTCCACAACTTAGAATTTGCTCTCTGATTTCAACATGTGCTGGATGTGCCAGGAATAGACAAGACAAACCATGCTGAGCTTATCAACATTTTATTACATAGATAAGTACTACACTAAATGTGAATGGCATTTTACATTCAACGTACATTTCACATTAGAGGTGAAATTTAAATGTAACACACAATGTTGTCAAGAAACCTGCCTCATTACAGTGGCAAGTGATTTTCTTCGGAAATTCCATAGACTGAGGAAATCTCCTGCAACCCATAGACAAACATACTCATTTCTCCATGAATCACCAAAAGTAATGCAATTTTTATTCAGAAGTGGCTTTTATTTTCCTAGCATATCAGAAAGTTCATTCTATCACAATCAGTATTAACTGCAGCAAGGAAGAATAGACCTTCTTATATTCTCACCACCAATTTCCTTAATAGAATCAGCAGGAAATTATATCAAAGGCTGCCATATCCAGCAGAAGGTATTCATTTTGTGACTTTCCCTTTTTCTTAATTCGAAGAATGTGGGGAGTATTTCTTTCTCTTCTTTCCCCTTTTGCTCACCTTGCTCACTGCATCACAAACAGCCTTTTCTGATATTAAGAGAGCAGAGTGCTCCTTCATCCAGGTTTTCCCTTTTGTCCCAAGAAGCAAAAACTACTTACTGCTGCTGTGTGTTTTGTGGATTTCTTTACCGTGATGTACAGTTGGTTCAGAATACTTTCAGACCTACTTCACAGTAGTATAAATAATTTCACAGCATAGAGGCAAAACTGAGCTTTGCCCTGAAAACACAGCCTCTCTCAAAGCCTTCTGCAGGTCCCCATCCACTTGCTGTAAGAAAGCGGCCATGTAGTTAGAAGAATATCAAGTTTGATTTTAACTGAAATTGCCCTGTCAAGAAAATGAACTGCATAGGATGAATTTTAAAATATGAAGCCTAGAATTCTTTTTTAAATGGAAGATTATTTGTTTAATCCCTATTAAATCCTACAGTGCATTTTTCCAAGACAACTAACTAGGATAATAATAGCTAAAGCAAGCACAAATGAACAAAGAAATAATAAGATATTATATTCTATTCATTTGCTTTAAGATGGACTACTTTTCTGAGTAGGGGAAAGAATATTTACAGGAAGATGGGCTCAGTATGACAGTATATAAATAGCCCTAGCTGAGAATGTAACAATTGCTTTGCATCTTCCAACACAGAGCAGAGTCAGTAACTAGAATTGAGCTGACTATAGAAGTGGAATATTTTGCAGCTTAGATTTCTTCAATAAGGCTAAGCCAGCTCAAAAGATTTCACTGCTGCTCTAACACACAAGCCTTTGATGTTCCCTCATCTTTACATCATAGAAGGAGCTCAAAGGGTTAATTAAAATTTAATGATATCGGCAGTACTTTGAAAAAGTTATGAACTTGGGTGAGATCAATCACTTTCTTGGACTGCCTGACTTCAAAGCAGACATTATGCAAAGGAAAAAAAAAATCTCTCATTCTGCATTGAATTCATAAGCAAGGATTTCCTCATTAGCGGTCTGTGCACGGAGGAGATTCCAAGTTCAAACTGGAAAGAGGTGAGGTGCCAAAAAAATGGTTAATCAGAATTTCATGCCTTTGATGCTGATCACATGTTGAATGAATGCATCACTGCAAACCAGGGGACACTTGAACAGTCCCAAAATAGGAAGTCAGGGATTAAGGGATGAGCAATTTTTTTCAAATTCACAACTTGTTTGCAGAGATTTAGCTAAAACCTCATTAGCTTGTTTATTCACTCTCAGTGACATTCAGTAAAATGTCAACTGAAATAACAAAAGTAAACTTTTATAAAATGTACACAATTCTGGTTTGCATCTGTATTTTGGTTTGTTTACCATCTACATTTTAGTTGAGCTGACAGCTTTCACTTCCTGAAGTTTGTCTTATTCTGACCTGAAGGTCTTACTATATTTTCGAAGACAAATACACTTCAGATGACAAAATTATGAAAATTCCCTATAAGAGATCAAAGTTTACCAGTGATGAGATAGATGTATCATGAAGATTAAGAAAAATTTATTTCAACGCACTCATTATTGATGGTCAATTACCATCTTCACCCAGAAAAGGCTGTGTTGGGAGCCTGATTCAGCACAAACATCCTGCCTTCCTCTAACTTCAACACAAGCCTACTGTGTAAATGTGGAAATATGCCCTGTGGTATGAATACTGCTGAAGATTGGTTTGAGGCCATCCCATGAGCACAGCTAGAGCTCTCTTCCCACAAAGAATCTCACCTGGCAATGTTGATTAAAGGTTTCAGAAGTGCTCCAGAGAAATCAGATAGAGAAGTAAGGTCATTAAATTGTGCTATTTGCTTTAATGCTTATTTGTGCTAAGGATATACTGTGAACAGGTTTGTTTCGGTTTGGGTTGGTTTTTTTTCCTCTTATTTAAAATACAGGATTTTGCATTTTCACTTCATGCAAGAATGTTCACACCCAAGACAGACCATATGAATTCCTTCCAATTTATTTTCAGGAAGACTACTACAATACCAATTTTAATTCTTCATATATCCTCAGTATTTTTCTGTATACAATGACAGAAAATTCCTTAATACCTCTTTATCACACCAGCAAGTTTGCAGTATTGTAGAGTCCTCAAACCTAGTGTTATTCATTACAGATAACGATTTTCCATATTCCCATTACTGCATGCATCCTAAAAGTACCATCGTTGTTTTCTCTTAAACTTCTACTATGTGATGGTATAAAATCTTATTTTCCAAGATAACTATATTAGGCACAAAAGATTGAAAGAGGATAGTCCAATTCTGGAGATTCAAGTACACAACTTCCCTATCCCGCAGGCTGTTGTAATAATATATGTGTTAATGATAGTGCAGAACTAGCGTGCTGGGTGCCATATGACTCCTTTCACATCAATTGTGTTTACTCAACACCCTACAGAAATACTGTTTGAGGCACCAGAGTTTAGCAAACATTTAATGCCAGCTGGTTGGTAATCTTCTCTGTTGCTTGGTCAAGATGTTATGTTTTGTGCTTTCTGTTTTCTGTTGTTTAGGTTTTTTTGGTTTGGGTGTGTTTTAAACTCTGGGAGCTCATGAATAACAATAAAGATTTCCTACAAGGAATACCATTAGGAAGTAAGTGATGCTTAGTTAAAAAACAAACAAACAACTACACCAACAAAACCCCAGACCTTTTCTCTGTGAAAACCCACTTTAAAAAATAAATTCTGTTTTTCACTTTCTGGGGGTGGCTGGGAGGATGTTAATGTTACCTGGCTAATGGTTAAGAATGTTTAGCATTCAAAACATAGTTTTTAACACTGTATAGAGACTCTCCCCTTCTATAAGTTACTTTTATTTCCAGTGAGGTTGTAAGAAGCAAAGACTGCAGTTCACCAGTTGCTGCACAAAATTTCCCATATTTCATGTATTAGAAATGTATTGATGAGAGACAGATTCTGAATAATCCACAATACTGTCTAATACTTTTAATGATAATGTGTATGTTGTTAGCATAAGAATAATAATGAAATAGACTCTCTGAACTTTTTTTTCTGACTACATCTTATTTTAATGTATTTTTCCTCTGAGATCCATCCATCCTCATGGAAGAAGAATACATATCCTGACCAGAATCTTCTCTGGTTTCTGAAGTACTTTTACATATAGCATTCAGTGTACTAAACCTGACAAAAAAAGCCCAGGTCTAAATACCTCCTGGCTTTATTTACCTGGCCTTCCATACTAAGCTATTTTTAGTAAGGCAAAAAATGTATCAATTTTCATGTTGTTTTCTGATTGCTTTAGAAATGATGGAATTAGAATTAATAGGTAAAATCCTGGGTCCTTCTCAGGCTGAATACGAATTTGAAATCTTTTCAACACAAAGGTTTGCCTATTGTTGTTTTCATATCACCAAGAGTCACAATTCTGAAAATCATTTTATATAGTATTCCAATGGACAATTAATCGGATAGACAGTAATCCGTAAACTTCCCACAGCTCCTTCATAGAAATCACATCTGAAAGGATCTTTATCAGACCAGTCAAATCCTGCACCTCTTTGAAGAGCATACTGCTCATGTCCTATTTGCATTTTAGACAACATCAAAATAAATTAGTTGTTTTCTTTTGAAGCCTTGATCTTTTGAAGGCTTAATGCTGGTTCCATCTTGCAGTTCTTAGCAGCAAAAAACTCACATGATCTTACAATGCCCAGTTACCATGTTCCTGTTTCATAGCATTATCCCCACTGTCAGTCTTCATTTGTTGTACTTAAGGAAAAGAGCTTGAATTCATCTTTTGCAGTTAAACCTATCATATTATTGAAAGTTTCATGATACATGAAATGTATCACATCAAATTATTGATTCTAAGCAGCATTTATAAGAGTCACAAAATAGAGGGGGAGGGGGGAATCATGAGCTAAACACATTTAACTCTTGAAACTAATGACATTATGGTAATGTATCTAGTAAATCTATATGTTAATATTTTTTTAGTTTTCCCCATTTCAAGTCTTCTCCACCCTTGTTTTGAATATGCACCTAGAAACCAATAAAATATATCCAAAGAGCTTTAAACTCTGATAATCCCACTAGTCATAAACTGACATTAATTTCTGTTCCTGTAATTCAAATATCCATTTTCTTATTAAGAAAAGCGTATTAATGAGCATCTAAAATTCATGTAAAAGGGACACATCAGAAGCATCTAGTGATGCTGTAAGTGAGATCTTGTTAACATGTATCTGGTCTGACTACACGGTTCATATAACAACAGATTTTAGGCAGTATATGTTTTACCATATATTTATTATTGTTTTCCATAAGCAATCACTGTGACGCTATCCAACACATCAATGTGTTAGAAAGATCTACTGTCCTCAGTGTAATTATAAACTTTCCATGAAACATTTATTGCCTCATTCAATGCCTAAAATAAATCTCTGTTTTTAAAGGTGTCCTTTCATTGAATGGCTCCTGTTTGAAAATTCCATTTGTTTTTAAATGTACTACTATAGACATAACTTTTTATTAACTCTACTCAGAAACACCAGCTGTGATGTGGGACACACAGTACAAGAAACAAGTAAAAATGCTTTGTGCAGAAAATGTGTTACTGAGATACCCCTGAAAAGTTTAGAGAGTGGTAGTTGTTGAAATGCACAGCCTACTTCCTCTGAGGTTTCCCCCAGACTGGTTGTCCGGGCTTGTGTCATTCACAGGGCACTGAGCAGGAGGAAAACAATGGACATGATGTTCCCTGTTAAAGATGTACTGGTTCATCCAGGTCCTCTCATGGCAATGCCTGGCTTCCTTCCAGCTGGTCTTTACCAGCTAATCAGGGTAAAGCCCCAACTTCCACCCCCCCACTCCCCACCTCCCACACCCCCACCCCACCCCCCTTTTTTTTTTTTTTGTGCTGGCAGCATTTTAATTCGATTTAAAGGTGATTTGCCAAGTCATCTTGCAAATTCACATTTTCTGATTAAGAACTGATAAACAAGTTGTTCAATAGACAACTAATTCTTTACGTTTTCACCATTTCAGTTGGCTTGTATAGGCTTGCACTGCACTGATTTGGTGGAATAGAGTGATTAGAGGTATTAACGGGATCGTTCTCATTGTATTATAGCAAATATTTCAATACAATTTTGGATTTTCAGTTCATAGACCTCAGCTGAATTAGTTCTGTTCTATTGGCAAATAGTTTCCATTTAAAGTGTATTCAACCTTTTTTAAGGACAGAGATGAAAAGCCGGCAGCATTTAAAGTAGAGCTACCACAAATTGAGCAGGATTTCTTTTTGGCAATAACTCTTCTCCCCAGCCCCTTTAATAGAGAGAAGTTCTGTAAAATCTCTTTCTGCTTTTTAGGTAGGAGATAATAATAACTGTTATTTTTCGGGGGGGGGGGGGGGGGGGGGGAAATTACCCAAAGGTGGGGTAGAGCTATCTTTCCCTGATGTCAGAATGAGAAAAACAATACAATAGGGATGAGAAAAGGAATGACAAGACAGCAGCTCGTATTTTCAGACCTGTCTGTCATGTCCTGACAAACTGTTGAGGAAAGACAGGCAGACCATTAGGTCTTGTCAGTTCCTTGAGAATGGCAAATGCATACTAGCTCACAACTGTTTGTAACATGGTTTATATGTCCCTGTGTGATCAAAAGAGAGTTTGAAAACAAACAGTTTTGACCAACTAAATCAGACTTTTTATGAAACAGGGCATTAAAAAAGAGGATGCTAGGAAAGCAGATGTATGAGATAGGACAGGAAAAGGAAGTGTAGGGGAAGGACAACCGAAGCCTCACATTCCCAGCGATGCCTGGGGGTTATCTCAAGTTGATGAAGGAGGGCTGTTCTCTTCTGAAAAATGCCTGGGCCTCTCGGGATCAAGGCAATTGGTAATCCAGGGGTGTCACAAAACAATTGTCTATCCTTGGAGACAATAACTATTAAAATTCAGCCTACCTATCCCTTTGGCCCCTGTACAAACTGAAATGAATGGGTGGGAGAGGCCACTTTGTTTTTTGGCACAAATTTCACCTTATTGTTGTCAACTTTATGATTTGCAACCTCACCACAATCCACGAATGGTATTTCGATGAGAATATTATGAATGTATATTCATGTTTATCAATCATTTCAATCCTTTTTTTAACACACGTATGCAACTATTCTAAAGTCTGTGTTGGACTTCTGATGCCAAAGTCCTATGTTAACACGGACACATAAGTTAAGAACTCTGCAAGAATGAGTCTTATCTATCTTGAAAACTTGGTATCTATGTAGCATAAAAACCCCAAGTAACAATTTAGAAGAAAGACAAAGAATTGTCATGTCTTTTAAACATTACAGTGTTTTAACAAGATGTGTAATATTTTAGCCTATGTAGATATTGTAACTTCTGGAAGTGTCCAGCTTTCAGATCCTATTTGAAGTACCTGTCTTCTGAATTCTCCACCAAATGCTTTCTGGATTTATTTTTCTCAACCCTCATTTCTATTATACATAAGAATGTCTATTACTTGATTCTTTCCATAGTAATAGGAATAAAACAGCCATGCAGACAGATGAAGAACAAAAATACCTGAGAAATTTCTGAATAAATTCTTTCCTTAATTCAAAATTTAGGACATAATCTCATTAGTCTTTATATGAACACATAAAATTAAATATGTATTTTTCAGAAAACTGGGCTTTGTTTTGACAGAGAGCTGTGAAATCGAGTGTTCCCTTTTAAACCAAGTATCTGTGAAAACCTTGTGTACTTTATCTAGTTTACATTTTTTGGGGAAAAAACCCCATCATGTTATAAATACATGTCTTAGCTGAATAAGTGTCCAGAGATACAACTACCAGTAATCACATTTTCCTTTAAATTTTTATCTACTTCTCTTTCTTATCTAGTGTTTTTCTTTATTGTGATTGCTGAGAGACTGACATGTCATTAAAAGAGAAATGAAATCCAGTTTTTCCAAATGAAATTAAATACAAAATTTTTATTCTTTGATATTGACCCTCTTCTTTCAATTAATTTATACATTTCCAGAAACACTGCATACTTTTTTTAATGAACATCATTAATATTTAGAAGAATAATATTTTCTATAAACAGTTCAGGAAAGCCACAATATATAAATATATGGAATTGTAAAACTACTAAAATAGGCTAATCAAGGGCAGATCCTGAGACTACTGCTAAGTTTTTTTGAGTCACTGGGTTTTAAATTAAACTTTCATTCTGTACCTCAGGCTCTTCTGTTCGTTATTTGTTCATCTGAATTGTTTTTGAATTCTACTCTGCCAGATACATACCCTAGCCTAAAAATCACAGGTAATGCTGCTGATGCTATCAAGTTCTCTAGGCAATTCTGAGTAGATGGGTACTATGATTTCATATAAGAAATTAAAATAAAATTTTAGCTTGTTTTAGTGGTACTCTTAATAAAACTTTAAAAAACGTGAAGGATCTGTTATGACACAAGTCTATCCAATCAATTATTAGCGATAAACTATTGTCATGATTGTGTATAAGTAAATTAGGACTCCAAAAGAGTTCAAAATGGATACCATGACAATCAAATTATTTCCATAAGAGCTACTCCCTACAAGCATTTTTATTACTGATAATTACACTTGACTAATATATCAGAGAAACAAACAATGCATATGTGTTTCCCTGACAAAGAGAGACAGAGTGTGTTGAAACAGTGAAGATGCAGATTAGGATGGCTGAATATGTACACTTGAAGGGTTGAATATACTGACATTCATCAGACATGTGGTTTCATTGTTTGCTGAACAGTTTGGGAGAACAGTGAGATGTAAGCAGTGACAACTAGACACTTTCAGAGTAAATCCAGTACCAGCAAGTTCTATTATACAAGGAAAGGCCTTCACAGGTTAATGAAAATTATCTATGAGATCAAAAAGGAAGTTATGAGGGGAACAGAGTTTAGTTTGAGCTCTCAGACTATGGGTCTTCTCAAAGACCCTGTGGAGATGACAAACTACTTATTTAACTATTATAAAAGGATCACATGTCTGAGAAGACCCTGAGGAAGGTGTCAGGTAAAGAAACAAAACCTTTTTTCAAGATAGAGATATCTGATTTACCTTCACTCCACAAAGATCTTTGGGTCACTTTTTTTTTTTCTTTTTTTTTTTTTTTTTAAGTATACACCATTCCTAAATGGAATACAAAATGCCTTTCACTGTTGTCACTGCATCTCTCTCTGTGCTTCATTTTTTTCCACAAAACCTCTATGCTGTAAAGGGGAAAACGGCTTTAAAAAAATAATTCTTTTTTTCTTTTTCTCCTTCACAAAGAGGCATTGTAGGAAGACAAATGGGAGAATGAGAAAGGGGGAAGTATACACTGTACTCTTTCCAAAGCATATTTATTCTGCCCTAGCATGTGTTTCATTACCTCTCAAGGGTGCAGTTTATCTGCTTTTGTGCTTCCAAGTAGATGCAATGCCTTTATACTCCCTGAACATCTCCTATTACATCAGTGCCACTCTTAATACCAAAAGTATGACATGGATTCAAAATGTTCAAATGCTGCTGTTCTATTAAATACTTATTAAGCCACAATGTTCTAATACACTGTTTTAAAGATTCCAGTTTGAAGCCCGATATTCCTTTCATATATCTTATTCCTGACGATGTCTGTTTAGTCTGTGGAGGACTTGAATTATTCTTTTATTTTGTAGAAGTCTAAGTGAGAAAAAAAGAACTTGCCCTCAGAAATAGCATGATTACATTTTAGTGAGCTATCATTTGTATTGGAAATGTTGATCATATGAAGCTTTAACATCAGGGCTACTTTTGTGGTTGTTACGCCTTCATGATAGGACATTCAAACAATTCCTCCACTTAATATAATATTATGAGATAGCAGTGTGAGCATCAAGTGACTCTTCATATGACTTTCTAATTGTGGGAAATATAGTTACACTCTGCATGCCATTGTAACAGAAGTCTTCATGCAAAATAATTGAATGTATTTAGACTGTCATGTGAGCTTAATACATGGTTGTTGAACTGCTATTTTCTGGTTATTATGACATTCCTAACAGAGAATCTAACTGTGTTTTGTATAGATTTAGAAAGAGGCATAATACATTAGTAAGTAACTTTTTTAGCTTGAACATCAAAGTGCAGGAAAGCATGAAATGCTTAAAGCACTGTGGTAGGTTGTCCATTAATACAAGAAGAATATGTAGTTAAAATTTAGTGCCTTTGGTACAGCATTGCTTTCTGCACCTATAACTGTTAAACTTAATAATTTTTTGAGTAATATGAATATAACTATTTCTGGGTTGGTCTGAAACAGGAAAAGATTAAGAAGCTTATGTTTCCTAAATATAAGGCAGATTTTCAATAAAGAATTGTGACAACATCCTTTCACTAAAGTAATCACAGTTTATGCACAATACCCATTCTTCAGATCCCAAAGAGAAGCAAAATACTGTTAGAGAAACTTAATACTGACTGATAGCAATCAATATCATTAACAACCTAGAGATGTGAGAGAAAGGGCGGTGAACACCTTTGGAGTCAAGAAGGATGACAATGCCAATATACATTCCTTAAGGAATAAAACTGTAACTTTTGTTTCAGCAACTTATTTCCAAGATGAAGATTACACTCCCTTACAACTAGCTGCAACCATTATGCTTAAGTGATATCACACGGCAGAGCTAACCACAACACCTTTTGGTGACAAAAATGGGATCCTATATTATAACTCCAATTTTCAGCTGCTTGCAGCTTAATAAAAAATGTGTTTTCTACTGAAGCTAGACCTTCAGTGCGTGGTCTTAAAGGGAAAAAATTCATCAGTAGTAAAGAGATTGTACATCAGTCCCCATAATATGAGTGTCAAGAACAAGCAGCGCATGGGGTTTTGAAAAGATCATTGCACAGGTAGATAAAATTCCTTCTTTACAGATCACCAGAAGGGGACCTAAGCATCAATGAATCAAATTTTTGAAGCCTTCAGCGGGACTACAACAGTGAAAAGACTACAGCTGAAGTATTTGGTAGTGTAGCAATAAGGGTATGCCATCCTGCCCAGACATTCCTGGATGTAATTATTATTCTTCAATAAGCCACACTCAGAAAGTGAAAACATCCCTTCGGGATGAAATAAGGTCTCATGGGTAAAGCTCAGTTTTGGTAGTGTAACCTTGTACTCAGTGGTGCTTTTGCCAGCATGGCCAGTTTAAACCTTTTCACGATACTGAATTGCCTTTTTATGTTAGGAGAAATTTGCAGCTTAGACCTGGCCTAGAATTCTGCTTTCACACAGCATTATATGAACAGTACACATGTGCAACACCTACTGCCTTTAAAAGGCCTTGAACATATGCTTAAAAGCTATGCTGATTTTTTTTTTTATAATAACAGCTAGAATTGCTCTTATCTGAAAGTGATATCAAAATCTCTTTCCATTAACTATTTATGTATTTCCTTCAATATGCAAAATGTTTACATTTCCTCAAACTAAAAAAAAAACCCACCTAACCCAGTAATAACTCATCCTGTATTGCCAGAGCATTTTGACAGTCAAAGCCCCAAAAATATAAATAAATGTTTCTAGCTTTCATCTTCTCAAATAGTAAAATATACAACTGCATCTCTGCCAAGATCACAACGACGAATGAACGACACAGGTCTGTAATGAAATAGCTTATATTCACGTGACCTAAAGTCTACCAGCTTTCCTGGTCTAATGTAGTTTGTTGGCAGGTACTGGCTTTCAGGATTTCAGTGGGATTCAGACCCATTAAACATGGTCTCTAAAACTGAATTTATCTAGCCATCTAAACAAATTTTTAATGCTCCACTGAAGCAACGTGTGGACCCAATATTCTAATGACTTCTCTGGCTGTATGTTAAAGACTGGAATACCTTGATATGTCAGTAGCTTTCTGGACTAAACAATAAAATAAATTGTGAGAGAAATCCCTGTTAGTGTCCCATGAATTATTTAGGCAGAACACATACTAGTGTAGAAGGTCAACAGGGGGATATGAGGGTAGCACATTCTCACCGTCATGCTCTGTGCCATCTGCCAAGAACAGTTCTGTGTTGGTGCTGGGAGCAGATTGACAGGATGAGGTTAGCTAGGGCAGTCAATAAGACATAGCCAAAGCTTGGAATTCACACACATCCAAGTAACACTGATAACCTGTGTGAACAGGAGTGCATTCATGCTATTCTTCTGAACAGAATGGTTTAACAGCCATGAGAAATTACAATGAACCCTGGTTTCCCAGCTGCAGTCATATAGCCAAATAAAATTCAAAATCTCATGCACTGCATGATGAGGAGAAACATTTGGAAAAGCAGAGATTTAGAAGCATTACGTTTCTTGGTAGATTTCTTATTATAACCAAACCAAGAGAAAACAACAAATCTGCACTGAGTACTGGGAGTTCAGTGAAATGTCTCGTCACTTACTATACTGCTGAAGGTGCAGCCATAGCTCTGCGATAAAACCAGTAGAAGAAGAAGAACAAAGATTCAGTAGGGCCTATAACAGAAAGCAAATCCAATTTTTGTGATGGTGTGCAACGCCTCTGTTTTGTAAATGCCAACAGTAAGAGTGTGTAAACCAGTCTCTTTCAAATCCCACAAACTCAAGGATTCACCATAATTTCTCTGTAGCTCAACATTCAAGACTATCCCCTGAAATGTGCTTGGCCACAAAACACCTGTGTTGTCCTGTGCCCATGCCAGTAGCTTTCCTAGCCACTTGAACATGGTAATGAGAATAGAAAGGTTGTAAATCTGTGAAGGTCAGTGGGACGGCTAGCTTATATCAGACATGTGACCTAGTAATCAGTGACTGACAGGCTCGCTGAAGGAGCATGCATAACACAAACAAGAACCTGCCCCTCAGATTGAAACTTGATGGCTGGTAAAACACTTGTTAAGATTCACATCAGAATCAAGAATATCACTGCAACTGCTTCCATGACAACAAAATATAATGTCATAATGCATATTATGATTTCATGACAGGATGAAGCCAGTTTATCCAGGCAGCTTCTTCAGCAATAAACAGGACTTGAAAGAACAGTTCACTTTGGGAACTGGAATACTACAAATAGTTTAAAAAATGAGATTTTTCTTTAATAGACAGATGTAAATTTGGCTTCTTAGGTCTAGCTTATTCCCATCTCAAGCAAGATCGATCCCTACAGTAACAGACGCTATGTACAATTTTCTTTTGCAAGTTACACATAGGCAATGAAATGTCATGATTTTCCTTGGTTGGAAATTGATAAAATCAAAATCCAAAGAGATTTTATTGGTACACATATAGAAACAGAGAACTGGATCACCAAGCACAGTCTGTAACATATAATCCTGTTCATAAATATACCAGGTTCCAAAACAGTTAGGTTCTTTTCTTTCATCAATATTTTTGTACCCATCAACAGGGTATATTAATGTTAAAAATAACTTGGATCTCTTTTCATGTTATGTCAGTGTGTAATGTTGTTAAATCCTTAATGCTTCCATCTTACCTTTTATGTCACAGAATCACAGAATGGTTTGGGTTGGAAGGGACCTTAAAGATCATGTAGTTCCACCCCCCTGCCATGGGCAGGGACACCTTCCACCAGCCCAGGTTGCTCACAGCCCCGTCCAACCTGGCCTTGAACCCTGCCAGGGAGGGGGCACCACAGCTTCTCTGGGCAACCTGTGCCAGGGCCTCACCACCCACACAGGGAAGAATCTCTTCCTTCTATCTAACGTAAATCTGCTTTCTTTCAGTTGAAAGCTGTTACCCCTCATCCTATCACCACACGCCCTGATCAAGAGTCCCTCCCCAGCTTTCCTGTAGCCCCTTTCAGCCCTGGGAGGCCGCTCTAAGGTCTCTCCAGAGCCTTCTCTTCTCCAGCTGAACCCCCCAACTCTCTCAGCCTGTCCTCACAGGGGGTGCTCCAGCCCCTGAGCATCCTCGTGGCCTCCTCTGGCCCCGCTCGAGCAGGTCCATGTGCTTCTGATGTTGGTGCCCCCAGAGCTGGACACAGCACTGCAGGGGGGTCTCACGAGAGCGGAGCAGAGGGGGAGAATCCCCTTGCTCACCCTGCTGGCCTCACTTCTCCTGATACAGCCCAGCACACAGTTGGCTTTCTGGCCTGTGAGCGCACATTGCTGGCTCACAGTCAGTTTTCCATCCACTTATACCCCGAAGTCCTTCTCCTTGGGGCTGCTCTCAATCCACTCCTCACCGAGCCTGGATTTGTGCTTGGGATTGCCCCGACCCATGTGCAGGACCTTACAACTTGGCCTTGCTGAATTTCATAAGATTCACATGGTCCCACCTCTCCAGCCTGTCCAGGTCCCTCTGGATGGCACAGCCCTTCTCTCCAGCATGTCGACCGCACCACACAGCTCGGTGTCATCGGTGAACTTGCTGAGGGTGCCTCGATCCCACTGCCCATGTCACCAACAAAGATGTTAAATCACTTCCTATCTTCTCTGAGAAGCATATCCTATTACTTGTATTCCAGCAGTATTATTCCACTGGTTTTGTGTCATAGAATTAGTATTAAATTTTATACTATGCATCTGCATAGTATACTACTTTCCTATATTGGATACATTCCATGTATTAATATACAAACATCTCAGTTATTTTGACTTTACATAGTTTTCTAAACGGGATAGTTACAGTTTCCCTACTAAAGATACCGCTTATATGTATAGCTCATATAGATCCCATCAGTATTAAACATAAGCATACTTACACCATATTAAATACTGATCCCTGAGAATGGTTTCTCTGGCAACCCACATCCTCAGATAGCCTGTGCAGATGGACTCACATGTGATGCTGCAGAGAATGAGGGAGAGACTAATAATCTGCACCACGACTCAACTGAAGTATTTGAGTAATAATCCATAGGTTCTAAGCAAGTATACATGACACATTTGCCGTACATCGTAATGGAAATACAAGGAGGCTGGCAGTTAATGACCTGAAAAGTTCCATCTACCGTTTACCTTTCTACACCTGACTGGTACAATACTTACTGGTCTGCATAAATGCCATCATCATGACCACTTTTTACTATCAGTCTCAGGTGCATGAGTGGGGGGTTATTACAAGTTTATAATGACTGCTCATGCTGATTTCCAAGCATGTCAACAGTGACAGATGTGAAAATTGTTTCTATTTAAAACTAGTTTAGCAGTCCCCTCAAGTTATTAACCTAATCTTATAACAACAAAAGCAAAATTAATAATGGGCAAAAATATTTTAAGATGGATTTCCTCAGTCTGGGCCAGAATCACTTTTTTTTTTTTTTTTTCAAAGTGTGCTCCATCCTGCAAAAGAGAAAAGATATTCACAGGAATAAACATCTAAATGATCATACATTAAAGTAATCATGATGGGACAATGATGAAGTCACCGCAGTTTTATTTTAAATGGTTTTCTAATGTCAGAAACATTATGGATTCTTTGTGGAAGAAACATATAAAGCCTTAAGTCTTCTATTTTTCATATTTAGTTTAAGGATTTCACTTCAATCAGCTTTCTCTACTTCCTTTTTAGAACTATCTTTGGCTGAGTGGCTAAGACTGCCAGTGAATACATAACAGTAGTTAAGCAATAATTTCCCCCTAGGAGAAAATTACTTTTTGCATAGAATAAAAAGGAATTAAATTATTTGAGGCTCAAGAAATAAATTTTTCTCGACACAATGAATCTATTTCTTTAATTTATTATTTTTAGTGCAGAGAAATGCTCTTTTCCAAATTATGTGTGTAATATAATAAAGACTGCATGCATAATTTTTAACCTTTCTGAAATAACTATGTAAAAATTATAAAAGCAGTCACAAGAACAATGTTCATGATATGCATGGCCTAATTACATGCTGAGAACATTTGTTCTGATTTTTTTACAGTCTGAAATTCACCTTTTTTGTTTTCAGAAGCCATAGAAATAGCACAGCACACTTTTCAGAATAATGCAGCTGTCATAATAGGAATATGCAAATCATTATTATTTAAGATGAACTTTATCTTCTTCTCAAAGAGAGTTTTATCAAATGTGACTCATAGAAAGAAGTCCTATTAGAATATGAGAAATGTTATTCCATCCTTTGATATGTAACTCTCAAAATAATGCTACTGGATCAGACAACAATTACCTTACTTGTATCCAGGAGCAGTTTATTTCTTCTAAGTCCTATACTTAGGTACAGTTGCTTTCATATTTGCCAAAGGAAAATGTTAAAATATTAATAATCCAGTAACCTATTCCATGACAGTGAGTCACTGGTTTGAACTTTCATTTCAGTCATACATACACAAAGAGCTAAACTTATAATATAAGCACAGAAATGGAAGTAGACATATTATGAAAGTTGTAATATCAGGTCTTAATGTTTCATACTACTATGAAATAACTATTAGCATCAGTCACAACAAAGACTTTAGCCGCACAGAAAAAAGGCACCTGTGTTTATGCATGTGCACTTCTATTTTGTTGCATTCCATTTGTGAAAGAAAAGTTAACGACTGAGAAAATCCTGCCTTGAATGTAGAAAAGCATCAATCCTAGTTTTGAGTTTCTTGGTATTTTTATGCATGAGTTCCTTTTCCTTTCAAACTGAAGAAATATTTGGAAATTTCATTACTGAAAATGTTATATATGTCGCTTATTACATGAAAGTAAGTCATGTCAATTACTAGGACAGCCATCTCAGTGGTGAAACTGCCCATATTACAGAAGATAAACTCCCCTGCACCAGAATAAAGACTATTTGAAAGGACATGCACAGTTGCGTTGTATCATTCCTGATTGTAGATGAAGTTTCACACTGTACAAGGGTCCGACACATAAACAAGAGCTGAGCTTTCAAGGGAGTTTAAGGGACAAAAACCCAATGCTTTTTTCTGATTTTGAGAACCTGAACTCCACTCTCAGTATAATTTTCATATTTACAAAGGTGTTATATTACAAGAGCAGTATTAAAGTAACTCATATCTGGATTTACTATTAAGCCTAAAATAAATAAATAAATTAGCCACTGTTTTCAATTGATGTTACTCATCACACTTGAGGAGATAACTCTTATGAATTTGTAAAGAATATTACATTTTATTATTACATGAATTAAAAAATTGTACATTACTATTTAGTTCCTGGGTAATTAAAAATATATTTTAAGAATTAAGAAAAGTAAAAACCCCAGGAATTTAAATGCATCAAGATTCAGTGTGACACATTTTCATTTGCAAAGATCTAATAGAAACCATCAGTTACACTACAAAATATTAAGTAATATTACTTTCTAAGGTCTTCCTGACAAAGTTACAGGAAGCAATTTACATATCCAAAAAATAATTTAAAAAAATAAAAGGACATTTGTTTTAGAAAGTATTTAAACAATATTAACAAAAATACTGTAGAAGAGCTATAATTCATAGAAAATTGTAATGCAATTTGTATTACTAGATGTTTTACTGCATCCTTTCACACTAGAGGGTGCTATCATTTTGAACAGAGTACTGTAATTAGCCTGTTTTACAAATAGGGTGAATTACAGAGGAGGAAACCAACCTTCTGCCTGGCAAAAAGGTATTTGACAATATGAAATTATTAATCCATTTAGGTATATTAAAACATACCAGCCTGATTCTTTGGCTGATTAAAATGGTATATAACAGAAGTCCAAATTAAGATTTGATTAGACTTTCCTTATTAATATGTTTTTAATTTTTCTGCAGGACGTCCAGATTGTCTTCTTACCCATAACTGATCTTGAACTGAGTATAGGCTTTTTATATAATTAAGCCTGTTTACACCATGGTCACAGGTTTAAAAATACTAAATATCAGGTTATTATGAGCTGACTACCCTCAAATCAATAACCATGTATGTATATCTTCGCATATTTGTAAGCATGAACCTGTAAGAAATTGGTAATTTAAAAAAATTATTAAATTGACAGTAATTTAATATCAGGCCTTTAAATCTAATCTCTAAGAAAATTTCCCTTCATTGGATTTTGAAATTTAATACATAACACTAAAACTGAGTAAAATACCCTAAACAGGTTCCAGGAAATATTTAGTCAAATACAAACTCCAAATCTGCTTTCAAAACTATTTCTGTTTCTTTCCACATAAAATTAGTGGGTTTTTTTCAAATACAAGAACCTTACTGTAAAGAAAACACTCATGAAAATTACCAAAAATATGTTTTGATTTAAAGGTTTGAGTAGAATTGGCAAAGAGCCATCTTGATACTGACAGCCAGCCTCAGTGACGTATTTAAACCCTGTTCCTGTTTATAATCACCCATTCAGAATGCAAAACGTAGTAGACATAGGAAGATAGCAAGTGACAAGTATGGAATACCGAAAAAAGTAATGTGATTGAATTTAATTTTGAAATTGATTGAAATTCATTTGCATATGAAATATGTTTTGCAATTTATTTGGTTCAGATTCTTTGCAGAGTTCAGTTTCCAGCTGAGGCTGGTGATTACTTTCGGGACAAAGTGGGAGCTAGGACAAGGCCCCTCCTTGCCAGGAGGTACTGCAGCAGCCTGGCCCTACGTATCCACTTGCTGACACGCACTCCAACACCCCCATTACCCCACAAAGACAACTGTTATGCTAGTGAGCTCCTCCTACAACTTCTGTCACAGTTGAAATTGTCTCAAAGCTGGGAAATGCTCGGCTGAGAAAGCCCAGAAAGATTTCCTGTCAGGCAACACTCTTCTGTAATTGCCAGATCCTTTGATAGCTTAAATAGAGTAAGAATTACCTTAAATGGGAAGAAATGGTAAAACACAATCACAAGTGTTTCTGTCCTACTCACTGCTATTGCTTTATCTAAGGTAAGTGATAATCTAACCCAAAACAGTAAAGAAATACACAGATCGCGGGGTGGGAAGGCCAAGAGCATTCAGTCTGTGCTTTTGTACTGGGCTATGTTTCCTGTGTATTAATCTTAGATTTAAATCAGCACCATGAAAAAGTCACATTGTTGCTTGACCTGAAAAGAAGTTTTATTATAATTTCCAAAGAAAGTCTAACCTAGGCTAACCAGCTAATGCCTCTCTTTAAAATTCTACTATTCTATTCCCTCATTCTCAAATTACTTATTAATTTAGCTGATGATTTCCTGTGGCTAATCTTACAGACCTAGAGCCTGCTTCTGTCTTCATCCTTCAAAGAAGAATTTAAACCTCTTTAATGCAATTCAGAAGTTCAGACTCACTTTCATATATCCCTCTATCTTTTCTGCTTCAAGTCCATGTCCTGCATTTAAATGAACAATGATACAAAGAACTAATATTTTCTTGTATAATTTAAATTATAAAACTGAAGACTTACAAAAGAAAAAAAAAAAGGTACTGCTATTTAACTGTTTTCTTAGGCAATAGCAGCTATCTATTAAAAGTAGAAGGTTCTTTGAATTAAACCTCTTTCCATTTTATTGGCAGTAGTTCCATGTCCACAATATTTATTTTGTGCCTCTCTGACATGGAAAAATATACAAATGTCAAGCTGTACATATTCTGATACAGAGTATTCTTAATTCAAGATTTCTTAAATTGGAATTGCTTTTATCTGAGGACAAGAAATCTTAAATGCTATAAAGAGATTTACTATACCACCAGACATGAACTTCTTTGAATTGAATAAAATCCGCTTCACCAAGATTCATTTAAGGGCTAAATTTTGTAACTTGCACAATTTCAATATCAGTGAATTGGGATATCTTTCACAGTAAAGAAATCCAAAGAACAAATACAGAATAAACTCACATATCTTTGTGAGATTTATGATAATTAATTCATCTTCACAGATAGGATGACTTTTACCAGAGGATAAGTGTCCCTTCTTGGTTGCCAAGATACAGAATTTTCACTCAGAGTATACTTTGAAAATTAGCAGAATTAGAATTTTTACAGTAATTTTAAAGGTGGTCAAAGGGAAGTGGTGAGTAGCTAAACAAAAATAACTTTGCTAAACATTTAACAGAACCTAAACCAGCCAGGAAATATTGTGCAACCTCCTGTGAATGCAACTTATTGAATACATAGGATTCATACAACTTACACTAGAAAGGTAACTATTTTTTCCTGCTTTGTTTTAGTTCACATTCAGTCCTCCTTAACTTACTGTTATAGGCATCAAAGCAAAACAGCATTTAGGTGCTCAGTTGTTATATAAGTATCTCAATCTCACTGATTCCATAATCCTTTAATTTCAATGAAATTTTCAAGTTTTGCAATGAAGTCAACAGAATGAAAGACATCTACCTCCAAAATTCTATCATTTTTTTTAGTGGGGGGATATTATTACCAATAAAGAGGCACCTTAACAGTGAAGACAACTAAAAAAAAAAATCCTTGAATTCAAACCCTCTGCAATGTAGAAGACTGTTGAAGGAATACTTGAAATAAAATACTTCAGTAAACTTCATCACATCTGGCAAGCCCGAATATGGATCATGCAGCAACGGTTTAAGAGTTTAAGCAGACCACAACTGTAATAACTGTATTAATTTAGCACACCTCTCTGGAAGCTCTCCAGCAATAACTAAGCCTTTTCTTCGTTAAAGCTCTGAGCCTAGATTTTAGTGTGCAGTACTGACACAGTGATTTTTCTGCTGAGTTACAGCACCACTGGGAGACCATGCTGAGGCTGGAGCATAGGGGGCATCAGGAAAAGAAGGTGGAATATCCTCTTCCCTCCCAGCTATACTCTAGAACTATCTTCTATTAACTCTCATACACATTTCATTTTATCAAGCAATTTCCAGATTGAATAGTTACTTTGGCATCTGCAAAATGCAATGCATGAACACTTAAAGAAAGTAATTTCTGACCACCTAATCCACTTTCCTTAATCCACTTAAGAGTTCTGGTAGGGTAAGAATTTGACCATTTTGCTATGACTTGGAAGAGGTACACGCTTCTATGATACGCTATGTCTCTGCACTTTCACATGACCAAATGATGAGAATAGATGGCACTGAGAATGAGAGAACACTGAGAACAAGTGTAACCAAAATTGTTCAGTGGAATAGTTTTCCACAAAAAACTGCATTGTTGGAACAAAGTATTTTTTTAGGAATATAGTGCTGGTGACCCAAACTATCAAAATGAAAAAAATAATAACCTTTTAAAATTACATTAAATTAGTATTTTAAAATACAGAATAGTCCCCATGAACACAGCATGGGGAATGAACAAGAGGAGTTAGAGACGTGCCCACACCTGCAGGGCTGTGATCTTATTGTCATCACAGAGACATGGTGGGATGGCTCCTACAACTGGAGTGTTGGAATGGAAGGACACAGGGTCTTTAGGAAGAACAGGCAGGGCAGGGTGTCAGCCCCTGTGTCAATGACCAGCAGGAATGCACGGAGCTCTACCCGGTGATGGGTGAGGAGGTGAGCGAGAGCTTGTGGGTCAGGATTGAAGGGAGGGGAGGGGCAGGAGATGTTATAGTGGGGCTTTGCTACAGGCCACCTGACCACGAATACTGAGTGGATGAGGCCCTCAAGAGACAGACAGGAGCAGCCTCACATTCACAAGACATGGTCTACATGGGGGACCTCAGTCCCCCCAGTATCTGTCAGAGGGACAACACTGCAGAGCCCAGCAATCCAGGAGGTTCTAGAACGCATTGACGATAACCTCCTTCTCCAAGTGACAGAGGAGCCGACAAGGAGAGGTGCTGTGCTGGACCTTGTGCCCAACAACAAGGAGGGGCTTGTTGAGGAGCGGGGAGCTCAAGGGCAGCCTTGACTGCAGTGACCATGAAATGGGGCAGCTCAAGATCCGTAGGGCAGCAAGGATGGCACACAGCAAGCTCGCTACCCTGGACTTCAGGAGAACAGACAGACTTTGGCCTCTTCAGGGATGGAATTGGTAGGGTAACATGAGAAAAAGTCCCAGAAGGAAGAAGGGCCCAAAAGAGCTGGTTAATATTGAAGGATCACATCCTCCAAGCTTAGGAGTGATGCACCCCAACAAAGAGGAAGGCAGGCAGAAATGCCAGGAGGCCTGCATGGATGAACAAAGAGCTCCTGGACAAGTTAAACACAATAAGGAAGCCTCCAGAGGGTGGAAGCAAGGACATGTAGTCTGTGAGGAATATGAAGACGTCCCCACAGCTGAGGATCAGGTTAGGAAGGCGAAAGCCCTGGTAGAATTAAATCTGGCCAGGGACATCAAGGGCAACAAGAAAAGCTTCTATAGGTATGACGGTGATAAAAGGAAAACCTGGGAAAGTGTGAGCCCTCTCCAGAAGGAAATTGCAGACTTTGTCACCTGGGATATGGAGAAAGCTGAGATACTCAAGGACTATTTTGCTTCAGTCTTCACTGGCAAGTGCTCCAGCCACCCCACCCAGGTCACAGAAAGCAGAGGCAGGGACTGGGAGAATTAAAAACTGTCCACAGTAGAAGATCAGGTTTTAGATCGTCTAAGGAACCTGAAGGTGCACAAGTCCATGGGACCTGATGAGATGCATCCACAGGTCCTGAGGGAAGTGGTGGATAAAGTGGCTAAGCCACTATCCATCATACTTGAGAAGTTGTGGCAGTCCAGTGAAGTTCCTGCTGACTGGAAAAGGGGAAACATAACCCCTATTTTTAAAAAGGGAAAAAAGGAAGACCCAGGGAACTACAGGCCAGTCAGTCTCACCTCTGTACCCAGCAAGATCATGGAGCAGATCCTCCAGGAGACTATGCTAGGGCACATGGAGAATAAGGAGGTGATTGGTGACAGCCAACATGGCATCACTAAGGGCAAATCGTGCCTGACAAATCTGGTGGCATTGTATGATGGGGTTACAGCACTGGTAGGTAAGGGAAGAGCAGCTGACATCATCAACCTGGACTTGTGCAAAGCTTCTGACACTGTCCCACAGGACATCCTTGTCTCTAAATTGGACATGGATCTGATGGATGGACCACTCACTGGATAAGGAATTGGCTGGATGGTCGCACTCAAAGTGTTGTGGTCAACAGCTCGATGTCCAAGTGGAGCGGGGGTGATGAGTGACATCCTCAGGGGTGTGTGTTGGGAACAGCATGTTTAATATCTTTGTTGGCAACATGGACAGTGGGATCGAGTGCAACGGCAGCAAGTTTGCCAACAACAGCAACCTGTGTGGTACAGCTGACATGCTGGAGGGAAGGGCTGTGCCATCCAGAGGGACCCGGACAGGCTGGAGAAGTGGGACCATGTGAATCTTATGAAATTCAGCAAGGCCAAGTTGTAAGGTCCTGCACATGGGTTGGGGCAATCCCAAGCACAAATCCAGGCTCGGTGAGGAGTGGATTGAGAGCAGCCCCAAGAAGGACTTGAGGGTATTAGTGGATGCAAAATTATGAGCCAGCAACGTGTGCTTGCAGGCCAGAAAGCCTACTCTTTGCTGGGTTGCATCAGGAGAAGTGTGGGCAGCAGGGCGAGGGAGGGGATTCTCCCCCTCTGCTCTGCTCTCGTGAGACCCCCCTGCAGTGCTGTGTCCAGCTCTGGGGGCACCAACAGCAGAAGCAGACGGACCTGCTCGAGCGGGGCCAGAGGAGGCCACGAGGATGCTCAGGGGCTGGAGCACCCCCTGTGAGGACAGGCTGAGAGAGTTGGGGGGTTCAGCTGGAGAAGAGAAGGCTCCAGGGAGACCTTAGAGCGACCTCCCTGTACTTAAAGGGGCTACAGGAAAGGGGGGAGGGACTCTTGATCAGGGCGTGTGGGGATAGGATGAGGGGTAACAGCTTTCAACTGAAGGAGGGCAGATTTACATCAGATAGAAGGAAGAAATACTTCCCTGTGAGCGGGGTGAGGCCCTGGCACAGGTTGCCCAGAGAAGCTGTGGCTGCCCCCTCCCTGGCAGGGTTCAAGGCCAGGTTGGACGGGGCTGTGAGCAACCTGGGCTGGTGGAAGGTGTCCCTGCCCATGGCAGGGAGGTGGAACTACATGATCTTTAAGGTCCCCCTTCAAACCCAAATTATTCTGTGATTCTACACGTGCAGCTTGTCTTTAAACACAGCATACCACAACTTTATGAATAATCTGGAAAATCTATTTTAAAGTCAGATGACTTGGTGCCTCTCCAGTAGAATAGAAGTTGTAATCCACTATACATACAGTTGTATGTGAGATATTTCATCTGGCATATACTCAAACTCATGAATGGGTGAAGCACTTTCAATTAACACTGAAATTTCTTTGAACTTCAAACTGTCAGGAGACCAGGAGTGTATTGTGGCAATTACTGAAGTGGTTAGGATTGAAGGACTATTCTACTGGAGACAGAATCTTTATACTTCTCAGCAATTAGTCTCACAGTGCTTGAAGACTGGGAGTGCTCTTCCCAGTCAGTAATTCAGCCCCTTGCTGCTGCAGAGAAATACACCTTATAAACACTTTCATAAACATGTTATGCTCCATCTTAAGTGTTATCGACTATGCCAGTTGCAGAGCACAATACCACTCATAGTTAGAACTTCTGATTTCCACCAGAAATTTTCATGGGGGGCTTCTAATGTTGTGACAATATCCTTGAAGATAAACAGTTCATCACATCCACTGATCATGCCCTTTTTTCTTTCATTTAGTTCATACAGAAATACAACCTTACTGGGCTGGACTCCCTACATTGGTTTATAGGCATTTTCTGCAGTTACATTTGCTTCTTATGCAGGCAGTCCACTTCAAAGCTTTGTTCTGGTAGCAAATGAAGCAATGAGCAAATGCGTCTATCAGGTCCAAGGTTTATATCCAGCTGAGAAGGTGCTGATTTTGTTTTCAGTATAAAAAGGCATTGGTACTGATTGTGTCAGCTGAGACTGTGCTTTTATCTTGGATCTCTCCCAGCTACACTTGGTGATCAAATAAGAGCCACTAACATTAATGTGGCTATATCTTTTTTAGCCACATAACAATGCATGGTGCTTTACAAAGGGACAGATCTTTTCCTTCCCCAGTGACATTAAAATCTATGGTGTGAATGTGTGAATAAATTCAAGGATAAACAACAAAAGATAAGGAAAGTAACGCTAGAAATTTAAAAGTGTGTGTTATGTCATACTAACTCCATTTTTATCCTCTTCAGACTTTTGTAACACAGTGTTGCTGAGAATACATTGCTACTGGAACTGAAGCTGGAAAAGCTAAATCAAATCCAATCATGTCTCTAGTATGTGAATCTCTATTACCTTGGTGGCTACTGTAAGCATTTAAATAGAGCTAGATGACTTCTGATGAACAGCAAAAATGCCAGAAAACATGGCTTTGGTCATCTTGAAGCTCTTTAGAAGCTTGACATAAAGCTGCTGAAAGTTTTGCCTGAAAATAATAAGAGCTAGATTTTTCTGAATAACGTCCCATAGCTGGTTCTCTCAGCTTTTCAGTGGGTGTCACTCTCCTGCAGTTTCCTGCAGCTGATTCTGAAGAAATTACAGATGAGTTAGGGTACTGCTGGAAGGTCTTTCCCTGACTTAGCACATGTATTTGAACCCACAAATATGCCCTTTCTTGAGATTAGGGCCCACTGTGTCAAGGAGCACTTGAAGATAGGAGAAGAATGTGCCACGTGACATTGATCAACTAAATGTGAAGAAGATGATATGCTTAAAAAAAAAAAAAAAAAAGGCAGGCCAAAGGTAGGTAAGCAGGATATTCTTGGCAAGCACTCTGTTCAACACCCTTGCTATTTTGTAAGAAACTCTATCAGAAAGTATTCATCATTTGACAGGGAAAAAAACTGGCAGAAATAGTGAAAAGAAAATAAGAAAGCAGACAGAGAAGCAGAGAAAGACGTATGAGTTGGAAAATGGACAGATGAAGCAAATAAAAACCAGCAAAAATGGTTACAACTGTCTGGAAATCCACTCCAGCGAATAATCGATAGCTCCCAGATACCTGCTCTGCATCCATATGGGGCAGGTCATCGGAGTGAGAAAGTCTGCTAAGTGTTATGTTATGCAGATGTTGTACTTCAACAACAAGCACTTCGTCTTTAGATAATAATGGTTTTGTATGTTTTATAAAATTGAAAGATTTCTAGAAGATTTCTTTGTACTATTTCTAATTCATAATTTAACACACTTGTTCTGCAACAACAAACATTATCTGAATGTCATAAACATGGGTTTTTGGTTTGTTTGGTTGTTTTTATAAAATGTCAACAAGGTCTTGTCTGAGTTTAAGATTGAAATCAAATATCATCTAAGTTCTCAAGTGTGAAGTAACAGCAATATTTGAAAGATAAGGAGTTTTTTTAACTGACACCACTGTGCTAATATAACTGTCTTTGTCATACATCTTAGACTCCCAAATATACAAGTCAAGGGTATTCATCACAGATGACTCAACTGCTCTTTGGCCAGCTCTGTGGCATATTAACCAGTCCTTGTCTACCATAAATCCTGTCATTTTCCATCAGTAGGACAACTGAAAAAGCTAAATACTTGAAACGCCATTTTTTTTTTTTATATTGGTATTTTTCTTCTGAGTAGCTACAATACATAATTCTTTGCATTAGGCACTGCTTTTTAGAAAGATTTTTATGATGTATGATATCTTCTTACCTTTGATGTTCAGTCTTTTGTAGGGGCTAATCTGTGGATGAGCTTTTACAAGCCCCTAATATGAAAGTCAAATCAAGTGCCCCTATGAATATGTATGAGCAAAACAACTAATATAGTCATTTTCTATGGTTACTTACTGTGCTGGGTGGCCCTGGAAGCTAGTCCAAATGGTTTTGATTTTGTGATTGAGATTCTTAATGGTAGTAATTATCTGTTGCAGCCATGCAGTACCAAACGTGATGGGTGATAAAGATGCTTAAAAAAAAAAAAAAAAAAAAAAAAAAATTAAAAAACCCCAAACCAGCAACCCTGAAGATGCTAATGCTCACATTTTAGTTCCTACAGGGCAATTAGCCCCTACTAATGATGTTTATATTTATATGCAAATGTATAAAAAAGAATCTTAACAGACACTTCATACTTATGCTCCTAGGATATCTGACTATCCCATCTGTCTGTAGAAAATATTTTCCATTATCTGTGTGTGTTGCTGATTTGGCAAAAAGAAATATTTAATCTCTAGTAATTTCTTCTTGAGTTTATGTTTTTCCATTTTCTTCAGCTCTGTCGTAAAAATCTCTGCTTGAGAAAATGAGAGTTGCATAGTGCATCAGCAAAGGTTTTAGGTACATTTTCAACAAGTAATGAGTAATGCATTTTGGTTTCCATTTTATTTTTTTTTTCCTCATTTACTCTAACTCAATAATAATAATAGTAATAATAATTCAGTAGCCTAAACAACCCTTTTAGAGCCACTCACTGAAGAGTTGGTGCTCACTTTCTAGTCATCTCCATTATATGCAAGTAAGAGTGACAAGGCAAGAAGCATATGATACAGCATCTTTTAAAATGAGATAACAGTTTTACTTTTCTCTTTGGGAGCTGGTCTTCTGAGACCAACCTCTTCTGAACAATATGTAATGTAAACCCATGATATCACAGCAGGTATTTTATTTAGCTTTGCACTAACCAGTCACCTAAGTTTCCTAGAAACCAAGCAAATACATCCTTATACAATAATCATCTTATTGTTTTACCTTGCTATGATTAAAGATATTAAAATTCTTAGAGTTGGATATGTACAAGTTATCAAGAAAAGTCTGTCAGGAATTAAAAATAAGAATTAAGTGCCTTAGCCCAATATAAAAAGTTGACTGATTCATGCTTTGGAAAGTTTTTATGAGAATTATTCAAGCAATATTAATAGGAGGATAACCTAAAGATGACTTCAGATCAAATGATTTTATTTTTTTTTCTGGGAATACCAATATGTAGAATCATTAACCAGCTAATTTCCAGGAGTTTTTCATCATCTTCAGTAGATCTCCTGCATACCACAGGTTCCATCATTCATTTCTGTTATTAAATCAACACAGTATATGTTTTGTATCTTCCCTGAACTTTGTGTGTGGGCCAACCTAGAGGACACCTCTGAAGCATGCAAAGCTAAATCTGAGCCTTCCCCCATTTCCTGTGCTCACCTCCACCGGCTGTGCTTTCTTGCACACAACACAACACAGTGTAACCCACACACTTGTTGTCAAGCTTTTTAAAAATTATAATAATAATAGCAACAATAATAATAAATAGAGAAGAGGGTACCTCAGCTATGGCTTTGTTACACTGCAATGTAACTGTCTTATTTTTCTGTTATGAATTCTCTCTATATATGTCTACTAATCACTAGAAGATGATTTGTTTCTATTTATTATCCATACTTAGGAGCTTAGGAAAAGCACTTGCCTTGCAGGTCCCTCATCCAATATCTGAACAATCAGAATGCATGACTAATTCTCATTAAGCTCAATGGCTTTAGCTGCAATTCCCCCACCTGTTCTGAAGTTTAAGACTGAGATTTTATTAACTCTTCCAGCACAAGAAACAAGAGTGGCTATTTATTTTTTTCTGTATTTTAATTACTGAATTGTAACAAGTCAAAATGTTCAAATGCCATCAAGAATGTCTCCCTTTCCCTCCCCATTGCCCATCGTTGTCTTCACATATTAGAAGAAAAAAAAAAATCTAGCAGAAAGATCTTGCATATGAATATGTCCTCTTATAATGCTTTTATTCAGAGGATCCATGGTCTAATTTTCATGATCAGACTTCTCAAAGATTTCACCTTCACCCTGAATATAGCTGTGACAAGTAAGTCAAGGTCCAATGATTCCAATTAGAGAGGTTTTCTCATGAAGGTAAAGCATACTGCATTTCCTGACAATACTGTATTACAGCAAAATTATTGTGAAAGGGTTTATCTTTAAAGAGGGCAGTAGTAGCTACAATCATCTTATTCAGTGACTTAAAATTGTGACATAAAGCAATGGATAGCACAAAATATGTCCCAAGCAAAATCTTTTTCTTCTAGCAATGTTCCACAAAACAGAACAATTCCTTTAATTTGTTTTTACGCTTAAAAAAAAGAAGTGAAAACGGTGAGACATTTTCAGTAACAACTAGAATAATAGTTTCCAATATTGTTTGCAACTCTATATCTAGCTTTACCTTTTTTAAGACAAAAGACCAAATATCATTTAATAGCGATAAAATATTAATGGATATAATACAGACTATACATGGAAATATGTCTGTAAAACTGGAAAGGAAGATTCAAATAGGATTACATTTCATAATTACAGTGGAAGGATTAATGAAGCAAAGTAGCAGATACTGTCTCCACAATCACGTTCAGCATTCAGTTTCTATACAGTACCATCTGTAGGCACAGGATAACTCAAATGATGGTGGTTTACAGATGCATCAACTTCAAGTTACAGAACTCAGTTTACACTATGATAAGTCATACAAATATCAGATTCTTCATAACTGGGGGAGGTGGGCAGAAAACTAATCAATTTTAAGCCAGTGAAACATCTTAAAGACGAGAGATTCATGCCACAACCTTGGATGTAGTCCAGGTCCACGTTGAAGCCTGAAGTCACTAGTTCACTTAACAGTTAGTGAAAATGTATTCTGTGTAGTTAATGGACTGTTGATGTCAGTTACCCTATCAAAAGTCTGCATTTCCTTTAGGGTGACATATATGAACTTCTGGATCAATTCTCAGAAGAGAATGTCATACATTCATACATACATACATACACTAATGTCATATAAACCCTATCCTTAAGGGACCATGGTCCCTAGGCTATTTAACCAATCAGGTTTTCATTTATTAATTTTGTTTTTCTATCTCAAAACCAGTGTATTGATCTCATATTGATCTTTTAAAGCAGATATCATGCACCTGCCTTTTATTTTGGTAAAAACATCTAAAGTGACAAATCACAATCTTAGGCATGTTAATGAGAAAAGTAATCCCAAATGGAACAAGAGAGCAAGAAAGACGACATGAGGTCAAGTCATGACACTAAGAGAAACATCAAGTACAAAGAAAAGATTTTCAGTGAGGATTTTCTCTGGCCAGGAAAGGCACCAGAAACATGAACACAAAATTCCCAGGAATAACTAACAGTATTTATAAACCACAACCTGTTTTAGTTGATACTGGCCTACAAGGGAAGAAAGTGTTGCTTTGCCATTTATCCAAGGAATTAAAATTGCCTGTTGAATACTAGGAGGAGTTTGCTCGCACTTTAACTAGTGTCATGAAGAACTGAAGAAGAATTGAACACAACCCCTGAGAAAGGGAAACTAAGGTAAATGGAAACATTAAAACTCTTTAGTAAAGGGAACACTCCACTGCATAAGAGAACCATTCAGACAGTCCTGCCAGTGTCCCCTTTCTGAATAATCCATCAAATCAATAATGTTGCCATCTGAGGAATGAACTACAGTTCACCAAGTAACAGGACTTGAACAACTAATTTAGTGATTGAAAAATCAATATTTGACAAACCAACTTCATCTGCCATTTGAACAACTTCATGGATGTCCAAGGACTGGAATCCTGTACTGTTTGGTAGCTAATTGTTATGCTTCCTATAATTTATTTGAGATTGCCTATGAAGATACTCTGACTGAATTGCTTGGAAGAGTGCTTACATTGCAAAATATATAGTAGCTTCTTCTATTGTAAGAGATTGAAAATACAGCAGTACCAGAACTGTGAACCATTGTCAATTAATAATAGGAATGAAATTATTTTTCCTATTTTATTATAAATATGTCATCAGTGATAAACCTCAAATGGCTATAAGCTGCCTTTAAATGACAGAAGATTGAGATATTATGCATAGATTTTCAATGACTTTCTGTATACACTAAAGCCATGCTAGCTGGAAACATAACCTTACATTTTCCAAACAGCTACTTAAAATATAGTAAGAGTAAGACTTCTTCATGCAAGAGGCCTTTTAGCCATGTATGCTTACAGAGGAACCACAAAAAAGTTACATAGGCATTTTCTGTAATGTTTTCTTGGTCAACACTTCCTTACTTTGACAGAAAAAACATAGCAATCAATCCTTTCTGTAAGGTTGCCTAAATCTCTTTATCTAATGAATGACGTGATACTTCTTTCAAAATTATTCTGAATGTCACATGTTACTTAAAGGTTAGTACAGTTTTAAAAGGTTATGGTGCTTCTCTCTCGTTACCGAAATTTTACTGAATTTCTGGTATGATTACTGCTTTACTGACATTAAATTTAGAGGAAGATCAAGGTTTTCAATTAGATCAGTGTACAAGTGTCAGCATAAGCCGGCATGTGTATTATGAACTGTGTTTTCTATTGAAAAGTAGGCAAAAAGTATTATTCTCTTGTGCTTTTAGTTGCTGAAGTTTCTGTACAAGCCCTTTCTTTATGCAAGCCCAGTACAGTTAGAAATAAGGAGGCAAAAATCTATAATAACATTCACAAACTGGAACTAAAAAAAGCCCAGAAAATTCCTGTAGCATGCGTTATAACAGAAAACAAGTTTCACATCTTAACAAATTCTTTAAAGCTTACCAACACTATATCCTCTATTTCCAGTGGTCCTGTATATAATCTGCTTACACATTTGTAAAAAGAAATAAATGACATAAACCATTTTAAAATATTATTAACATACTACCATTCACTGATTTGTTTAAGCAACATGCTGAAAGCTGAAGGTTGTGTTCTAATGCACATGGATAAGATGTGCTTATTGTAACGGAGTAAATGGAAGAGTATAAACAGATATGAAGAGAGGAAATAAAATATTTTCATTAATGTGGAAGATATGTATTGTTAAATTTGAGGTAAGAGTTTACCTGAAGATTATCTAGATTTTTTTTTTTTTTTTAATCTTTTCAGTCTAAAGAACATACCATTTACCACATTACACGTGACCCAAAATAAAGAGCGTTATTTCAGGTAACATTCCTGTGTATGATAGATAGGTAATAATTGGTATTTAATAGGAATAATTAATTGTGTGCCTAGTGTACAATTTCTGGAGCTGCTAATTATTAATTTCCTTGGTTTAGGTGCTCAGATGTTGTGTATGATGTGACATACTGGTAGGCAGCAACATTAATTTGCTTTTAAACAATGCTTTCTGAGAAAGTTAAGCTTTCCAATTTTAAAAGCTGGCTTTATTTCAATTTCTCTTCTGTACTAAATAAAGGAAAAACTTTGTAAATCTGTAACACAGGGTATTAAATACCAGAAGGCATGAGTAATGCTGGCCAAACTCATAATCATGGCTGTAGAGCTGCTATTCTGTTCACTCATAACTAAAAAAATACACAGCTTCATCACTTGAAATATCTACATATGCAGTCAGGACAGCTCTCCTCCCAGTACAAAACACTTGAAAGCATCACACTCAAGATGAAAACCCACGTCTTCCAGCTTCATAGTCAATAACTACTCCCTGGGTCACAGTATTTCCCAAATAAATCACTCAGATCTTCCTTCCTACTCACCCCTCCAGGGAAGGAAAGAACCAGTCTGTCTTTGCGTTGCATTCACATAGTGCTTTTTCATATGTAGACCTCAAAGCACTTTACAAGGGTGGTTAAGCTTTATTAGCTGGATTTTACAGTTGGTCTAGCTAAGTAAAGAGATTTTAAGCAATTTGCACGGGCAATGTGGTCTACTGGATTAGACATGTGTCATGTACCTCAGTCTTCAAAGCCCTGTTCCCAGTTCTGTATCAGACTTCCTACACAACCTTTTGTAACTTAATTTTGCTTCCTTTCTTTTACCTTGAAAATGGACTAATCCATGTTTTTTTCTAGGGAAACAGAAGATATTGGTAAGAGAGAAGCTTCAGTTTGATTTGAGGGTTTCATCTCTTCTGGGAAAAAACAGCCCGACACAGGATAATAGTGGCGCTATTTTCTCACTATGATTTTTGTGCTTGAGATTTACTGAGAAAATTGTTTCAGACGTCATTAAAAATTATTATAAGTTCTTCTACAAAACAATGTTAAAAAATGTATATACTTCAAGTCTTGTCATATGTGATGTGATCCAACAATTCAAGAGAGGCACAGAAATATAATGTTCCTGGCTGATCCTACACATCCCCCTAAAAACCTCCACAAACCAAAATAAACTAAAATTTATCACAAATTGTTTACTTGGCATATTAGCAGACTACTATAAGGGCTTTGAAACTTCAGTCTAGATACTTTAGAGGATTAAATACCCAAATAGACTAAAATTGACACCAAAATTCTACCTCAAAATGAAGCACTGATTCTAAAAGTATATCTTGACAAACACTTCTGGAAGAAATCACATACTCTTGATTACTATTCAGATATAAACATGGAGAATAAATCTCATATTCTTTTTAAAAACACTATAAAGTTATCAAGTGACTACTTGTTAGTCAAGAGAGGAATGGTATGTTTTAGTTACTGCATAGATAAAGATACAGGATTCCCCCAAATACATTGGTACCAAAATAAAATAACATTTTTATGACTTTATTGGTGTGGAGATCTTGTGCTCTTTACAGAGGAATGTATTTCAACCAGAAAAATTGCACAGGGATATGAATATAGGAGATGACAACTGATTTTAAACTTGCATTATTTGCCCACTTTTTAACACTTACTGTCAGCTATTTGCTACAATGTGAATCAGTTTTTTAAAGCTACTATTCAGTGAAAATTGTGTTATAAACAAAATAAATTCCATGCCTTGTATACCAAAATTAAACTGTTTGGACTGAGTCACAAGATATCTTTAAGCCTACTATTTGATTGTAAGTATTGGGAAAGAGAGACTAATATGAATTCAAACATCATGTAATCAAAGTGAGAAACAAGTTATCAAGAGCAACAATTTTCATAAACCTCTCAACAAAAATAACATTAAAAAATCCTTATTAATAAATTGAATTGCTTTAAATAATCTTCTGGAAACTTCTCAGTTTGAAAAACTTCAAAGTCCAGTGCTTATAAATGACAGATTTTGAGAGAAGGGATTATTAAACACTCCCACTGGTGCTGCGTTCCATTCATGTTCTATGGAAGCCATGGGGTTCCTGCACTGATAGTTGTGTGCCAACTCTGACTTAAGGCAGCGGCTGTACTAAAGCTGCTCTGAGTATAGCTGGTGAAACAGCTTGTCATACTAACAGCACTTGAACCTTCTTGTGACTTTTCATAGCCTATGTTTAAAACAAAAATTAAAGAAAGCTTCCAAAGATTGGCTTCTAATTTATTTGCAGAATATACATCATGATGCCACAGTAAACATCCATGTTATTCTTATCGATAGAAAACTCATTGCCCTTCCAATCTAGCTGATAGTTTTCTTCCTGACACAGGATGCTTGAATGATTTCTGAACATATTTTAACATGAAACCGCACAGAAAACTGAACTGAACACTGGTAATCAAGATAGGCAGAAAGATAATCTGATATTAAAATAGCTATTGTAAAATAAAAAAATTTCAAGCACATTTGAAAATGTTTAATTAATTTATCAGAAAAATTTAATTAGTTTATCAGAAAAAAAAAAAAAAGAGGCAAAAAACCAACAACAAAACCCAGGAAAAACTTGGAATATAAATTCTAAGGGCTTTCAGCTCAAAAGTGCTGGGACACTTACCATGATTTCTTAGATCAAATTTAGACTCTGTAAGACTTCATTCTGCTATTGGTTTGCTATTTTCATATTTGACCCTGTGTGATTTGATCATGCTTTGTTATTAGTTTCTTGCACTTTCTTCAAAATATAAACACAATTAGGAAAATGAGACTGACAGTATCACATTACCACTGGCAAACCTGCTGTTTGCTGCTTGCACAATATGGACTTTGTGCTTTTCCTGCTATTCTCAAAACATTCTTGCTCCCCCCTTCCCACCTGCACTTACTGTAAAGCAGCCCCAAGTATACTAGAACAAAAACTGAAAGCTTCTGACTGTGAGCTGCATAAGTCTCAAAAATGCAGCATGGTGCTGGAATACAGACATAGAAATCAAGTAGACTCCCATCTTCTTAATTGTGCAGAGTGGCCAAATTACCCCAGATAAAAGCTTCTGTAAGTCTTCCCAATAGCAGTCCCTGTCAACCTAACATAAGAGAAAATTCATTCCTGACTATTGAACAATTTATCCTTGGGCATTTGAACACAACATCCTCACCAAACGCATGGGGAATTTCTTTATATTGTGAAAAGCAGTACAATACCCTGCCCACAACCTAGCTCAAATTAGTCTTGGAAGGTTAGAAAAAGACCAAAACCCTCCATAAAATTAACAGAGCACAACGATCAAGATATTTCTCATTTTTCTCTACAAAGAAGCAATTATTTTCAAAATACGTATTGAATGTTCAGATCATTGCATCACAAACTTACATTTCTAAGGCCAGTTTCACTCCCACCCTCTCATACAGTCTCACACCAAATTACTACATTCTGCTCTGAAACAACTGGGGGTTTTTGTTCCAGTTCTAGCTTGGAAGACTGTTGCAGAATTCTTTTCTTGTAGTGATTAAAACACCTCTCTAATTTGTAGTCCAACCATACAAATTAGCAAATGAAGTGAATCTATTTTTTAAGGAATACTTATATTCTTCTCTCAGCTTTCAACTTACTAGTCTTTTCTCTAAAGAAGTGTTCAGACTTTCATTGGTGTAATCATTGTTGGCAGCCCTTCTTCTCATTTGTTCTGGCTTCTGAATTCTTTTTTCTTTGTCATCTTTTTTTCATTTTATCGTATGAGTGATCAATACTGGGCACAATATCCTAAATGAGGCTTATATCAATGCTTAATAGAAACAACTTTTTTTGCTGAAAACCTTTTATATGTGTCATACTGATGCCTTACCTTTTATAGCCACTGACAACCAACAACAGCTTCTTAGAAAAATTCTTGTTAGAGATTCCTTAAAATACACCTGAACTCCCCTATTTTATTTCATTCAATTTCTATTAAACCCTTCCTTTTAGGCAGCATTTTATATGAACATAATAATTGTTTTTACTTCCTCTTATAATACATACTGAACTTTGAGCATTGCATTTGATTAGCTTTTGAAGCTGGTGAAATGATCATGTTGCAAAGAAACATGGAGACATAAAGACTTGTGGGAATAGGATTCTTTTGAAAGGATGGCAATACGAGTGTTAATGAGAATTTAAGTTTATAGTCCATGCCAGCAGATAAACAAATTAATTAGCATTAAGTGATGTTGTAATTATGATGCATTAAGTGATGGCAATTGCCTAGAGAAGGTAAGAAGAGGCTGTTTAATGATGATAATAAAGAATTTTGGCCTGGATTAATAATATTGGTAGGAAAAATGGTAGATTTCTGGAAACCTACATCACTGGCAAATCTTATTGTATTTGTGACTACAGTGAAAGAAGATAATTAAATTAATTCAGTAAGTACATTTTTATATTATCGTAAGTTTTAGTCGTAGATTTTTATATTATCCATGTCTTAGAAATGCAGAACTACCATTCTACAGTTGTAATAGGTAGTTTAGGCCATCTTGACCTAAACTGTCCTTCTTGAAAATTAAGTTTTATCAGTGCTTTTAAGATATTCTTACTAAAACAGAATGGTAATGAATGATCAAGTTGATACAGGACCATAGCATAAGAGCAGGGAAGAAATAACTTCAGAATAGGAATAGGGGTTGAAGAATGACTGTTTGAAATCTGTCACAGAGTGGAAACCACTGAAAGACCATTAGAACATTAAAGAAAAAAAAAGAAAGTACAGTGAAAGAGAAAAAAAAAACCAACCACAACTAAGAATTTGATTATCACACTGCTTTGATTTCTCTTATTTTTCTCTTTCTGTAAAAATTTGAGTCTTGTTATTCTTTTAGATCATTGCTGATTGTATTTTTCTTGATTTTAAAAAGGTATTTTACTTTTGCCCCTTTTGATTCTTCAAGCTAGTCTGTTTCTTTATATTCAGTCCTACACAGAAAATCAGACGTATTTTCTGAATTAAGAGATATGATAAAAAGATACTTTGTCTTAGCTATGGATAGGTGACATTAAAAGGGTAATTAAAGTAAATGAGGCATATAGAAAAAGCCTAGAGACATGTCCACTGGGGAAAGTCTATCAGCGTACGGATGTCTAGAATATGATCATCATCTAGGCCTCTAGCACATACTTGGGCTGCCAAACACATCACATGTTTGATGACAAGATAAACACAGCCTCACTAATTAATTGCCTTGATAATTTCCACAAGAGGAATCTTAGGTCTCTTCCTCATTGCCCTTCATACACTTGCTCCTTGAGTGTGTATAAACCACCTCAATTTGTGTAAAATATTAACACATCTAGTTACCCTTCTTCCTGTTGCAGTAAAACACCCACAGCAAGGTTGTAGTACTCCCCATAATTAATTCCTACATATACTTTGTATCCCATTTTGAGGAAAAGAGTGCTGTCCCATGGTATCTACATTTTCACCACAATCCTATATTCAGTTGTATTTTCCTAACTGGATTATTTGCAAACTTCACATTTGCAGGTCACAAGGTGTTGTTTCAGAACATAGATCTGGCAAAAGCCAAATAAATATTTCATTACAGTTTTTAGTTCCAGCAATAAACCATTTTTTAACTAAACTTACATTAATGTAACTATCACGTGCAAATTAATATTAAGAAGAAAACAGTAACCGGCAGTAATGACAAGATGCTTTACTAACTTCTTGTACTTATAAGTGACTATGAGGAAAGAACTGAGTAAACCCACATGACTAGCCAATATTTCATAATTATCTCCCTCCCTGTTTCACATCTGCATTTTCAAATTATTGCAGTATTAAAATTGATTGTAAGTATCAAATAGTAAAATGAATGTATTATGCTTTAAATTTTAAGCACCACGTGGTGTTTTCTGTCACTTAAGTTAAATTTTATTACATTTTATGACATGCAACATCACACATAAAATTTAAATGAGTATAAACAGCTGAACTGTCTGAAACATTCAAGGAAAGAAGGGCAAAAACGTGATTATTTTCCAAGCAGATAATACAGGTAAGTCTGAGAAAATAAGCCAACTTTAGCTGGAACTGAGCAAATCATTCACTGTGAACATGAAACATATTCTGGCCAAATTTTTGATGCTCAGAGGTTCTTTTGCTTACACAACTGTTTTTCTTTTGCTATGATTATTCCAAAGTGCTGAAATACATTCCACAGAAAAGTCTACTACTGCAGTATAGAACTTTGAATCTGCTTGAAAACAGTAAACAGTAGATATCTCACATGAAAATTTGCCTTGCCAGAGACAGATTGAACCCTATATGAACAAGAAATAGCCTGAGTTATACACTTATACTGAACTATTACATGATGTAGACTTCTATGCGTCCAGACAATTTAGATTACATAATGGGATTATCAAGTTTATGCACAAAGATGTAACGATTTAATAAATTTAATTGCAATTTTCCCTACATCTACATGAGATATATTTGCAACTTCAGAATTAATTTTCCTATAAATATACAAATCAATGTAATGAAAGATTCTGAATAAACATTACAAGTAAAACTACTTGGAGGAGTAGTGATAGAAGGGGAAGCTCGCTTGCCACTCTAAGCAGATTGTATACAAGAAGTTGACTATATTAACGTTTCTGCTTAATTTTCTTTTTCATGACAACAGGAGCTATACTTACTAGCTCGGAGTTACAGGTTTTGTAAGCTGAGGTGTAAGATTAGTATCTTTTTTAAAAGGCTTCTGACCAGTACAATTAGTCAGAAGTCTAAATGCTCTTTTTGAATTGTGTATCTGTTCAGTTACAGTGTTCAGAGAAGAAATTTGTTAATATTCACTGTTATCACGTCTATCTTACCCCTTCCCAGTTTTCCAGTATCAAAATCACTTAAAATGGTGTGTCTCAGAAAGAGAAATGAAATAATTTGACTGCCACGAGATTACTTTCACAATTGTTTGCATAGTACAATCTAGTAATGCCTCAAAATCAGAATGAAGATTACTTTGGAGGTACCAAGGTATTAAAAAAAAATCATGTGGATACCAACAGAATGAAAATGTAATATTTTCATAAAATTCTTATGATCCCTTGTCACTCTAGACTGTCCAGAAAGCAATGATATTACAAATTCAAAAATAAATACTGTTGTAAATACTGAAGTTTCAGCCTTTCATTCTTGGCATTCTGCAAATAAAACTTGACATGTACTTTATATGCCTCGCCAAAAATCTCTCACATTCTCACACACATATATTCTCTCTATGTATATATTTATGCTAAACTGAAACAAAGCTTTAAGTAATTTTTTTTTTTTTTTGCATCAGGATTTAACATCTTCAACATATAGCTGCAGTTTTCCCCAATTAATTTTGCTGGGGACATCATGTAGAAAAAAACTCAAGAAGTACATGTGCTTACATGTTTTTAAGTTGCCTTGGAAAGAGAACTATTTTCTGGCTATCCAAGATTCTTTATGTTCTGTTTAAGATTTCTGTTATCTTAAAGAAAAAGGTACTTCATAGCTTAGATAGAAGGAAAACATTCAACACATACATCTGTGTTCAGTCCATGGGTTTTTATTGTAATTGTTGGGACGTGAATGGTAATCATCACCCTTTGTGCAGTGATCTTGACGCATCTCAGAAGTTTTCAAGTCTCTATATTCCACTGCAACGACACTAGCGGCATTGAGAGCACCAGCATAGGCCATCCTCTGGTGTCCCTCTGTTATATATCGATTGCACATCCAGAAAAGATTTCTTCTGTAGCTGCTATTACTGCTAAAACAATAGAGGGTTTCTGGCTACCCTTGCAAAGAGATTTCCTAAGTCACAGAGATATACAAATGTCATTGGTCAGTGGCTATAGAAGGCAGTTGCAGACGAATAACCTGTCTTCTCCTCAAAATTGCCACTGAGCTGGTAACTGTAAAATTAGACTGCTTCTGTCCCCCTCCCCACAAAGGGTGAATAGTGTTATGACATCTGTAAAATATTTTGAGATGGCTGGATGGAAAGATGCTTTATACCTTTGACAAGACAAGACAGACTTAAGTGCTGTTCTCACCTTGGGAAGATGGAAGAGAGAGCATGAACCACACATGGCACATATCCGTCAGGCTATCGGATGTACTGCTGGAAGGCATTCAGTGCTGAGAGTCATTTAATGATCAATAGTGAAATACAACCAAATTGCCCTCTGCCAGCATATAACTACGTGATTGCTTAGTGCACTGGGCATAACAGTACTACAGTCAATATTGAAAAACACTTCTCTTGATAAGCTTGTTTTAGAGCAAGTAAAGACAGAATTAAATCACAATCCATAGACATCAGCCAGGTGTCACCTACTAGGCAAGATAATCTTCCCCATGAGGAGCTGAAGTACTCTTTCCTTGACTGAAAACCATTTTACAACCATTTTCACATTAATTTGCTCATGTTTAAAGAGGTTTCCTCACAAGTCCAATGGGGATTCCATAGTCTACAATGTTTCATTTCTAATTAATTAACATAAATTGTAAATACAAAGGAAGCCTCTTCCTTTCTTATAAACACACATAAATGCAATTAAAAAAATGAAGATGTGCAAACTTTTTCACCAAGAGGAAGACCAGAAGATAAAGTGACATTTACAGAAACTAACTGTAGAAGACATTGGTGGCAATGAAGCTGAGAAAGATTTATCTTAAGAAAAGTTTGAACATGTTACAATCCAAGCTTACTTCCAATTATGGGAGTTATTTTCATGGATTTTCTAGCCCACTACTCTCATAAAGAAGGTTTGAGAAAGTCACTAAAAATACTACATTCTAAGCAATATTCTGATACCTGGGTGCCAGATGGTAGCTGGCTTTGATATACTTCATTTTTTTAAGCTTAGTCATTGATTCTTTTTGCCCTTGCAACTGCACCCAGTAATTATGTTGTAGAACATAGAGCACTTGCCTGGCTATAGGCTATAAATGCTAGAGACATCTACTGTACTAGGAGATATTGACCAAAAGCCTTTTATAATACACCTTACACCTGCAATTCAACACATAAAATTATGTTCCTCTTATTTGATTTGAAAATGTCCTCAGTGAAGCTGGCAAATACAAGAACTGCCCTTGCTGTGAAACTATTTTGCTCATGCAACACAGCTGCATCTCTTTCAAAGTGACCTATCTTAGGATCTCTAACAAATTCTGATGTATGTTGAGGATTGTGTTTTGCCAGTCCTTTGTGTTACTGTGAGTTATTTTCAAGTGCCACTTTTCCAGCTTTTGTGGTATGGGCTGACTTAACTCTGTTTCTTTTAATATCCTACACAGGGGCAAGAGAAAACAGGGAGAGGAGAAGAAAAAGGAAACTATTCTTCACGTCTCCTATTTCTAATGGAAAGAAGTCTATGATGCTTGCACTGAATATTTCTAGTGCTATATGCAAAAAGTCACTGGTAACATTCTTCTGCACTCTGTGAGGCTCCATTTCAATCTCTTTGCACACTGTGTAATCATTGTCTTTCACAAAGAACATCTGCTGGTACCTCCACATCAAAAGCTTCTTATCCTCTTGTAGTTCTCTCATTTGAGAGTACCCCATATGATGTTGACACTATATTTTTTAATGTCCTCTCTGATCTCTTTCCTCAAGGTCTCACATAACTCACTGTATTTGACCCACTCCCCTCTTCTGTTGTAATCTTCCTTTATCTGCCCTCTTCAAACATATGTCTTTTGTTTCAGTAGAATGTGGCTTTTCTCTACAGCCTATCTGCTTACCTATGATTTCCTCTTTTGTTTTAAAAATTGCTTTCTTTGATTTGTCATTCAAACTTTATGATCCTTCAGGCAGAGCTTAAAATCTCATCTGGAACTGGGGACCAAATCCTTTCAGTATTGTGGAGACAAATTTTGTCACTGTTATATTTGTGAGGTTTGACAACTTTACTACTGTGTAAGTCATTAAAACCTACATGTTGCTGTACTTGCATAATATTCAAAAATCTTGAAGGTAGTAAGGACTCTTATTTTCAAAAATCATGTCACTATATTAAATGCAAGCCAGGTAATCTCTTCATATGTTTGACATCAGTGACAGAAATAACTAATCCATTAACTGAATTATTTAGTTAAATGCTTTGATTTGTGCTGGTATATTCAGTATAAAAAAAGCATTAATAATCTGTTGATACTTTCATTTAACGTAAGATTCTGTTGTCATTTTTATTATAATCCTATTTCTTCAGCAATTCATCCAGTAATTTTAATTTGCTTTGTGCTAGTTATTTGCAATTTTCCTGTGATTTTCATCAGACAGGCAGACACTTTTTTCCATTTACAACAAACTTAACTAGGAGATCTTGCTGTGTGGAAGGTGTTGCTTTAACCCTTCAGCATTTAACTATAGTTAAAGACAGGTCTGCATTAGCATCAAAAATCAGATATTTTTGATTCCACATTTAAATAAACAGAGGTTGGCAACTCTGCATGCATCGCATGGAGAAATGTACCTTGGAGAACTTGGTTGAGTTTGTATCAGTTGCTGAAAAGTATTTGTTCAAAACTAAGGACTTTTTTGTTCTCAGGACAAATAAACATTTAATCTGATTTCAAGCGGATTTTTTTCATCTGGCAACAAAGTTAAATTCATTTGCATCAGTATTATATTCACTTGGGTTCTATCCAAAGTGACAATGTCCAAATTATGAGAAAGGATACATGTGTATTTCTTTTCTCATATTCATTTACTAATGAGTGCCTTGCCTGGATTGTATGAGAAATTTCGTATCCTCTTTTAAAAATGAGGTCTTATTAATCATGATTTTGAACAATATCAGGAAAATCCTTGACAAATTCTCAGCATCTTTAAACAACTGTAATAGGAATTTATTCTCAACAAATTTGTTTGGCAAATTGCTGTAAGGGAAGTTTGCCTGCTGTTTTCAAATCACTTATGCTTAGAGCTATCTGTGATTCACCTGGCAGATATCTGAATTTTCATGAGAGCTGTCCTGCAGTGCAATTTCTCCTCACGCACGTCTAATGATAACTCTATAAGTGAGAAAGAGTAAAAAATTTAAATCCATTAGACACACTGTCCCGTGGTTGCCTGCTACCCTACAGAGCTACATGATCAACAGGTGTTTCCTCACAAAACTGAAAAACCCCACTCCCCCCAAAAACAACCTATGCAGCATATACCTGCTATTATAAACCATTGAGTAGTTAGGAAAAAAGTAATTTTCATGCAAGTCATAATGTTTTCTTAAATGCAAGCTACTCCAATAGCATCTTCTTCAAAAGGTTCTGAACTGCCAACCATTACACAGTATATACCGTGTCTGTACTTGGACTACAGGCCTAAGTCCATGTAAACATGTATCTAGACACTTTGTAAGTACTGTTGAGGGTCATTAGCTGTAAAATTTCAATGAAAAAGTGATTAAACACAGCTGTCACCCTTGAAACATCCTTTTCACCTAGGATTCGAGTTAAATCCTAATGAAGGCAAAGGAATTCAGTAGGAATTTGATCTGCATAGTTAGGATTCATAATGAACCATACCTAATACCTTAAGAAATCTCTCTACAGTTTGTCCAGCTGCCTTATGCAGCTGCTATTTCCTCCACCATGTAAGACAGTAGAAGAAGGAGAGAAGGGGTAGGTTCCTTGCATTTACTCAGCAAACTAACCCATGCCAATGTAAAGGGAAAAACAAGGCTCTGAATATTTTTTCTGAATTCACAGAAGTGTTCTGCCCTTCTGGTATTCCCAACAGTCCTCCCTTCTCAAGTGATACCCCACATTTACTTAGGGCAGAGAGAGCCAACCTGTCTAAGTGAGCAGGCTTACTGTAACTCAACAGTAAATCTGTACATTTCCCTCTTTTTAGCTTTACTGTGAAAATGTCATTGTTTCTGAATACTTATCTAAGTGTCATTAGATATTTTGCAAAAAAATATTGATAAAACAGCTGTGTGCACTTCTCATTCATATTAATAGTGAATTAATTGTGAAATAGGCCTCTCTTCACAGATGTCATGTGCCTTTTAAATTAATGTGTTTGATCTCTCATTTTCCATAGAAACTTTCATTGAAAGTAAAAAATAGTTTCATTGGCTTTGGGAAGAAAAAAGTTCAGAGGTCGGTCTTTGCACATACAGTTAATATGTTAGCTATAATTGTAAAACCTCTCAAACTAGTAATAGAGAGATGATTCACTTTAGAAACCTAAAGCTCTTTTTTGTTATTATTCAGCACACAGTATATGAAACATTTCACAGTACCCACAATATTACTGAGACAACTGTGGCATGGTATATTTGGAAGTGGCACAGATTAGAGAATCAAAAAGAAACTCTGTGAACCTGAGAGAGGAAAAACATCTTTAAAGGCAAGGAGAGTAATCCCTCCCTGTGTTTATTTTTTACTTATTACCCTCTGCCATAAGGGAAGTGGACAGGGCCAGTGATGATACATGTAAAACACAGGAGTGGAGCCTCAGAATAGGACTCATCTCTTCTCCCTGTTACACATTGAGATCCACACCAGACAGGCTGATATAAAGGAAAATTTCAAACTTTCCAGGAGAATCAATTCCTGCATTTCTGAGCACAGATTTGCCACTTCTTTGGTCTACTCAGCTGTTTTAAGCAGCAGCTCTCTTGCATGCACAGTGTTTTGCTCCCAAGCATACACCATTGTTTAGTGCACAAAAAGTTTCTGAACTAATTTACTGACTGTTACACTAATGACATAAATTAATGTGCTCTTAACAATGTAACTGTAAAAGAAATTCAGTTGGCAAAATGAAACATTTGAGTTTTATGCAGATCAAAATCGGTACCATGTTCAGACTTTATTAAATAAATGTGGGTCTGTGAATCAATCAAGGAAGAAAATGAAAACAAGGTGGGAAAGAAGACTGTGAAGTCAACCCAGAAACTATATCAATGAATTCTGCAAGGGGAAAAAAAAGTAAGCAGAAATAGACTTTAAATGCAGAAAGGTAGCTGGAAATTCCTTATGTTTTTCAAGCAGTGAACATTCATCCCAGCAAAACAACAATATAAGTTAGCCAGAACCCTTATGCCTTTAACAGAAAAGAAGCTCCTATTGAAGAAAATTTTTAATGTGTATTCTGAAACTATCTTAAGTGACAGAAATAGTGTAAAACCGAGCTAGTCTTTTATTTATATCCCAATTTTGTCAAAAATTAAATCAAGGAGATAAATCCCATTGAAGTTAGAAGCATATACAAACTGAAGTATAAAGGAAGAATGTAAGGGGTTCTTCTGACAAGTCTGTAAAACTGTGCTGTATCTCTTCCTCTAAACCATGAAATTGCATATTCTTGTTTAATGCTTAAGCTTACATAAAATGGAAAACTTCCAAAAAAATTATCTGCTTTTGAAAGTCAGACATTTGTGTTGCTAAGTCAGACTGGTACATTTAAAACTTTTGTGAATATTTCACACTTGCATATAAACACAAAAGATTGATTTCTGATGTGAAGTAAGTCCACATTCATTTTAACCTGCTCTTTGGCTCTCCAAGTTGATAAGAGCAGAACTTCTTTCTACTGTGTCAAGCAGTATGTTAAAGACAGAAGCTGCTGATATTCCCATTTTTATGTTTTGAAGCACTATGCGTAAATACATCTATTTGTATCACTGCTACTCCTATCTTCTTACTAGGTTCTTCTTTAGTTGTATAGCTAATTTTCATGTCATATATTAAATTTTGGTCCAAAAAAAGTCTTTTAATATCTCTGTATAACTATTTGTTTACTTGTAAATAATGTTTTAGTCATGCTTGACTCAATTCTAAATTTTGCTTCAAAAGGACTCCAAATGAAACAGACAAACAAAAAATTAGCCACTATCTTCTTATCCTAAGAAGCCAAATAATATAGTATTCAAGTTAAAACAAAAGAAAAACAACCATCTCCATCCCCTGCTCCTCCTCCTCTTCTCCCCCGAAGCTCCACACTTGTAACAAGGCAGTAAATCAACAACAGCAGCTGGTGTTACACACTGCTGGGTGGATCCCGGAACCCTGCCTGCCATGAATGACTGTCAAATATCAATTAGGTCTACAGAGGAGTTAAGGACCACATGCTACAAGGTTCAGATTTGGCAAATTTAGAACTACCACCTATATATTAAATTAATCCCTTTCCATCTTAACACTTAATCAAAATCTTGACACAGAAATACCAGTATAAGGCATGAGTAACCAAGACTGAGAAAGCATTGGATGAATCTCTTTCCCTAGTCTATTTGTGGTTTTCGTTTTACATAAGAAATTGGAAAATAATGAAAAATCAGGGTTATAATTTTCATAGAAAGGAAAGCAGAATAACAGAGAACAAGGAGCTCAAATCCCTTGACTGTACTTCCAATCTAGCTATTTCTTAATACTGTCAACATAAGTAACTAAAATTTTGCTCTATAGTATGACAGCCACAAGGGATTCAGATTTGTAATTAAATATCAACAGTATGAAAGAAATACATTACAAATAAAGGTCACTATCTAGGGGAGAAAAAGAAGGCATTATGCATTCCTGAAAATTGTCCTTCAAAATCTGTTATCATAGACAGCAAAAATATGGAACAGCTTGTACAGATACAGAGCTGGAGAGATAAACTTGCAGCCCTCTGAAGTCTTGGTGGTGACACCCTATGCTTTAAGTGTAAAAGGATATGCAAGTATATCTGTGTTCATAAGAAGTCACTGCTGCAGTGTGGAACTTCACCTTTAGTTGCAAAACAGCAAACATTTGGGTGTTCAAGATTAAGGAAAAAAAAAAAATAATGCCACCCAGCTGAAATTGGGCAGAGAGGTGGGTTAATAGCAGACCTGGGATGCCAGCTACTGGACAAGAATTTTGTGTTAATGTTATTTTTTTGTTTAAACCCAAAAGGCTTTTCATATTACACTATACTGATGGGTTACTGTGATTTTGGTTTAGCTAACTTTGTATAAACTCAAAAGGTAACATTTAAAGGCTACTTTTCCCTTTGACAGTTATCTTATCCTTAGCCTGTGCTGCTTTACATATCAGCTGCAAAGCTCATCTGTATCTCCAGTCTATTCAGATTTAGTTCTATCACTAGCATTATCTTCTCTGGTTCATATTTATTTCTGTCTTCTAGCAAAGAAGAATTTATTATTATTTGAATTTGCCTTTTAATTAATATGATGGGCAATGCTATCAAAAGAAACAGAGCAAAAATATTTACTCTGAACGCTTCAAGATGAGAGCTTAGCAAAATATCTTTCACTTTCTCAGGACAATTCTTAATGCTTGAGGGAGGTGGGGTGTACTAAGCACTATATGGATCTTTTTAACCAACAGGTCTGTTTTCAACGAGTATGTTACGAGTATCACCCCAATAAGAAACATAGTGGCAGGCACTATAAACCTTGACTCTCCTGTTCAGGCTCCTATCCTACATGGAAGAATACTTTTTCTGTTTGTAAACCGGAGCTAGTATTCATTACCTCTGAACGTAAGTTGCTATGCTCATATCCCAGATCTTTAAATTCGGAACGGTGAACTCAAAAATCATATGTCTGGTAGTCCCAGAAATCTGCACATGCATGTAGATGTCATTACTGAAATACGTGATTCCAAAGTTGCACCTTTTATTTGCAGACATTTTCAAAGTATACATGTTTCTGCATTTCAATGATTGAAATTCATGAGATGATGTATGTGTTTAAAGAGTTGCAGGCTAATGTTCTAAAGGAACATAAAGGTGTCATTGATGTAGTGTGTCCCTTCTCATGCAGTAGACATAAAAACTACAGTGTTATGCTGATCAAAAAACGAAGGCTGGTTTTGGGACTTTAGGAATACATATGAGAACAGTGCTGAACTATAGCTTTTCTTGGTGATTAGTTAGTATAAAAATACTCCAAAAATGCAATTATCCAATATGATACCTTTCAGGATTTCATTTCATTTCAGCTTAAGCAGAATATAGCATGGTATACTGCAGCAATACTAGGAGTTATTCACTAATATCCTGAGCTGCACAGATGAATCCTCCAATGGAACACAGCACAGATAAACCTTTGAGACTTTGTAGACCTTTAAGGGGATGTAATTGTCTATATATGAAAGGCCTTACTGAATAATTTGGACATACATTATTGATGAAAACAGAAGTAGAAGGGCAAAAGGATGCATAGAACACATGCTATGGAGAGGAAGGTAGGAGAATTAATAGACTGGATTAGTACACTAACAGTGTATGTACATGTAATAGCCGTTTACCTCCACGTGGACCCCCTTTGCAAAGGATGTTAAGGGAGAAGGAAAGCATCACATGCTTGGTGAAAAGTGCTGTTTCGTATCACATGAAATGTGAAATTCTGTGAGGACACTAGCAAAACCATTTTGTCATACATGTACTTTCTGTCAATCTGTGCATGACTGTCTCTTAGAAACAGACTAAAGTAATGCAAACACCAGGGAAGGGTGTTGCTTGGGAACAGAGACACTCATTCAGCATACCTTAATAGAAATGTGATTTTTTATTTTTTTTTAAGAGTGGTATAGATATTATCATTTCAAAAGACAAGCAAGTACATTTACGATCAGAAAAATGTTCTTTACTCTTAAAGTATTAAAATATTATTTAATAACATTTTAAAAAATATTCCTATCCTAAATCAATACAAAGCTTTATCACATTTAAAACTTCCTTTTTAGAGTAATCATGGGTAATCATTAGATAATTCCCTTCCTGTTGGATGATGAAATGTACAAAACCACCAACACTTATTTGAGGACCCTACAGAGTAGCAGAGCCTTTTGAAACATTACACTTTTTGAAAAGGACAGTTATACTACCTTTAAACACAACAGCCTTCCATTTGTATTGCTGCATGAAGTTGAACTGATTAGTTTGCAGCATCACCTTTTCTGAATCTTTGAATTGCTGCAAACCAATCACAGATATATTCAATAGCAGACAAACAGGGTTTATGAGGTGCATATGTTTATATTTACAAGCATAGTAAGGGGCCATTCAGTTACTCAGGTACTGTTATAAATTCCTCCCAGAGCATAGGAAGTTATCCATCAACAAAATGGTTGATTCCCTTCCTCAGTCTTTGCACTAAAGTTTACCTTATACTTACTAAACCCATGTCCTATATACATTGTAGCCTTACTTCTGCTCTCTGTTTTACAATGTGTATCAGAAATTGCTCCAGTAAACTTAGAGGAATAATCAACACACATGTATATATCTGCCTCTGCCTTGACATTGGCTGCTTTCTGGCTAGAAAATTGTCTTGGAAAAAGTAGCAGCAAGTCAGGATAAAAGATCCCATTTAATGAGAACTAAACTAAAAAGAAACACCGCCTCCTCTGCCCACTCCTGTGATTAACAACAACAATTTTTTTTTTTTTTTTTAAATCCTCGTATTTTCAAGAACACCTTTCCAAGACTGACACTAGAGAAAGAGAATATCTTTCGTAAGAGTAACTGATACAGCAGGAAAAAAAATCAGGAGAGGATGAAAAATGGGTCCAAGAACAGGTTGATGAGCCTTTCCATACTGTTTCAGCACCTTATTCCTGGTTCTTCAGAGACTCATTTCTATGACAAGCCTTACAACATTAATAATTTCTCCATTTGCATCATGTAAATAAAATATGCTGTGAATGACCTTTGCTTCCAATTACATTATTTAACTCAACGTGGTGATCACAAGTGATGGTATTTTACATGAAACAGAATATTTTGGAACTATCTTCCAAAATCCCTGTTGAGACCTCAATACGAGAAGAAATCTGCCATTTAAGTATATAACTCTCTCATGATAGCATCTCTCACTACAAAATGAGCAAATTAAATCACTTGAGAATGCTACAAAAGACAGAAAACTTTAAACTAAATGCCATTCATAATGCTACAAAGCAAAGCAAATGATGTGTTCCCTTTGATACAGCAAAACATACTTACAACATTATCTATCATTAAATAGAGGAAACTGTCAGATACATTTTTGTCAGGATGATGGGTCTTTCCCAGTGTTAGAATGTGCTGTTCAAATAATAGTACACATTTATATTGGAAATTTAAGTTTATTATACCTTTTTTGTGTCCTATATTACCTAGCTAAATGAAGTTCTAGTTCACTGTTTTTCAGCAACCACCAAAATACAAAGGCTATCACAAGACCCTCAAGCATTTCTGTGGTTACTTTCAGAATAGCTAAGTATTGGTCAACTTTTTTTGAAGAGATTCAGGATTCAGCTAGAAAACATTTTAGGTAACTAAGTCTGCCAAGGGCTCATTTTTATGTGCCTGGTCTCCAGCTGCTTCTTCAGAAGATGCTAATCCTGCTTTATATCTGAGAGCCCTATGCAGATATCTTGGATAGCCTGTGGCATCTCAAGATGCACAAAGTGTTCAGGCATAAAAATTCCTCTGTTTTTTCTCTCACATAGAAGACTTCATTCCAACAGGGGTCTCTACTAAAGGCAATAAATACAGGTGACAGTGGGTGACCCCAGCCTAAGACTGCAGAGTTGCCACTTGTGTGGCATAGAGCAGCATTTCTTTGCGAAACAATTTGAAGAATGGCTTCTGTAGCAAGAAACTGCTGTTTTCTCCAAATGGAAAAGATACTATATCTAAAAGCCGTATCTCACTTTTTAAAATATTGCATTCAATCAAACAGCTTTTATTACATAAAGTATCTTTTCTGAGTCCTGCCTTGAATTTCTTTATCCCACTTATAAAACTCCTACCACATCCATCCACAACACAATACAACCTATGCCAGAACTTATAAGAGATGCCTACCAAATGTGAGAGGTGTTTTGGTTTGGGTTTGTTGTTTTTTTTTTTTCCCCATGTTTTTTGTTTGTTTTGTGGGGTTTTTTAGCAGGCAGCTTTGTAGCTTTTTCACTGTGTCCCTGGTGGAGAAATTGTGGTCCAATTAGATTCAGGGCTTTTAGAGCTCTTTGCACTGATGTGCAAAGCAGTCAGAGCTGGAATGAGGTTCTGCTTTTGCACCCTACCCTTGATTTTATCCTTGGCTATTAACTTTAGTAAGTCGCTTCACCTCTTTGTTACAGAGATCAAGCTGGTATAAGGACACATTAACTTTTTATTTTTAAAAAACCAAAGATTTCAGGTAAAAAGCATTGGAAAATAACAAAAAACAGGTAACATTTCCTGAAATACAGTATTTGTGTTGAGACGAAATTTCAGAATTACCAGAATTATTTTACCCTGCATATCTCTATCGACTCCGATAGCCTATTCTTACAGCTGAAAACAACAGGATGAAGTAGAAAGTAATGGACAAGAGATATTTTCCGAACCTCACTTGATAACCTGACTTCCATTTCAGTCTGTTAAACTATTTCACCTTCTTTCATAAGTTTTTTATAAGCAATATCCTATGTTTTTTTCTAGGGAAAAATAAACCTACAAGCATTATTAATTTAATTTCTTGGAATATGTAGAGCAACTGATGAGTTACTTCAGGTGATGTCACAGATATCAAGACAATAATAATATTGAACAGATATGCTGCATTTCTGATAAAGCTGTATTCCTCAGCCAAAAGTCAGTTTTCCCCAAGAAATGTTTTCCCAACATCCCATCTTGGGAACACAATATATTGTAGAAATACTGATAAAACTTATCTAAAATTTCAAGAGTCTCCATGCTACTTCTGGCTCCCTGTCAGCGAAAAAAGTCCATAGATATATATGTGCCTACTATTAAACTAGACATATATATGTCTATTACTAGACTCGGGTGCAAATTGGCTTGTTTAGGATTTTATTTTAATACAAGCTTTCTTTGGATTGGCCTTTTTCTTTGCAGTGTATTTTTTTTTTGTAATGAGTGAAATAATTTATGCAATATGGATATAAGCATTAGTGTGTGAGAATTATTTAGTGGTTGATCTAGTGAGAACCTTTTTCCTGGTCCTTTATATTAGTTCCATATTTTTCTGGGAGTTACTATAGCTGCAAATCATTATTTATGAGTCAAGTAATGAGTAAAGTAATGTCTTTTATTAACTTGACCAATACGAGATCTTCTGACTGGGCTGCAGTTAAACAGTATCACCACTGAATCTAACTTAATTAACTGTGGTAAACAGAGAAATCTGAATCATTACTGCCTTCAATCTGTGACTGTAGGTCTTTTCAACAGTATGTCCCAAAGACTGCAAATTTTAGCTTGCTATTATTGCCTACTTGCTTGCATAAAGAATTCCAATTAATACATATACGGTGCCCCATCACTGTATTAATTTTTGTTCCCCCCAACAATATTAGGATTTTCAGTATATTGTATTTTCTAGGAGCCTGCAAATGTCCAGAGCCTGTAAAATCACCAGACTATCATTACCCAGTAAAGGTAGGCTATGCACAGAGTACCTCCTTGATACCTTGTTGTGGAGGTCTCAGCTGAGCGAGCTCAGGTCCTCCAATTCAACCCAGCCGTGCAAATATATGTTTGTTTTTGCTGACCAAGGAGACAGAAGAAGCTTAGAGAGTCTTGAAATTTTAGATGTTTCATCAGTAGTTCTACTGTGTTCCCGACACTGGATGTCAGGAAACCATTTCTTGGGGAAAAGTGCACTTAGGTTGTAGATTCTAATGTTTTCAGGACAGGATAAAGTTATGCCTTGGATGTTCATATATCATACAGCATCATTTAGTTCATATATACTTAGGAGTTTTGTGTTACTTTTAAGCAGGTGAACCTATTCATTGACTGAAAATTTTTAGAGCAATATTTTTCTTGAAACAAATTCACAGTATTCCTTCACACTGAGTTGCCAAATAACGCATTTACTAAATAACAATGCAGATGTTTATTTTCTTAGTACAGAAAAAATGGGACCAGAAATTGGGGGGCAGAAATTCCACATAGGACATATGGTCTTGCACAAAGGAGTTCAATTAAATATTCAAATTGGTGCCATGCAAATGTAATCCTCCTTTTTTTTTTTTTCCCCATATGCCATTTTCCTTTCAAAATCTTAAAAAGAATAAGTATATACATGCTCACATATACTAGAAAAGATTGAATAAAATAGAAGTGCTGCTTAACGGTAGATGACAGACTAGTTAACACAACCATATATCAATTTCATGAAAACTAATTAAGAAAAACTCATTTACAGAATGTTTGTTGTTCATACATAAACAGGAATTTGACTCCAACTGTATTATATTCAGAACATACTTGCAGACTACATTTGGCCACAATTTTTCAAGCTTCAATTTTGAAACTCAAAGGAGAGTTACTGGAAATTAATATAAAACGGGTCCATATAATAAAACATTAGAAGAACACGGTCAGAATTCAAATATATTCTTCATTGAGTAAACAGCCTTTAGATCCATTATCATTTATAAACTTTTCAAATTTTTAACAGCCAGCGCTTTAAGAGAGAAAGCAACCTAATGAGAAAAGTTTATAAACCCAAGACATTTCTAAGTGATATCCTAGTCATGCCTTTTTACAGCATCACCACTTTGGAACTTCTCGGCTCCATGATTCAGTTTTTACTCCCATAAATAATTTATAATAGCCACAGTGAGCCAACTTCAAGTCTATGTGGGTCAGAGGTAAAATTAGCTCCAAGATGAGGGACATCTCTCACAATGAATGACAGTTGAGAAGTTTGCCCTAAAGTCATTTGGATTTCTAAGCTATCTTCCAGGGGTTAGAGCTTATCTTTTCTAGTTATATGCATGTGTGTTGGGATTTGGCATGGACTGTATGTCTTATTCTGTGGAATTGTGGCCCTGGAAGTCTTTGCTTAGAACATCCAACAATGTTTGTAAGTGTTACATGTATATACTGAGCAAGGAGTAAATATCAGCAATAGCAAGACATGCAATTGCCAATTTTTCTCCAGGAATGATGGAAGTTCAGGTATATCAGTAACCAAATCTGACTATAGGGGGAAATATAATAATAGTACAATATCTTTATAGGTATCTTATTAAGAAAACCCCAAACAAAACAACAATAAAACCCATCACAACAAACAACCACCAAAATATCCCTTCCACTATGAAATATTCAAGTCATACATACTGGTTTTGATAAATATTGCAGTCTGAATAGATATATGTCTATGTTTCAGATGACTAACCTTCTAGGCATTAATGCCTATTACATACCAATAGCTATACCCTAAAATAACAGAATGACACTTATGTGTGTGGGGAGGGGCATATCTGTGCTGTTATGCATGCTTTTCAGAATTCTTTTGTGATGCTCAACCTAAACTGATACCAACCATGCCAGAAAGATCTCCCTGACATGTGAGAAGAGATCAAACTGTAATTGGACTCATAATTTTTTGTTAGTATTAAAGAAGAAAGGGGAGAGAGTAACACTATTAGATTTTCTGCATATTAAGCTTTTTTGGAGGTCCTAAGAGTTCCCCACAAAGTAGTATATCACTGTCAATAAGAAAAAGTAACAAGGAGGCAAAGTAGTCATGTAGTGACATCTTTACAACAAAAATGTCACTAAAGCATATGAAGGAAATGAAATAAAATGTTTGCTTATCTAATCCTTATGTAACAGTCTCCTGTTTCTAAAAATTTGATTGCTTCAGGTCAGGGTATTTCTTGTTAATTAAGGGGCCTTACTGTAATTCTTGTAACTTGATAGTGGACATATTTAAGCTTGTCTCAAAATAACTTACCCTTTCATGATTCAAAATCTACAAGATTCTGTGCCTGCTTTCCTTACCCTAGCAAGGACTAGATAAACATAAAGCTACATATTGTCTTTTAAAGGGCAAATCCTTCACGGTACAAGATTGTGGTCCTTCAAAGGCATAAACTGGACACTGAACCTCAGAAAATCCCTAGAAATCCATCTGCTTTTACTGTTGGCTTAAAGTTAACAAAACATCAGTGTGATATTCATGATGTTGCTCATTTCCATAATGTTTTGTTAAACTAGATGCTAAACATGAAATCACTATGAAAGTATCTAGCTGATGAGTATGAAGCTTATAAATTGTTCAAGCATGCATGGTACATGAAGGTATTTTCCATTGATTAATTAATGTGAATAAGTTCATAAAGACATTCTGTAGTTCAAATCCAGATTTCAGGGCACTGGTAGCCTGGCAAGTTGTCTTTCACAAAATCTGAGATTCTTTTTTGAAATGGCTTTGAATCGTTGACATGAATCTTATCCACAAAGTATCAAAGCAACTTACACATGACAGTCTACAACTGCAACAAAGAGAACTTCAAAAGCTAGGATGGAATGAAATACAAAGCTTTTATTTCTAATTGCAGTACTTATTTCTTTAAATTAGCTTTCCTCAATAATTCATTCTCTTAAACACAAACAATATGCCTGCTGAACTCTATATACAAAATTCCTACAAGCTGGTAAGTTTATTTTCTACTATCTGGAAGAGTGAGAGATGGTACCTGTTATTCATGTTTTAGTTATTTGAGAAGTATTTATACATCTGGCCGAGTGGAAAGGCTTGAAGTTTGCACAATCCAGCAACAGGGCATTGTTCTGTGACCATGTGCACAGGCTAAGGGCACTCATCCTACCTGACCCTCAAGGCAGGATGATGGACACTTGTCTGAGGGCTGCAGCTCCAGCTGGGGGTTCTGCACCATCTCCCAGACGGAGCTGCTGAAGGGAGAGGCTACAGTGCAGACCTCAGACTGCAGGAATTGCCCAGACCTTTCTCCTGAAGCAGGGATGGGCAGCAGACCAAAAAAGGGCCCAAAAAAGCTGGTTGATATTGAAGGATCACATCCTCCAAGCTTAGGAGTGATGAGCTTGGAGGACCCCAACAAAGAGGAAGGCAGGCAGAAATGCCAGGAGGCCTGCACGGATGAACAAGGAACTCCTAGACAAGTTAAACACAATAAGGAAGCCTCCAGAGGGTGGAAGCAAGGACAGGTAGTCTGTGAGGAATACGGAGAAGTTGTCTCCACAGCCAAGGATCAGGTTAGGAAGGCGAAAGCCCTGGTAGAATTAAATTTGGCCAGGGACATCAAGGGCAACAAGAAAAGCTTCTATAGATATGATGGTGATAAAAGGAAGACCTGGGAAAATGTGGGCCTGCTCTGGAAGGGAAAGGTATCTACGTTGTTGTTTGTATTTGTTGGAGACATGGACAGTGGGATCGAGGCACCCTCAGCAAGTTCACCGATGACACCGAGCTGTGTGGTGCGGTCAACATGCTGGAGGGAAGGGCTGTGTCATCCAGAGGGACCTGGACAGGCTGGAGAGGTGGGACCACGTGAACCTCATGAAGTTCAACAAGGCCAAGTGCAAGGTCCTGCACAGGGGTCGGGGCAATCCCAAGCACAAATCCAGTCTGGATGAGGAGTGGATTGAGAGCAGCCCCAAGGAGAAGGACTTCGGGGTATAAGTGGATGGAAAACTGACTGTGAGCCAGCAACGTGCGCTCACAGGCCAGAAAGCCAACTGTGTGCTGGGCTGCATCAGGAGAAGTGTGGCCAGCAGGGTGAGCGAGGGGATTCTCCCCCTCGGCTCCGCTCTCGTGAGACCCCCCTGCAGTGCTGTGTCCAGCTCTGGGGGCACCAACAGCAGAAGGACATGGACCTGCTCGAGTGGGGCCAGAGGAGGCCATGAGGATGCTCAGGGGCTGGAGCACCCACCTGTGAGGACAGGCTGGGAGAGTTGGGGGGTTCAGCTGGAGAAGAGAAGGCTCTGGGGAGACCTTAGAGCAGCCTCCCAGAACTTAAAGCGGGCTTTTTTTGAAACCAGGGAGAGGGCTACAGCAGTGGCCCCTCATGAGACTGTTCTCAAAACTCCCCCAGCTCCATGTCAGGCCCACCTTTGCACCAAGGCCAGGCCAATTAGCTCTACCTCCGTGATAATGTATTTAAGAAGGGGAACCTGGGAGGAGTGGTGGGAGTTGTGAGGGGAAGCTGTGAGTAGAACATGTGTGTGAACACCAAGGTCAGAGGAAGAAAAGAGGAAAAGGTGGGGAGGTGCACAGGAGTAGAGATTCACCGTATCCATGGCGGGATGGCAGGGCCACCCCCTCCACCACCACCCATGGAGGTCCTTGGTGGAGCAGATACCAATTTGCAACCTGTGGGGGGCCTCACACTGACCCAGGTGACTGCGCCCAAAGAAGGCCAGGACCCCATGAGAAGGCGGCCTGTTGTTGTGGTTCAGCACTGGAAGGATTGCAACTTGCAGGGGTGACCACACACCCATGGGAGTGACTCATTTTGGAGCTGGTTTGTGGAGGACTGTCTCCTGGGAGAAGGGGGCTGTGCTGGAAAAGAGGAGGAATGCCAGGAGTTCCCCCTGCTGAGGTGGAAGAAGCAGCAAGATCAACTGCACCCCCCATTCCCTGCCCCTGCATCACAGTGGGAAGGGAGGTAGAGATACCGGGAACAAAGCTGAGCCTGGGAAGAAGGGAGGGGTGGGGAAGGTGTTTTCAAGATGTGGTAATGCTTCTCTCGTGGTTCTCCTCTGTCTGTTACATGTTGTTGTTGTTAGTGCCTGCATTAAATTTTATGTTCTTTGTTTTCCTTCTACTAATGATGGGGTTTTTTGCCTGCACCTCAAATGATTAAGTCATCCCTCTCTATCCTTATCTCAAGTTTCTGGGCCTTTTTCTCTCCTCCTTCTCAGTGCTGCGGCAGAAGGGGGGAGTGAGCGTCTGCGTGGTGCTCAGTTGCCCTCCGAGCTCAAACTACAACAAGGACCCTACAGGAAAGATGGGAAGGGACCCTGTCAAGGAGTGTAGGGATAGGATGAGGGGCAATGGTTTTAAATTGAAAGAGAGTAGATATATTAGATAGAAGGAAGAGATTATTTGCTATGACGGTGGTGAGGCCCTGGCACAGACTGCCCAGAGAAGCTGTGGCTGCCCCCTCCCTGGCAGGGTTCAAGGCCAGGTTGGACGGGGCTGTGAGTGACCTGGGCTGGTGGAAGGTGTCCCTGCCCATGGCAGGGGGGCGGAACTAGGTGATCTTTAAGGTCCCTTCCAACCCAAACCATTCTGTGATTCTGTGATTATCTCCAGTCAGAAGCCTATTCAACATGTGAATTGTTAACTGCAACCTTCTTATTTATAAAGGACTTTAATCTATGATATTGTGACTCAAATACCATTTTTTCCCCTCCACATTCTAAGTAGCCAGGCAAATAGGTTAACAGTCAAGGTACTTGGGCGTGAGAACATCAGGAAATACCTATGTTCCTGTTGTATACTATTACTGTGTTTGTGGTATGTTTGGTAATGAGAAAAATAAATACCGGAAGGATATGATTATTTCTGCAATTAAACTTGCATTTTTCTAAAACCACTAATAACTAGGATAATTTAGATCTCATAAAAGAGATAGAGATGTGCTACTGAGTCTAAAAATCAAAGACCATGAAAGCTTTTTAATACAAGATATAATCAGACATGTTTAACATAAGCATCTGCCAACTGAATCTTAGCATTCTTATTCATATTTCCTTTTTGTCCACTTAGCATCACTGGATGCAATAATGCAGAGAATGAATCAGCACAGACCAACCCCATCTTGCCAGATGTGTTCTGTGACGTTTGCTCTAAAACAAGAGTTTCGCATAGTTTGCAGTAAAATGTAAAAAACAATAAAAAAAATCCCAACCCCAAATCACAAACAAACCCCCTCAAAAAGAAATTAATGACATCACCACCACAAATTAGCAATGGCAGTTTATGATAGACTAGAATATTTCCATCCATACCTAGCAAATATAAATACCACATGTGAAGTCATCTTCCAGATTTTCATAATTTTTAACCTATATGTCTGTGGATGACTCCAAGCCAAGATAAAAGTTTGTTGACTTAGGGTAAGGCAAGACGTGGAAATTGTAAAATGAAGTACAAGTAGCGTTTATCTCAAATCTCAGCTTATGAAAGTTGGTTTAGAGAAGTCAACTGGAAACATATGAAGTATTTCTTTTATAAGTACACTCTATTATAAAAGCAGCATAATCGTAGTTCAACAACCTCTTGGTGAAAGGAGCATAGCAACAAAATTTTTATATATGTACTTTCCAATCAAATGCACTGTTTCATAGTTTAAGGCCCTGTGACAACTTCTCCGATGCTAAACCTGGTGCCTTCATATATCCTGGCAGGGAATCCCATAATGCCACAACACAAAACACTCACATAAACTCCAGCTCTATGGAAAAACCTCACTCATGTTTTTTCTTTTGGGAGTCTGATTAATTATGTCATTAGATGGTCTTCTTAAAGTATTTAACAGTATAAATAAAGAAAAGCATTTCAACAACAGCACACATTTCTCAACTCCAAGCCTACTAGTCCTCAATGACATCTTATGGAGGTCTAACACCTCTTCAGACATGTTAGCAGATGGTTATGCTACAATGAACAGCAAGTAGTTTATCTCCTGAAAAAAAGACTTAATTTTCTGAGTAGGTAGTTGCATAGGTATGAGAAACAGAAGGAAAAAGACTTACTGAAGAAAACCTAAGGTCCATGTAGCTCAGTATCCTGATCGCTAATTATGACTTCAGAATTAGGATAAACAGGTACCTCCCCCTTGCACGTTCTTCAAGCAGGACTTCCTTAGATGGATGGGCTTTTTTCTATATATCAGTTCTCAACTGGTTTCTCTTTTATGTCTCTATCTCAGGTTCCTTCAAGATACTTCTAGAATTTTAGCAAGTGCAACATCCTTTGGCAATGATTTCTACAGGCCCTGTAGCCATTATATAAAGAACCTCTCATTTCTTCTGAGCCAGTTCTCCACCTACTCTCTTCTGATTTTGATTTTTACTAATCAGTTTTCAAAATTGAAGAGTCTCAGCCTAATCAGTCATCTCCTGTAAGGAAACTCTTCCAGAGAACACTTTACTCCTGCTTTTTACCTCTAAAGCTTTTCCAGCTTCAGTACCCACTTTCTGTGTTCAGGGGACTAAACCTGCACACAGTAATCAAGATGTAAGCAAATCCTGGATTATTCAGACATATACTGATATTTTATCCTTTATTCCTTTCATTATAGTCAACCAGTATTTAATTTAATTATTTTTACTCCTATTCAGTTGTGCTGGTTTTGGCTGGGAGAGAGTTAATTTTCTTTATTGTAGCTGGTATGGGGCTATGTTATAGATTTATGCTGAAAGCAGTGATGATAACACAGGGATGTTTTTATTATTGCTGGGCAGCACTTACACAGAACCAGGGCCTTTTCTGCCTCTCACACTGCCCTACCAGCAAGCAGGCTGGTGTGCTGTGTTGGGTTTGTGTGTGGCAGGGTTTTGGTAGTGGAGAAAGGGACCACTAAAAGTTTCTTGAAGCTCCCCCAGGTCTAAGTCAGACCCACCTCTGGCCAAGGCTGAGCCAGTGAGTGATGGTGGCTGTAGCTCTGTGATAACATATTTAAGGAGGGGAACCTGAGAGGAGGAGGGGTAGTTGTGAGGGAGACACCTCTGCAAATACTGAGTTCGGTGGAAGAAAGGAGGGGGGGCAGGGGGGAGGTGTGCCGGAGCAGAGACCCCTGCAGCCCGGGGTGAGAGGGCGGGCTGTGCCCCTGCACCCAGGGAGGTCACGGTGGAGCAGATGCCACCTGCAGCCTGGGGGTGACCCCATGCTGGAGCGGGGGCTGTGCCCAAAGAAGGCAGGACACTGGGGGCAGCCCAAGCTGGAGCACTCTTGCTCGGAGGGCTGCAGCCCATGGGAGGGACCCACTCTGGAGCAGTTTGTGAAGAGCTGCAGCCCATGGAAAAGACTCACACCTTCATGGAGTTCATGGAGGACTGTCTCCTGTGAGAGGGACCCACACCAGAGCTGGGGAAGAGTGTGAGGAGCCCTTCCCCTGAGGAGGAAGGAGCAGCAGAAACACCGTGTGCTGAACTGTCTGCAACCCCCATCCCCTGCACCGCTGGAGGGGAGGAGGTAGAGAAATCAGGAGCAAAGCTGAATCTGGGAAGAAAGGAGGAGTGAGGGAAGGTTTTTTTTTTTAAGATGTGGTTGTATTTCTCACTGTCCTACTCTGGTAAATTAAGTGGTGGTGGTGTTCAGATTAAACTGATGTTCTTTTTCTTCCCCCATCAAGTCTGATTTTTGTCTGTGACAGTAATGGGCGAGTCATCCCTCCCTGTTCTTGTCTCAATGCCTGAGCTTTTTGTTTTATTTTCTCCTCCCCATCCCTGAGGGGGAAGGAGTGGCTTCCTGGTGCTCAGTTGCCCTCTGAGCTTAAACCATGACAGGTGCACAAGAAGCTGGGAGGGGACACAGCTGGGACAGCTGACCCCAACTGACCAAAGGGACATCCCAGACCATATGGCATCATGCTCAGCAATAAAAGCTGGAGAAGAAGGAGGAAGGGGGAGGTATTTGGAGTTGTGGTGTTTTTCTTCTCAAGTAATCACTATGCATAATGGAGCCCTGCTTTCCTGGAGACTGCTGAACCTGGATTTTCCATAGAACTACCTATTATTATGATTCTGGAAGAAGATATGGGATTTTTTTGTCTACTTGGAGGCCAATGCTATATATATATATATATATATATATATATATATATATGAGAATTAGAATCTCTTCCTATATGCACCACTCAAGTTACGATGAATTTCACCTCCATTTTATTGACCTTCCACCCAAACTCTTCACAGCTAGTGCTCACCCTTACTACTCTGAAATAAGCCATAAAACCGTTGCCTCACTGCAGACCCCCTTTCAGTTCCTTCATGAATGTACATTACAACACAGGTCTTGGCTGAAGCCTGATGGCAAGCTTGACCAGTTGTAACCTACTGTAAGAACTGCATCATATGTCATGCCCATTTACTCCTGCTCTGCCTTCCCTAACTTTTAATAGCTATTTATCAAGCTATGATCTTCCCTCTACTGCCCTGGCTGCTCAGTTTCCCTATAAACTTTTATAAGAACTTTTGTTAAAGCCTTTAGAAAATCCAAGGAGGATATGGAATCGAAGTGCATTGTCTGGCATCTCCTGAGACAGAGCTAAGAGCTACCTCAAAGAACAAAGCCATATCTAAACTCTTCTGCAGTACCTGATAATTGTTCTAATTTAGCTGACTTGTTGGGGAAGGAGTAAGCACAGTCCTCTGAGAGGGAGACTGCACCAAATTTTTATTTAAGTTATCCAAACCTTCCTGATAAGGCTGTTATTATTTTTTCTTATATCTAATTGCAAAAGACAAAGGGTGCCTACATCATACATGTAAGGAGACAATGTCCTTTTCTGCTTCTGGGAGCAGGGCAATCCAAATTTAGCATGGCTACTTGAGAGAGTTCCTCAATTGCTTCACAATTACTCTGGTCTCTAGAAACAGAGATGAAACTGGGACATAAATAGAAGGCATTGAAGAGTGGTACTTTGTAAGTGTTCATTTTAATATTATATTATAAATGTTTGTATTTTTTGTGACTGTATGCATTACTCTTTTACCACTGGAACCAACAATATAATTTGTAGGTAGCAGAGTCTTTCTTTGAAGCCACATTAGAACAAGCACATGGCAAGGGTTCAGCTATTAGTTTTAAATTCATCTTAGGTCTGTGAAATGCAGTTAACTCATTAAAATGCAATTATGCAATGCAAATTCAAAGAGAATAAAATGATCTTTTTAGTTCACTTCCATGTTAAATTGAAGATCTTAACATGTGTACTATGAATATCTTTATTACCTCAAAAAATAAGAATCTTAATTTTCAAAAAAATTCTTAAAAAACATTATAGGCATTGAATAATTTCTTTCTGCTGATTTAAATACAACTTCTTACCTTTCAATTTATAATAGTTCAGGAAACTGCTAATCTAAATCTTCCTATGTTCCCAAAAGTGCTATTAGTTTGGGAGGGGAAGTTGAAATGTGTTTGTGGGGAAAAATATTATAAGTTATCATTGGACAAATCTATCAAAGCTCATATTTTCCATGTATAACATCAGTACATATATGCAAGTTTAACATACCATACTCATCAGCATGCTCAAATATTACACCTCAGAAAATGCTCATCAATGTTTTTTCTCACTTAACCAGCATTTACACAGAGACAGTTAACTTTCCTGATACATTTGAACACAACCAGTACAAGTATGTGGATCAAGCAGTGCATAAGTAACTCTGCCTGTTGGAGAAAGCTATTGGGCCATTGCCTTTTCCAAAGAGGTTACAGCCATGGTCCACAAAGTATTGCTCATAGATTAATGGCTAAGGATCCCATAACAACACTGAAATCAAGCACTCACCCCAGGCTCCAATGCTGTGTTTGCATTAGATATTGCAGGAGCTTCTTATTGCTAAAACCAGCAAGCCCTACAAGAACTGTTATAAATGTGACAGTTCACAGCTTTACACACACACACACACAGATTGAGGTTGTTGTGCTTTAAGTAGTAGCAGTCTCAGCCCCCACCAATACATTAAAACACATATCCCTCATGCAATGCAGCTGGAAAAGGCACTAAACCCTTAATGATCAGCTGGCTCCTTTGAGGGTGTCCACAGTTATCAAGTCCTTTACAGCTGTATTCAGTAACTTTTTGGCATAGAGGCAAGATTCCTTTCTAATGATGCCAACTGTATGTTCCAACTGCCTACTCTATTTCTTACCTATCGATATCTATTAGTAGTATTAACAGTAAGACAAATTTTCTTTCAAGTTCAAGTATAAAGTTAGATGGTCTCATCCTGAATATTTAGTTCAATTTTGTTAGCAAACACTAAATAAGATTATAATTTTAGAGGTATGATGCTAATAGCATGTTTCAGCATACTTCTACTATGTAGTTTACTCTGAACAGTCAATCATATAAAATAATGTCAGAAATATTGTTTCAAATATTAGTTCAAACCATATGCTTGATAAAAACAATTATTTTTAAATGTTGGGGTTTTTGTTTTGCTGTATTTTCTACTTTCAGATACATGCATAATCTGTCACTATCAGTAGGATCTGAAATGATTAATTATTGTGAAAATGTTATTAAAACTCACTAAAAAGAAGTCAAACCAAATATAAAAGAGACATTGCCATGACAATTTCAACCAAGATTTGCTGATGTGGCCCACTTACAAACGAGGATTAGTTCCAGTACATATGCAAGTACTTATTTGGATCTTTGGAGTGTGTAAAAACTGCAGGTAGGTCTATGGATTTATCTCTGCTTAATCAGATGTCAGTGTAGCCTTGTGCCTCTGGTTTTGCCTGTTTCAGACCTAGGCAGTGACAGCTATTTTGAACTGGATACTAAATCTAAATGGTCATTAATTGTTAACAAAATGTTTTTGCTAGCAATACTGAAGAGGACACAGTCAGTGAGCATGAGGCTGTAACTTTACATTTGGTACTTGGAAGCTGGCAGTGTTTTGTAATCCAGGTAGAAGTTCAAAGAATATGTAGTGTATTGTCTTCAGATTTGCACATCCTTAACGAATACCACATGCCCCACCAGAAACAAAAACCAAAACAACAGCAACAACAGTAACAACAACAAAAAAAAAACCACAAAAAAAAAAAAAAACAGAAAAAAGAAAGAAGTTCTGGAATAAAGGAACAGTGCTGAGGAAATTAAAGTAAGCCATTATTTTCTCTTTAATAAAATAAATAAAATGGGAACCATTCTAACATAACTAATTCTGCTTCTGGCTGACAGTTAAAATCCTGTGACCTTCTTTTTTATTTTAGTTATATGCTTTCATCTCTTGAAGCAACATGGCACAAACTACGGGTACCAGCTTATTAAAGTTCATATCATTGCTAAAAGCAAATACCTACTGAGCACAAGCCGATGCAAGTAAGAACTCTTTAAATTGTTTACAAAGAGTACCTGTACCTGACCAAAAAAAAAGCCTGGAAATAAAACTGAATCCTAGTTTATTTTCAGATGTTTCAACTCTCTTTTCTAGGAAACAATTAGTTTCCCAAATTGTTTGAGAACAGAGGTGATACAGCCGCATTCTCCCACATCAGTGGAGTTCCATGGTTCCAGGTGTGTGGAACTGGCAATAGAAATTACATTCCAGTATCTGAAGTTATTCCTAGCTACAAACAAAGCCACAGGGTGATTTGCCCCTTATCTATTGTCAATGTATCTGTCCTTCATTTGGGAATAAAAATCCATTGGGTTATGGCTATTGTGGATTCCTTTTATAAGAGTAATGTTTAAGAGGCATTCTTGTGCCACAATGAAATAGTGCTTCTTTGGTTTACAACATTCATTCTGGATGTCTGTACTCTTGAAAACATTTCCCTTTTATGCCAACAAAATTTCTGCCAGATTTTAACTCTTTAGTTCCTTCTTAACAAGGAGGAAGGTCTTGTACTTTCAGCAGAGGACAAACTCAGGAGTTCAGAGCTTGTTTTGAACCTTCCCAGCATCCTCATGTGTGGTCAACTGGAAGCAATTTATTTGTGTCTTTTATTTGGTGAGTATTGATGTCAGCATTTTAGTTTGAATCAGTTGTTTTTGAGGCCAGTCTCCAAACTGTACCTCGTTTCATGCATTGCAGAGAAATCGCAGAATGTGTCGAAACTAAAGCAGACAACGTGCACTGGGAAGGTATCTGAAGTGGTGCTGGCAGGCAATCAGTTCACAGAATCAAACCAGTCTGAGGTAAACCCTCTAACACAATTACTGGGCTGAATGTTGAGTCCTTTGCACCAAATATTGTCACTCTCATAATGAGGCAAATGTTAAAAATGCTAAATTTCTAACATTGGTTAAATTGGAATTAAGAAAATCTGCTGAACTGCTTAGAGTCTAGCAAGGAGTATACTGGCAATACTCAGAGCAGAATCCATAAACCCTGACTGTTAACCTGCAGCTCTGGAATGCTCACAAATAAGAACAGAAATTTATCTTTCTTAAAACTGAGTATTATAAAAGATATAATGAAACATTTAAGAGCAGTATTTCTGTAGCACTCCCAAGTGCTTAATTTTCAAGTACAAATTATAATTCTGTTACACGACTGCATGCTGAATTTAATCTTACGGTCTTTAGTGTCACCATGCATAAGCAAGTGTTACTGAATAATCCAGGTAGTATTAAATTCAATAATAGGTAGGAATGATTATAAAAGACAGAATATTTTACAAAATCAATTGCAGTAATGATGGGCTAGGATTTTGACACAAATATTCTGTCAGAGTAGTTCTATAGTTTTGATACAGAAGTATCAAAGATTTGAATACTATGGAAAGTCAGTTCTCAAAGCAACCCAAATACTGACAAAAGAAATTCCTCCATGTTTGCTCTGCATATCCTGCTTTCAAGTCAAAGTACAAATACCAAAAAAATTATTAGGTGTCATAACGAATATTTTCAGCATATCAAATATTTCTTCATACAAAACATACTCTGAGTAACAGTCTTAATCCATTTAGAGATCTGATATTCACAATTTGGGTGTGCATTTGGGTGAATACATCTCAGGGACACCTAACCTCAAATTATACACATGGTTATATATTTCCATGTGTAGTAGAGGAGAGACATACAAAGTATGTGACTGTAAGGATATAGGTTATTTTAATGGTGAATGTATTTTGAAGTGAGACATCTTTGAAGCATTAAAATAGCATGAATTATCACATCATTCCCTTCAGCTGACAAAGAAGTCTTTAATGTGAAGTGAAACATCCCCATAAAAAAGGCTTTTAAGCAAATCTCTAACTGGCTTTGTCCCACCTGCTGGATAGTAGTCTATATTGTTGAACACAACTGGTATTTTTACATAGTTTGAGATGATAGCCACTGTGTTTCTTCTGGCCTATTTGCAAGATTTTCTTATCATGAGCAGTGATGGGGTGCTTCAGTTCCTCTTTCCTCTGCATCATCTTTATAAACTATTTTTGAAAAAGCAGAGAACAATTTTGCTTTCATACTTGCTATTTCTTGTCCAGCCAGTTGCTCATGCTCCTCTGCAGTGCTGCCAATGTCCTCCTAAAATAATGAGCATATATCACTTCTGCAATGCACCTTTTCTCAAACAGGGTGGTGCCTCAGATTCCAAATTTGTGCAGAAAAAACTCAAGTCTCTCTGTAGCAACATGATGCTGCACTGCACAATCCATGCCACAAAGTAGAAGGTATCAGGTTATTTCAGAGTTCCAGTAGGTAGTAATGAACTGCATCTCCTGGGGAAGCTCCAAACTAGAACTGAGCCAACATCTCTGAGGAATGTAGTATTTTAATGTAGAATTTGAGTGTCAGTCAATCATTCAGCATTAAAGATTAAATAGAAGTAAAAAGATGATAGCTAACAAAAAGCACTTGAAGTATATCACAATCTTTTCTGATATTTTTGTGTATTTTTAAAATCAATGGACTTCAGAGTAAAACCTGTAATTGTTGAAACAAAATAGAACACAGACTGTAGAAACCCTCGTCATGCAATCTTTGTCATCCTTTATCTCAATGTAATTTCAGTATAGTTTTTACATATTTAAATTTTTTTAAAGAACACAGGTATGTATTTGTCCATAAAGAAACATCTTTAAATATTTTAAAAAGCCTAATTAAGGAAATACTACTTCCTTGATAATCATATGAAACATTTTCACATAAACCCCCTCAATTTCTGTAGATGTCATTTTATTTATTACCACTGTGGTTTAAATATTTGAGCTTTAGCTTACAGAATTTGAAAGACTAAAATATTGTTATCAAGTATGACTGTAAGTTAAAAAACAATAGCAGTTTACCTAGTGCTAGTCTCAGATGATAGATCACTTGAATACAATATAAAAATAATCTTTTTGGGGGATTTGGGACTTACTCTTTTCTCATGTAGGACACTGCAATTTGTCATTGAACCATAGTCAGGTCAGTGTAGTGAGGTTGTGCCAGACAGCTATGAGAAAAAAGAATTTCTTTTTAAAAGCAAATTGGAGATCTCTATCTTCTTTGAATAGGGTATAAACAAGGTGCATTTGTTTCTTCTAAAACACAATTTCATTTTTGCATTAAATACTTGATTAATATAGTCCTGGTATCTCCTGTTAGAGTCAGTTCAACACCATATAATATGGCATTATTCATCCATAGTTATTATTTAGTACCAGTGATTTAATTTGCCCTATATATTTAGGAAATGGTTAGTAGGGATCTCATTTTTTAGGTGAATATCAAACAAAAGCCACATGATTCTTATTTCACTTATTTTTTCAACAATCCATTAAAGAAAGAAGAAATATCATGTGATTTAGGTGAATAATCATATGTCACAACTAATGACAGTAAACAATCATACTGCAAAATTTGCAAACAGACCACAGGTGTAAATAATCTCCATAAATCCTTCAGCTAATAATTTGATACACCTAACAAACAAAACGGCCAAGACTACTCATAAATTATTTGTGACAGTAAATTAATGTGATTTGCCATTAATTATACTTCTCAGTTTGCCTACTCTCCCATAGTTTTCTAAACCAGGTCAACCAGGTTCTGCAAAATCTGTGTTAATATTTAAATTATGTAATCTTTTCTAAAATAAAACTCTAAGTCCTTAGTTTGTAACTCATTTATAACTCATTTGACAGGCTTTAGTCTTGTTATGATATCATATATATATATATATATATCAATCACTAACCTTTCTGCACAATCTCACAAGATGATCAACTCACTGAACATCACAAAGAGCTGGAAACCATGGAAGAAGCCAAAGAAGAGAAGCAAAGAATCACAAAAATACCAGAGAGCTAGGAAACAGACCATGACAATAATAAAAGATGAAAATGACAACAGAAGAGAACTCAAAGAACATTAGGAAAAGCTTGAAAGGGCTTTATTGTTCTTGAATTTTTCTGCTGCCTTCAGTTATGCTATGGGTCAAACCTTAGAAGAGTGTGACTTAGGAAAATGGGAAGGGAATGAGAAGAGATTAAATTTTAAAGAAGAAACAAAATGGTTTAAATAGATAGGTTTGAAGCTGTTTAGTTAAAGAAACTTAAAATGCATTTTAAATGCATCTCTTAAGCATCAGTGGGAATTGTAGAATAGAAGCACTATGTTCTGAAGGAGACATATAAAAGATTTTAAAACTTCCTGTAAAATGGACATTAGCGAAACAATCTCTTTGGTCAAGGTTGTATCCCCTTGTCTGTAAAATGAACTGTAACGTGCATAAATCCTGTAGAGGTGATTGGAAGCTGGAAACAGTAGATGTATTTTGAGCGATTGTATACTTGAACCATGAACACTAAAGGTCAAAAAAGAACAAGGTTTCTAGAACACAGTAAAAGCTTGAAATGTATTAAAACTCTTATTTTTAGTTTTTATATTAACTTTTAAAAAGCACTCTATGCTTAGGTACTTCAGATTTTACACATAAACAAAATCAACTTGTCAAAAAAATAACAAGTGATCGCTATTTGCTTATGACTGCTACAGTTCCAATTGGTCTGCACTTCCACAGTGTATTCCAAAGAATCCTTGATTTATTCACAGTTAATTTCTTAAATGTCACTACAGCTTTATGAAAGTCTGCAGCATCACTGGAATAGCAATATTTTTGCAAAAGCCTCTAAAATGCAGAATATTAACCATTAATATCAATTTGAAAAAAGCTATTTAAAAATTGCACATTCCAGCCATAACCTGCTATATATCCCTTTATTATGGGTTACCTTTCTTTTCTCTTATGGAAATATTTTGAAAAAAAACAAGAAAAAACTGAGGAAAGAACTAATGTATCATCTGCAAGATATTACAACTGCATGTGAAAAATCTTCTGAGGTACTACCTTTCAAATGGCTAAAACTGCAATGTAAAATGGTTACAGGGAATGGAGTCATGATACATATGTCTTACCACACAGGTCAAAGAACCTTGGGTAATGATGTCTCACCGGTAAAGCATTATTAAGGTGATAAATTTCCAGCCAATTTTAGATTATTGCAGCAGAGATCTCATGGAAAAGTGAATCCCAGCCAGAGGGATGGTCTGGCTGGCTTACACTTGTAATGGTTACTCATGAAAACAACAAATCTGTCTGCCTAACAATTTCCCGTGGTTCTCTCTGTGCCCAGCCTCTCCTGCTTACTTTTATAAGTAGATCATTCTTGAATACTGGCGATACGTTAACATGGGAGTTGGTTGGCTCAGCAAGTCCCAGGTGATGAGGGGAGAACAGGCATACATAAACAAGGTTCTTTTGCCCATACAGGGATTTTGAACATGAGTATTTCTATCTGTAAGTCAAAAATGAAGTGTCAAATCCTAGATGAGGAAAATAGATCCTAAGACACAGATTAATTTTTTTCCATTAGAATTTTTATTTTCCCTTCTAAAGGTCATTTCATGACTACATAACTAATCAGAAAGGATATATTCCTTGAGTCATCTGAGATCTGCCACAGCACATCTGACCAAAGGTGTAGCTACTGAACTATGACATTCCAGACAGATGAGGAGTGCAGCTCTGCAGCTCATATCAAAGCCTGTGTGGCAGTTCATATTTGCCAATATATCTTTCAGGCTAAAAAGATGTAATTTCCTCCCTGGTGATTTCACAAGTAACTTTCATCAATAGTTTGTTGTAAATTTGGCATGGCAAGGGTTTGCAAGAATATACTTGCCAAGACACAGAGGTTTCCTTTATGAGACTATATATGTTTTAGTCTTCTCTGGATGATAATATGAACCCTGAGTATGTATTTCTGAATTTATTCCTCCAGGACTCCAGAAAGAATAAAAAGGAAAAGAGAGCATGTATCTCTGACTTGCTTGCTAATGTATGCATTTATAATACTGCACTCCCTTCGGTCATTTTTGAGTACTTTGCCACTTAAAAATACATGCATTTAAAATGAAACAAAAGCCAGAAAATCTAGAACTTGCTATTTTGCTGTGCCATATAAATACTCCATTCAGTGATGCAACTGAGAAATGACACTATCTTCTTCAGCATTCCCAACACTTGTAACTTGACACTTAGCTATTATTTAAAGCCTATATTCTATATAAAAAGCAGCAGTTTTTAAAAATTGTTAGTTTCCTGTCATACCTTAAAAAAGAGACACCTTCTACTCCTAATCTCTGTTCAGAGTAACCCTCACTACTATTTTCTTCTCTTATTTTTCTGCTATATTTTTTCATCTGTTTAATACATTTTCTGAAGGATGTTGAAACTGTAATGGCTTATTTTAATTCTGCTTAGTATTTTTTGTGTGTACTATGGCAGTCTTCTTATCCTGTTTGAAAACTTTTCAAAGAAATATGCACTACACTACCTGCAGAAGCTTACCACACTCTGGTACTGATGAAAAAGAGGCAAGAATGCCGGATTAAAAATCACCCTGTGCTCTCAGGCCTGGAGATCTCGGATTTAGCAAATGTCAACAGAAGAATCCTTGCTGATTCTAGCAGCTGCAGTGCGCTGTGCTGAGGGCTGGAGGAGATGCTGCTTACTGGGTTGAATGTTGTTCATTCAACACTCTTTTCTCACCAATTCAGTGAATTTCCCCTTGTCATCTTACACTAAAATCTAAACAAAAAAAAGTCTGCTTATGCTTACCAGGCAGGTTTCATCTAAATTTTACAGTTATAATTGAAAGCTACATTTTGATTAAGGAAATTATGAATTACAATAAAGTGCAAGGAACATGCAAAATGAATAATTAACATTGTATAGACTTCAGCATCATAATTAAGATTAAATACTACATATATTCAAACTGGATTAGCACATCCACTGAAAGCTGTTATGTGCTCAGTAGGAGAGTCTATGCATTCACAAAATAGTGTTTTATGAGGAGTATTCTAGCAACATTAAGCATAAGGTTGTCATATATAAAATGATTAACGTGTTATATAAAAGAAGCTGTAATTCCAGTAAATGAAGTCATTTCATCTCCCTGCTGCTTCTACCTTTAGGAATATACTGTAAATGAAAAGTGGCTCAATGTGAAGTCTAGTTAAACAGAATATGAATCCTCTTGTTTGAAGTTAATGAGACTTGGAAACCTGCATTTAAAAAAATGTTGTGATTTTAAATCACCAATTTCATTAAGATTTGCATTCAGCACATACATTCTTGTTCTATTAATGGTTCCACATTCTTAGTTACATAGGACAGGATGTCACTTTGTTTCTCCTGATCTTTGCAAGGTGTCCACCACTTACAGCTACATTTCAATACATCTCAATTGATCTCAGTCCTCCAAGACCACACACATGGCTTCCGTGAGCTACAAAGAGAATAAGGTTTGAATTTAAGCACACACTTAAGCAGGTATTGTTGAAAGCTAGGAAGTATCTCTATTGCTTGTAAGACTATTGCTGTTCACCTTCAAGGATCTGTTTCTCCGTAATGCGGAGGCTGCTTAAGAGAACCTGCAATAATGGGAAGTAGGTGGAGTATGAATTTGCAAGAATACTCAAACACAACAGCAGTAAGAAAAGTGATTCCTTGGCTACTGATTACGCAGTCATTTTGTCAAGGCTGAGTACGTACAGATTGCTGGGGTATTACTCTCAGCAGTAAAATGTCCATCTGCAGAAGGGGTGCTGACAAGTTGCCAGCTGCTCCAAGCTGACAGACCAAAGGAGAAATGGACTGTAATTTTCTCCTCAAGAGAACAGAGGATGGCAAGATTAAATCATGTCTACACAGAGGAGTAACAAGAATGTCAGATGTAGATAAGGCAATATATATATTAATATTTATTGTTTTAAATCTGCTTCACCTAACAAAGTAGCTGCTTTTCAGGACACACTGATTTCAGACTGAGAAACCCAGATCAAACATAGTGGGAAAAAGAGTATGCGTTATCCTCAGTGCCATTACCTTTTGACTAAAGTGATTTTCGATCTGAAGTCACAGAAAAGGGGATAACTCACTTTCTATCACAAGTTAATAAACTGTTTGGCAGACTTTGCTCACTTGCCATTGTCAGACAAGAAGAACAGGCTGTATGGCTGTGTGTAGGCTCTTCTGGAAGAGATTATGCAGCACAAGACTGCAGCCCATGGTGCAGCACAAAAGTGATTCTTCGGAAAAAAAGCTGCAGTCACTCTTCTGTTGTTGGTGTTATCTTACACATGAGAAGGGCTGGCTGGGATCCTTGCTGGGCCGCTACCCAAACAGAGATAATTAGCATTGCTGTCAGTGATAGCAGACACACTGTCTTTAGTTAACATCAGTGGGCCTGACCAAAACACAGCTTTCCTGTGCTGTTCCTGGAGCAGTAATGAACTCTTTGTAGTCTTTACCCACTTACATTTATTTCTAAGTGGAGAAAGTATCACTAGATTTTTACAATAAGAATCTTTAAAGAAAAAAGTTTATTTTTTTTTCCCCGTGAAAGGGAAATGGAAATGATTTTCCATTCCTATTCTGAATTTGCAGCAGTGCCTCAAAAACATTTTTGGAAAACTTCCACACCTGCTTAACCAAATGAGAGGATGCAGTTCCTGAGGAGCTGTTTTCTCATTTACATGCAGCTGGATTTCACAGAAGCACAGTTTTACGTCCTCCTGTGGAGTAAAGCTTTCTTCTCATGGTATTAAGAAAAAGTCTATGCAAACATAAATTAATAGATTAGGAAGATGAATTGTACAGTCCCAAATTTTAAGATATTGTCATGTGGTAAAAAATCTTGGCAAGATGCATATTGCTACTGTCGACACACACAAAAAAGATTTGCAGCTCCCACGCTTGCTGGAACCCATGTGTTAGTAAATAAGGGTGACTAAGTCACAGACCCAAGAAACAGTTGGTTTTCAGGTTTTAGCTGCACTCATTCAAAAATAAATCACTGGCTATGATAAGGATTACTATTACTTCACTGTTTCGTGTGGTATCTGTCCCCTGCCTTCTAGCTAGTATGTGAGCTTGCTGGAGTACTGACTTCATGTTTGATCCTTGTGCAGTGATTAATATAGCCTGAATATTGTCTGTGACGGAACCCCCTAATACAATAAAATCTATAAACGTATTTTCATGTTCAGGCATGCCAGGCTCAGAATGGCCTTTTTGATGAAGGATGTATGCAGGCACAGGTAATAGGATATTAGGTGAACTCTTTTACCTTATTTCAGTGAAAGTGGGGGAGGCAGGAGCTGGTGTCAGCTTGCAGGAAAGAAACACTGATCCATGGAAACCTGTTAGTAGGTGAGAAAGCGTCTCCTGGCCTGGCTGCTGAACACCTGCACACTGGTGTGGGTATGTGGTGAGAGCCAGCATCTGGCTGTGGCTGCCTGGGAGCAGGGTGAGGCACAGAGCCTGGGAATTGCTTTGGGATGCTGAAAGCTCTGTTCTTCCTCCTTTCAATGGAGCTTATGGGCACTGAAACTGGCAGTGGAAACCAGACTGACTTCTGAGTCATTTTACGCTATCTTCTGTCATAATTTTAATAATTTTGCTTTTAATATTAAAGGCTCATTTCATTTGTTTAAAATAGCCTGGTAACTTTGGGATTACAAGGAAATCACAGGTGTAGTCACTGCTTTATAATATGAAATATTCATACAGATACTACTACATCAACCTTATAGATTGCATGATTGTCAGAAATCTTCCTCCCAAAAACAACATGTAAGAAAATGACAAAGTGGAGCTCATGTCTTGGGGGCCAACCAGTAGGAAATCTCACTGTAGCTTGTCTTACAAGATATCAAGCTCTCCTGGAGTTGAGGAGTAGCTTGTCAGCTGGGATAAAAAGTATGCCAAAGAGCTTGGTAATAATTTTTTTTTTTTCCCCACTGAGAACCCCTTATCAGCCCAAACGTATCCAGAAAGGATTCAAACAACTGCTCAGAGCCCTTCCTATGTACGAGCACATCCCAGAGTTGTCAGGGAGGCCTGTAATGATATAGAGCATGTGTGCTGTTCTGCTATGGCCATCCTAACTCCCAGGGAAAGCATCAGGTTTCAAAGGGCAAAAATGAAGTGACAGATTATCCTTCCACTATAAAATGATAAAATTCCTCTGTCCACTTATACATTGCAAATTTTCATTCATTCTTGTCTTTGGCAGAATGAAGTCCATTATTCACCTGTTAACTTTGTTAGACAAAGAGAATATTTTAATATGTACAATTACAGACATGCCATGTAATCCATCTCTTAGAAGAGGAAGAGTCTGGTTTAGGATGCTGAAAAGTGCTGCTCAAATCTCAATATTCCTAAAATATGAACCATATTTGACTATCACATCTTTTTAGATATTGGAGTGCAGCAGGCTACAAGGAAGATGGTCTCCAATGATACATGATATAACCAACATTGCGTGTGTGAACAGAATGAAGCTGTTAAAACCAGATTTCAGGATTTATAACAGCAGGGGTGGAACGACGATCCACTCCTGCAATAACCACAGAAATGTTTTTTGGTTTTCTACTTGTATCATAATTTGATGTAGCTATTTCAGAGATGATGAAGAAAACTTCCAAGAGACTTTTCAAAGCACACAAAAGATTTTGATTTTTAAGAAGACTAAAAAGCAGCATTGATTTCAAGATTATTCTTGATCATGAAAATTTACTGACCATTTCCTGACAGAGAAAGTAATCAGAAATAATAGGCTCATCCAGCAGCAACAGTGGGTGTTAGCATAATATTAGGAATAAATCTCACTTTGCTAAGAAAAAGTTGTGAAACGTCTCTAAAATAAGAATAAATAACAAGCACGGTCCCATTTTGGAAGTTATTACTGCATTTCTCAGACTGCTGAATGCTTCAACTATGTATCTACCCCAGGCAGTATTACCAAGCTATAGCAACAATGAAGGATACAGACAAGTCTATGGAAAATGTAATTCCTGCTGGTTCTTGCAAAGGTTCTCGAGTATTTTTTTATATGCTTCTCTGAAGCTGTTTTAAGAAAGCACAGAGAAACAAATTCCATGAGGCTACAGTAAATATATAGCAAAATTGAGAAGGGTAGATTGAGAAAATCTTCAACTTGGAGTGCATATTATTTTTTATTTAGAAATGCAGACTTTGTATGCACAAATACTTTATGAATTTAAAAAATGTGTTTAGATCTCAAGTTGAATGTCAGAGACTACTATAATAACTCTAAATTACTTTTATAGTGATACAATTGCAAGTGCTAATACTACATAGCATTAACAGCCTTATCAATTACAATGCCACAAACTTAGTTTATAGCATTATAAATTTTGATATTAATACAACCAGGCATCAATAGTAGTAATTCAAAGTTCCTGTTACATGTTTAACTTCAAATCTGATCTGAATGTGAATGTGGATTACGACACAGAGTTATTTTCACATGCCAATTTAAAATACTGTCTGATACAAATAAGCTCTCTTAAATAGAAATGCTTCGGGGGGAATCTGCCTTCATTAAATTAAGCTGTTTTATGCTGAAAACAGTACCAAGGTAAAAATATTATTTTTTTCATTAAGGCAATTGGTATTGATCCATAAACCACAGAGAAACCAAAATCTGGAACAATACAAGAAAACTATCATCTTTTTAGTTCAAGGTCAAGAAATTGTGCAGAAAAAAGCACAGAAATGAATGTGATACATTTATATTTATGTAACAAATTTAGACTCTAATAGGCCCTCCTGAAGAATCCCTCAGGAAGCCTTTTAAGGCTACCTCTGGTCTTGAATTCATAGACCTCAGTAGATCAAACAAGTTGGGTTCATATTTCTTGTAGAGTCAATCTCTATTATTCCTGTATTTCCATTGCAGGCTGATATTATTCAACCTCTGCATTCAAAATATTTTTCTGCCCCAAAAAATAGTAATACAGTCTTCTGCTAAGTGAGTCTGAAATGATATCTGGAGGTTGTCACAATTACTATTTTGTTAGCATAACATAACAGATAAACTTAACATTAAAAACAAAAAAACGGCTTAAGGTAAAAAGTGCTACTGCCATATTGTTACATGTCATCAGTTTGAAAGTTTCAATTAACTTGAAGCTGTCTAGGTAGTGATCGCACCCCAAATGGAACTGTGTAGATTAAGGCCAAATCTTTCGTCTGAGTTACTTTGATCTTGACCTCTGGTATTGTACTTAGGACTAATGCTTTTGCTAAATTTACCAAAATGGACTGGTATGTTTATGCTTAAGGTGTCCTCAGCTTACTTTAAGGGGAAGGGCATACTATCATGACAGAAATGAAAGGGCAGAAATGTCCTCACAGTTGACAAAATTCTGCCCTATGTTGGGTCTACTCTTTAATTAAGGCCTCAATCTAGTTAGAATGAATACTGATTACTACACTGTCACTATAGCAGTAGTTAATTGGAGCTGTAAAGCCCAGTTGGGCACTTGGGTGTATTCCCAGGCAAGTTACATGATTTGCACTGACCTCTATGACCACTGAAGTGTTGATTATTTTTTTCTGGTGGATTGGCTACTCACATCAAATTAGATCAGTGGCATGTTAAGGGTGAAATTTGTCACTTTATACTAGCCAAGGAATTTGCCCCGTTTACTTTCTTTCACATATTCTCACCAAATGCAAATTCTTTTGAAAATGGCCTTCAAGTCTTATATGTGTTGTATTGTTTAAATCCGCTTCAGCATGGAAAGAATGGAAAATAATATATGTGTTATATTTACAAATTAGGAATTCAGAATTTTATAAAGGAGAAAATCAGAAAATTACAGCAAATCATTTCAGGTAGATTGGCAGGAATGCCTAAAGAGAGTGGAATCAGCAGACGCATGGATCTACGATTTAATGGGAATAAGTAAGCTCTCTTGTGGGGGTAGTGATACTTTAGAGCACCAATACGAATTTTCAAACACATCACTAATAGGGAAAGCTTATGATTGGATATCCAAACAGTTTTCATTACCGTCTTTTATAAAGAACTCTTGAAACTCAACTGCCATGGTATACAAAATAAAGGCATTGCATGGATTTGTAAGCAAATAAAAGACCTGACACGACATCCAGATAATAAATGGCCGTTTTTTACAGTCAAAATCCTGCAGAGGGACCGTGCAGCTCAACGTGTTCATAGATGACCTGGGGATGAAGTTTTCTAATGGTACAGATTTATTAAAGATAGTAAAAATGAAAGGTGAGAAGACTCAGAGAATACACAGTGATGTTTAGTGTCTCAATGATAAAAGGATAGAGGAAAATCAGTGTTTATAAATGCAAAATAATGTTTACAGGGAGAAAGAACTATAACTTAATATATAAAATAATGGGATCTAAACTAGCTATTACCACTCAAAGAACCCTTGAAGTTATGATAGATATTTCAATGACAATAGTTGCTTAATGCTCAGTAGGAATCAAAAAAATACTAGAAAGATAAGGGTTTTTTTCCCCTGGAAGTGGATAGCTGTCAGTATAAAAGAGAAGTAAGACACAGTCAGGATATCTGCAGGAAGGGGTCCACCAGTCAAAAGTTTTAGCCAGCTAGGAAAAGGTCATTTGTCCAGAATGAGCCACAGAACCTCATCCCATATTCCACATTGCATGGTGCATGTAGTGTTCTTTAACAGGCTTATGACCTTATGGCAGGAATGTAAGAATCTAGAAATCATGTATGTGCTAAAGGAAAAGTGTAATACTAAAGACATTACTAGCATTCCTTGTCCATACAACAGTAGAGAATTTCTTAAAGGAAAAACATACAGATTATCCAGGCAAGTGCTCCCCAGCTACAGAAAAATGCAGATTTATTTCTTTCCAACCCATTCCAAATCCAGTAAAGTACACTGACATGGGGAAAAGCTTCTTCTGGGAAACAATCTAGTGACCATTTTAATCCTGAGCAAAAGCGGGTATATGAATTAATCACTTATGAGATTTCTCAGTATCTCTAGGCATGTTAGTGCATCCCTTCAGCATCTCTTTCTAGCCATGTTAAGTCTCTAAGCTGAACCCTTCAAGCACGGATTTAATTAATGTCAATAAAAATTCAGTACCAGCAACTATCAACAAATGACAACTCAGAGTCTTAGCAGCCCCCTCTTGAGGATACCAGCAAATCGACCACCCAAAGACAAAGGTCATAAGTTTTAATTTGTAACTCTTTAATTCCTTAGTTATATCATATTACACCATCTCCTTCATACTCCACCTTGTCTGGAAATGTTTCTGTACTCCTCTTAGAAATCTTCTTCTGGTTTCAAATCTATTTATTTTTGACAGATCTGAATATATATGATCTTGTACCACTAATATCCTCTTAATAAAATTCATTTTATCTGATCTCATCATCATCAAGCATAGATTTGATCAAGATCCAATGCCACCCTCAGAATATTTTAAGTTTAAAAGGTACTCCAATGATTTCCCTTCAAAAAGAAACATTGGCTATAAAGAAAGCTTAGAAACTCTGTATGTCTTCTGAACATAAGTACAGCCTGGTAGTACTGCACACTTCATTAAGATGACATAAGTTGGCTCTGGTGCTTTAATCAACTTTGAAAGCCACTTGTTGATACCCTCGTGTCCAGAGCCTGCAGAACCCCGTTCCCAAATAACTGGTTCCATGAAGAATTGTAATCAAGAGAAATTTGTGTAAGGTGGCATTTTTTTCCGTCTATCAGACATGTAGGTCAATCTGCCTTATGATTAAGATTTTTGCCTAATCATGTTAAAGAGCATTAAATTTTAATTACTTGCAAATTGGATGAGAGTTCAGAGAAGCAAAATCTCTATTGACAAGACAGAGCTGTTTCCAATCTGCTAGTGCCATTTCTGCCCGTTTGCCTAGCTATAACAATATTATATATGCTTATTTGTGGCCTTACCATTTGACAGATGTAAACACTGACAGTGAAGCGAGACTGGGGTGAATATAGGGTGACGTGGAACAATTACATGCTTAAATCAAAGGACTTTCTTTTGACACATCTGGAAACTAATATTTTTATTTACACCTAAGTAGGCCCTTAATCAACAAGTAAACATATAGATTAATGAAACCATCTCACAGAGTCTGGCTACACTAAAAGCTCAGCTATATATTTCAAATTCAAGTAGTACATACAGCTCCTACAGATGCATCTGAGCTAGTTATAAATGAGCTTAGCAAGGGTTGTTGCAGATGCACAGCACAGAAAACTCAGGGAAGAATTGCTGCCTGATTATTTATGTAGGGTTCTGGATGGCTTTTAAAATCTATACTAAGCCATGGACCACCAAAGTTACTCTTGTTTGTATCTGTTTGTGTAATGCGAGAATTTCAGTGTATATATACACTGAAAAAAAAAATATATATATAAAAAATATATATAAAATATATATATATTTATATACATATTTTATATTTATAAATTTTATAAATATAAGTATATTTATATATACTATAAGTAGTATATATATTTTATATATATTTATATATATATATATATAAAATATATATACTACTTGAATTTGAAATATATAGCTGAGCTTTTAGTGTAGCCAGACTCTGTGAGATGGTTTCATTAATCTATATGTTTACTTGTTGATTAAGGGCCTACTTAGGTGTAAATAAAAATATTAGTTTCCAGATGTGTCAAAAGAAAGTCCTTTGATTTAAGCATGTAATTGTTCCACGTCACCCTATATTCACCCCAGTCTCGCTTCACTGTCAGTGTTTACATCTGTCAAATGGTAAGGCCACAAATAAGCATATATAATATTGTTATAGCTAGTCAGTGTGATACCTGCTGAAACTTGATCATATTCTGACGTGCAGAATCTTCACAACATTTCACTGACTCCTTACACTTTTTCTATTTAGGACAAATTTTCATGAAGAATATGCAACCTGCAAGCAAAAATATGTATGCACTTGAATTCCTCCCCAAAAAAGAGGTTCACTGAATTTTTGGGTACATATGAATGCTGATATAACTGACTTGATCTGAAAATGTGTCTATGCAAAAATAATTTAAGCCAAGTAACAGGTAAAACAAAATTTGATTTCATAAATGGAGACAACTGGAGATAGAAAGAGACTAGACATGCAAACCCCAATGGGTCAGGAAAAAAAAAAAAAATAAGAAGAAGTTCTTCATGAGGTAATTCACAGTCTAGGATTAGATGCAACAGCTGTACATAATCAAATCAAGGAGGACTGCGATATGACATAAAGTTGGACAGCTCTGGCTGAAGTTTAATGATTGCATTGAGGGTAATCATTGCCATGTTTTTTCTAATTTCTCACTTCCCATCCCTGCATAAGCAATTAAGAATTTTTTCTAACAAAAGCATTAAGGCATGATGCTTGCCATCTATTTATGTGCTCCCTTCTGAAGTTCACTAGCCATTGAATCATGCTAAAAGTAGAACTGGACTATTATAGCATGCCCTCTGCTCTTTGTTTCCTATAGTGCACACAATTTCAGTTAGCCTTGTATTTCTTCACCACATTTTGTGTGATAAGTTTGGTTTTTCAGTGAACCACCCAGATGACCAAAACCCAAAATAAACCAAAGCAAAATCTTGTCAAAGAAAGAAAATTTCAGATATAAAAGAAAATTCTCTATGAATAAAAGACGCATACAGCAGATTTCTTAGATTTCTTATCCCAATTGCATGTTCTTCATTGTTTGAATATATATACTCTGCCAGTGCATCATCTTTTGAAAAAAAATATTTTTCAGATTTTGTAGCATCGGAAACATAATTATAACAAGTAAGTCTGGTAATTAATATCACTTTCACTGTTAAGGTTAAGTCCGCTTAGTTAGGAAGCTAATGTACTTCTTCACCTTGAAGATTATGATTCACTTCTAATGTTATCCTGAAATTAAAAGTTCATATAAGTTAGCATCAGCTCAGCTCTTTCTCCTTGTAGTTCACATTGTCCTAAAGCATTCTCTTGGGTCCTTTTTCTCGAGAAACCATTGACATTATTGTTGCTTTTATTTCTTAATAAACCAGCATGGCTTGAAGCAGGTGAAAAGAATAAAGAAATCATGATGAAAGCAGGCAATTGAAGATTTCAGGATTGCATTAACAAATAAAGACCTGAGAAAAAAAAAAATCAAGCTGGCACTGAAAACATAAAGTGTTATAATAAACATTTATGAACATTTTATGTCTGCATTCAACCAAGGGCAGCTACTTTTAACTGGTGCTTACTTGCTATGAACAACAGAATCTCCCATTTGGAAAATCTACACTGCTCGTAATGTACTGGAAAGTTTTAACATATGATTAATTAGGCTATATGCAAGGGCACTCAGGAAGATAAAGAAAAGTAAAAAAGCCCTGTTAAGAGTGTTTCCAGGTGGACTAAATATACTAGGTGTCTGCTTCCATCTAAATATTTTAAAGATGAAAAATGTTTAAAACCAGATTTCATTAGTCCAGACCTCATGTCTTCAGGTACCAGGTTCAAAGTTATGACTTTTTTCCAATGCCAGTAAAGAATCCTAGAAAATAGGCATTCCACAGTTTCAAAAGATGTAAAGATTTTTTTCTGTGTGCCATGGAAGTTGCACACATGGGTCACTGCACGTGTTCAGTAGACATGAGTAATCTCTGATAACGGAAAGACTAGAACTAGCAGTGGGACTGTATTCACTGAAGGTTTATGCTAAAGAACTGTAATCACCAGACTTCATATAGGTAATGATAGGTTTCTGAACCTAGTCCAACTTTATCATAATCAGGGGTTGAAACAGGTCACATTTTACTCATCACGTAATTATATTTTGTACACGACACAACTGAGTGAGAAATCAGTCTTAACCGTGTCATCTTGTATATCAGGGAGCACGAACCTCACCCTCTGCGGCTTGGAAATGCTGCACTGAGGAAGCTGATACTGCTGGTACTTTGCAGAGATGTGCATGTGGGGGCACTGCAGAAATCAAAGTGCCCCTTGAGATGGGTTGTAACTTCTGGGATTAAGGCACAGTGTTATACATTTTGTTGAGTTGTGGCATCCTTAGAAAATTTTAATGAGGAGATGGCCAGCGGTTCCTGGAGTGTGAATCAGATCTTCACCTACTCTATAAAGGGCGATTGACATTAGGTAGTACAGAAGTAATTGGTGGACAGTGTAAAGACACTGGCAGTACAACTGCTGGTACCTGCGCTGTAATAACTGTGAGAGGTGGAAAAGCTGATTCTGGTTGGGAGAATCCAAAACCTGTAACGGGTACAGTAATTAAATACCAGAGACACTGAGAGAGTCAGTTAGCTCAGCAGGTTACTGTCATGACTTCTAACAAGTAAGAGGGCTTGTTACTGAAGAGTATCTCATTTCAAATGTTTACAGTCAGTGATAGAATTGCTGTTTGCATTTCAGTTCATCAATGAAAGTAAATCTTATTTATATGATTTAATAATTAGATGCATTTAATTATTAATGTAAATATAATACCAGGAAAATCTAAATAATTAATGATATACTTATAAATAATTTCTGTTAGTGAAATAGATTGAGAAAATTATTTGTTCTTAACAGTAGACTTATAAATATTTAAAAACAAGTCCCAACAATATAGTTTACAGACACTAAGAACCCTAATGCTCCTAAGCCATTTATATAGTGTAGAATACAGCTATTAAATTTGAAGATAAAAACAACTAATGATCTGCCTGGCCATAAGCTTTGATTTACAGCCAGGAAGTTTGAAATTATTTTAAATCTGACTTTCCACATTGCTGACTGTTTTATAGATAAGATGTAATTGATTTCTAAAAAATCCTTACCTTGAATCTGAGTATTTGAACACAGATGAACTAGGCAATGCTTGAAGTCATAGCAACTGATTTTGAGTTTTTGTGTGGTAGCTCATATGACATGTAACTGAACCTGAAGCTGGATCTTTAAGTTTAGCTACGCTATGATTAATGTAATGTAAATTGGGGAAAACATGACTTTCTGGTATATTATAATCCCCAACCACCTGGGGTAAATGTCACCAGCATAAATTATTACAGCCTTGGGACTGCTCTGATTTACTCTTAGTTGTAATGACTATAGAGCCCATTCTGACAGCCACCATCATTCACATCCAGTGATGCATTTGGGTTTCTGACTTCATATTGACTTAAATGGAAAAATAAATTGGAACCTATCTAGGAGTAAAGAGCACAAATAGCTGTTGGGGCCTTTTGGATCGAGATCCACCAACGTGTGCTACAAAGCAATGTGAAGCATTGCACTGCACCCAACTGCAGCCAACCAGTGGTCTTCTTTCTGCATCTTTAGGATTTCATAAATGAAATACATTAGATGGAAATTATACTTTTCAGGAAAAAGAAATCCTTTCAAGAGAATTTTCCAACAACCTATTTATTGTAACTCCTAGATTTGTCAGAATACTCAAAAACACTACAGGAGACTCGTATTTTATATTCAGTTCTTCACTCTTAGGGATGATTTTTATGTGATGCAGTTAAAAATCTATAAAATTCTATTGGTTTAATCTCTTTTATTTCTATAGAACACTTCCATAATAGATGGGATTTCTTTAAAATCATCAGGTGGTAAACCAAAATCTCACTGATTACTTTAAATTATTGATGATCGTGGAAAACTTGATCATCATGTTGATCTAACTGGTCAACCAATCAATTAGAAAAATGCTTTTATTACAGTTCCCATAATTATATCCACATAGCTATCCTTGATGGTTCCTGGCAGAAATTTCAGCCAAAGGAAATTTTCTGAGATTCTGTATGAGTGCATTCGCTTAACAGTAAAAACCATAACAGGCTACTTCCATATGTACCCAAGTTGTTCAAAGAGATTTCAGTCAGTGTGGTTTACAAACAGAAGAGTGTTTCAAATTACATTTCTTCAGAATTAAATGGCAGTGTTTTCTATTTACTGAGGCATTACTTTGCTAGGGGAAGGGTGTTAGAAATATTAATCCCTCAATTTCTCTGCTCCTTTGCCACGGTACCGTGTAACTTCCCAACAGTACCTGCTTGAAGCTGGCAGCTGCAGAGAGCCCCGCCATGGTACCACTCATGGGCACTGTGTGCCATGCCAGTACATTTGCTCCTTCGGTGACCCGGTAAAGGCCCCTGGCATGGGAAATGCAAGGACAAAGAATGTGTGTAGCTTCTTATACATGGTAAATATTCTTTTCCAATGGCTTCATAGAAGGGAAGGGGTCTGGCTCATTCATGCTGGAGTATATTTCTGTGTTGTTACCCTTACTCTCTATGCAGTAATGATTCAGCCACTGCTCACTGGATTAACACTGCACTAGGCAGAACAAGGAGAGGCCCAAACTTAAGTATTAGATGAGACATCCGATATTTAGCAGAACAGCTTCTTAGCAGAAAACCTAAGAAATCTGGGGATAATTCCAAGTTATGCTGAACTGCAATCATATTCAAGTGCATTTAGAACAGAAAATGGTCTTACTGTTTCTTTTCAGGTTGTAAACTTTTCTGAAGTGCATAATTATAAGATATCATGATTTGTTTGTAAGAATATATTAAATTAATACCTGTGGCAGAATTTTCAATACCTAGATTTATATATATTCTAGCCAGATCCCTCAGTAGATGTACTAATGACATCATTTCTTCAAGCAGCAGTGTAGAACATACCACCTGAAATAGTTGTGCCTCAGCTGCTCTCTGTGCAAAAGAAATGAAACATTTCCTATTTGACTCTTTGGGCCTCCCTTACCAGTCACAGTGGGCAGATGAGGACTAAGGCATTTACAATAAAAAATGGAAGTTCGTTATACTTATGGATTTTAAATGCATTTGTTTTATCCAGCAATAAATGCCCAGTATTTTGGCTCGCTATTTAGTCAGTACATTATAATAGTTTAAGACCATTGGGCAAATGCTTATTGAGGGACTTTTTGATCTTTACAAAATGTAATAGCTCTTACAAAGCTCTGAGAGCCTTTTATTCCTTTTCTTTTTAACTCCTTTAAATCTTTTCTCCCTCCTTGGTCAGTGACCTGGTAAAATATGAACTTTACTGAAACCAATATAATCTATCATGCTAACCCAAGTACTATGAACCAAAAATGCAGTGAAGGACTATCAACATACGTGAAAAGAAACATACAACAAAACAAACAGTATCTTTAAACACAATCTATTATTTCACTTTTTCCTGTCCTGAAAATATACATTAATCTGTTCCAATGTACATATAGAAAAATCTTCATTAATTTCTCATTTTCTTCTCCCTTCTTAATCTTTTCAGTTCTACTTTGTTATTAGGAAGTAGAATATTCAGAAATATGATTATAACCTGCTACATTTTCTTTATACAAGTGCTTTCTGTGTTGTTTAGATGCAGTACTTTATGAGCCACCATGCTGCTGAGGAAGCACTTTATGTTTATAACAAACAGGTCCTTCTATTCAGAGATGTGCATCAGTGCAGTAGAGGCACTTGATTTTGTTTCTATTTTCTTACAAAGCCCATCTCCTTGGCTGAGTGTCACCATCTACAGGACTCCATCACCCCCAAATCTTCCTCCCACCCTACTCTGACCCCCATTCCACATTCTTAATTCAACAACTCTGTCAAAGACAGAGGAGAGAACATTCAAGAGTCATGCTGCATAAATACAGCTCATAAATAAACAGATCTTTGTTTCTTTGAGAAACACACAAATCCTTAAGTATTTCAGTGACAGGAAAGCAAACACTTCAGGATATAACCAGAAAACTTCCACAAAAGTGGTAGACAGTACAAACACTGTTGTGTTAGTTAACATTACCTTCTAACCCTTACTGAAGTGAACGTTATCCCATAACCCTTACCAAAGTGAATCCTCCGCACCATTGTATACGTACTGCACAGGTAAACAATCCTTGTGAAAACTCTTTTGGAACGTGAAACCAACTAACAGTGGTAACCAGTGACCATTTAACTGATTTAGCTCAAATACAATGTTTCATTGAATTGGAACAGCTGGATGCAGCAATACAGTTGCTTTTAATTAAAAAACTACATTTATACCGCCATTGATCTTGCTGCGTATCATAATGCCATGGTGTGCAGACATATAGCAGTAGCTCTGAATAAGGGATATGCTTACCTGAAACAATATAACCTTAGTTCTGTGTTTCCCTTCATCTGTTTAGGGCTGACAAAAAGCAGACAGTGCCCATGCAAGTGTGCCTCATGCTAACACACCAGTCCCAGGAACTGTCCCAGTCAGTTGTCAGGTACCTCTGGACAGCACTTCATTATTCCACACAGTTCTCATTTCAATCTTCCCACAAGTCTAAAAGGCAGCTGACAAAACACAGGAAATGAGACTTCTAGCCAATACTTTAAAGCATTAGCTGAAATGCTAAGTCCTGAGTTTTGATCTTCATGGGTTCACAGTAGGCAAAAATCACAGTGTGAGTATCTAATTCTTTCTCAAGAGTGTCAATACTCTGGGACCACTACGTTCTGTGATATGTCTGTCCATACTCTGACATGTTCCAAATTTGATGTGAGTTCCTGTTTCACACTAGAAAATTCTATGTAACCCAACATGTAGGTTTAAATCAATATATTTCCTGCAAACAAGGTTCTGCATTTGCTTTGCGTATTTGTTGGTTGTTTTTTTGGTTTTTTTTTTGAGTCCTAGCAAAAGCTTTGAGCTAAGCCAAAGAAAAATGGTCTTATACCATGGTATGAGTGTTTAAAAGGGTGTTATTCCAGTAGGAACACATGGATATAACTAGTAAAATTATGCTGGGTAAACAAAATATCTGAAAAATGTCAAGACCTTCATAGGAATGTTTTTTATGTTTTTAATAAAAGACAAGTTTCTGGCTATGTATCATTTTGTGTATAAAATGCTCCCATTAAGGCTAAAATAGGAATATGAACTCCTGAATCCTGGAAATCTCTGTTGTTTCAAAATTTCTAGTGATGTTTTATGTGATCTGGGACACAATTTAAAACTGAGCACTGACCTCTTCCGATTGATCCTCATTCCAGCTGCACTGTCCATGGCTTAGGAATTTTATTGACAAAGTTCTCTCCCTTACATATTAACATCTTCAGGATGTAATTATGTTTTGTGAGGTTTTGAAATTCTTGAAAGCTGTAGGATTACATTTTGAGACACACTGAATAAACTAACGTATTAATTTTACCAGCTGCTGATAGCTCTGATAACTGTATTTTAAACAACCCAAACATAGTTCAGAAGGATGTGTTTTTTTGACAAAAATATCTTCTACTGATGAAATTATGTAAAAATAAAATCTTTGAAGTTAAAAGATGGTTAATAAATATATTCTATGCTGGGTGTGCTTCTTTTCCATAAGTATTTTGGAATGTATTTTAACAAAGTCTTTTAATTGTAGGTAAAAACACCAAAACTGTTTTATTAGCATTGAGCCAAAGAGCATGAGCAACATGTTTCTCTGTACTAACTTTGTCTTGATTTTCCGTCACTTCAGTACCTTAGTAATTTACGTTTTTTTCCTCCCAAGGAGCTGTTTTCTATGCATAACTTCACATTTGAGACAACACAAAAATGGTATGGCCTCTAAGCCTTGTTTCTGTGGTAGGCATGACCAGTCCTTTATGTATTTCTCTTGATCTACAAGAACAGCTCTAAATGATAAGGATCAAGAGATTTCTTCTGCATTACAAAATCATGCAGAAGGTTTTTATTTATTCTGACTTTCAGATGCAAGTGGTGCCATTGTAATATTTGAAATTAAGTACAATTACTGATATCTGTGAAGTTGTACAATCAGGTTAAGGCCTTTGCAAGACTGCTGTTAATAAGACATGAAGGACTACTGGTCACTGGTGATCAAAGCCATACAATACAACGCCCATTTGGTGAGTAAGAGTTGTAAACCTTGAATTCCACTTATTTAAAGAATAGGGATTAGGGTATTAGAACAAACTTTATTTATTAAAATGTAGCAATGATTTTAAAAAGTGTGAGAAGGAATCTGCTTACATAAAATAACTAGTGAGACAGAGTCAGAAGAGCATGTAAGCGTGAATTAAAGCATATGACAAAATGCTTTGTAAAACAGTCTCAGTTAATAAAGTACCTTGGATATAACAACTGGCATATTTTCACTGTTGCCCACAGTTTTATGAGTTGGCATTCTTTGAATTTCAGCTTTCTTTCCTCCCCTCAGTTTCTAGTTGAAAAATGATGGAGAAGATAAAAAATTTAGAACACTAAAACCATGGTTCATGTGATTGCTAAAACTGAATGTGTTCTTTGGTGATTTATGAATGCAACTCATTTGATTTTGGAGCTTCTATGACAAGATGACCAACTACTAAAAATCAGATACCTACTGAAAACTATGATGTTGCATCTATTTATGGTATATTTATGAATTTTTAATCTAGATGTGCCTATAACAAATGTATTTGTAAAAAGTCATACTTGTAAAGAGGAAGCTTGTAGATGACATAGTAGAAATGGAAGGTGTGTGTATTTTCTGATTATCAGACTTCAGTCACTACTGACAGCAAAAGAGAGTCTTCAAATTTAAAAAAAAATGGTTAAAGCTGCCCCTTAAATGCTTGTTTACAAATAATACACATTAGCTAATACACTGGCATAGATATTTGTTTAAGTCTGGTCAAATTGCAGCTTAGTTGAAAATGTTATTTAGCTCCAAAGGTATAAATTGTGATTATAGATAATATTTTTCCTTAGAAGTTTGTTCTGCACTAAAAGCTGACTACAACTACTTTTTAATTCAAGAGTACATTTAAAATTGTTTGTTCTGTGTATAAAGGGAATGAAAAATAGCACACATCAGTTTTAGAATGACATAAATGTCATTATGACCTTCATGGATTTTCATATAGCCTAAGTAATCCCTGTAAACCAAACTGATTCAAATGCACATCTTCAATCATTTCACTGCTGGTTTGCCCTCTGCTGCAGTTTTATAAAATCTCTTTCTAATACATCTGTTCAAAAAAAACCAACAACAAACCACCCACCAAAAAAAAAAAAAAAAGTTGATGCTGTTAAAGCTGTAAAGCTAAAAATCAGAGAACTTGTCAAGGAGACCTGCTTAGATACTGACATTCTGGAGTTCTGTTATTTTAATTATATTGTATCCTTGCCTTCTGTGCCACTTTAGTTAAGGTTGTGTCAGCATTTCCATTATAAAACCTGATTCCTTGGGGTTTTATAACTCACTGTTAAAAATTCCCTAAAGGCTACATCTTGGCATACAAGATTTCATCCTAGAAGTGGAAACTTATCTATGCATCTGTAGATGTATAAATAGGGCCTTAGAGATATATAGAATTTTCACATAAGGGTTAAATTACACCATTTCAAAACCTGAACGAAGACAAGAGAAGTTTTGTAGCTTTATATATTTTTCTCTTTTATGGACAGAAAGCCAAAATAGCTTCCTCTTAATTAAAGTTTTGCATCTGCCAATTGCTTTTGTTTATCCAAGGGAAAAAAAAAGAAGTAAATAGGTAAGTTGACTTACAATGCAATTTTCTACACACATGGTGTGTATTTTGTTATGAAAATGTCGAACACATGTTCTATATATTTTTAGTGCACCATGCTAATAAAAAGAGGTTTTGAATACACTTATAGTGGCAAGTTTTGGAGCAGGGAAAAGATACGTGTCAGAGGAAAATTAGGATTTTCAAGGTCTTAAAAAATGCTCTGTATACAATACTAGGTCTAAACTGAAAAATGAGGAGAAGAGGAAAAGGCTTCCAGCACATCTGAAAGTGAAAGTGGTGACTGAAAAAAAGGATGAAAACCTCGAATATACTCACCTCAGGCTGAATAACAATATAGCAGGAAGTGCAGTGGGACTAGATTCTGCAGGTATTGTCAATCACAATTTATATAGAATGTGCCTACGGAGCTTGTCGTACATCACAGACCCTTTCACCATGTATTTTCAGCTATAGGTACTCCCGCTGTCTAGTTTAAAAATTAGGTCAGAAAGAGTGATTTAAAAAATAACCCGCATTCACTCAAGTGGGTGCTGCAAGCCTAACCTTACGTTGCTGTTTAGACCTACAAATGAATGTTACAAAATATGGTAGTAATATGTCAGCACACAGTAATAAAGTATTTAATGAATACAGCCCAACTTAAATTTGAAAATGGCAGTCAAAATATGTTTTATTATTTGCTAAAATCCTCAGCATTTTCTCAGTTTGTAGGTAGACACATAAGAGCCCCATGCTTATATGATATATAGGGAGGGGAAATTCTGGCTCCAATAAAACTTCATAGCCATCTTTAAATCTCTTCTTTTTCTTGCATCATGCTGTATGATCCTAATATTCACATTTTACAAATAAAATTAATATTGTTTGGTAACAAAATTGAAATGTTGGAAAAGAGATGAGACTAGCTTTCACTCCTGTCTGGGACAGAACACTGACTCCAGAGGGAGCTTGGGAATCTCTTCACTGTGCTTACACTGTAAAGAACACACCCTGTTAACGAAAGGGTTGCTCCCTTTCTTAATATATGCCAAAAAGCTGGTGTAAAAAAAAATAATTTTTCAAATCATATCTGTTTGATTGAAGTAAGAGCTGGCAAGCTTGCTTTCTTGATTCTTTTGATTCAGTTTGATCAAAATTAATTTCAAAGCTATACTTAGTCATAGCACTCAAATTCTATGTTCAGCACTCTATGTACAGACTAAGGAAGTATTAAAATAAAAGCTCTTCTCCTCTACTCATAGCTCATGTTCTCCAGCTGTTACCTTACTCCATTTTACTGATCGTGTCACAGGTTCACTGTTAGTTATGCAGAATCCACCCTTGCATTTAAAACCACAGCAACAACAATATTAATATACTGATCTTGTGTACTGCTTTGTCTTTTTGTCCTGAAGTCAGAAAAGAACTGGTAAAAAATATTATTTTATCAGGGTAAAAAACTAATTAAAAGAAAAAGCTAATGATAAGAATTATAATTACTATTCACTACAGATGCAATTATAAGCAGATAACTTCCAATTACAGCAGCAGTGGTGAAGTAGAAGAAGAAGGACAATTAGTTCTTCTTTTTGCTGCCTGAAGACTGTTATTATTTAATATCCTGTGGGGCAAGACAGCATGGGTAGCTATAAAATCTGAAACAAGTATGAAAAAGGACAAATATACTAATTTTCTAGGAGTTTGAGAAAAGTTTTTTCCTGGTGTCTGACTGTTGATCAGACAGCATCACTCTAATTTGAAACTTACTTCCCCATTACACCTTTCTGATTCCTGTTCCAATTGCTTGTGACCTTACCTTAGTCTTGATGTGTTAAGTATAAAACTCTATACCCCTTGCCTTGTTTATAGAACTTTTTAAAAATGAAAGCTAGCCTGAATCTATAACAAAAGCAAGAAAAAGGTATGTCAACTTCAACAGTGAAATAAGGAGGTGCAATGCCAGCATTTTGCAGAAACTCATGAGGGTCTTCTACAGCTTCAGAAATAAAAAGAAAGATAAGCTTGCTATTGTTAGAGGTAACCAAGGGTATTTTAGCATTAGGTAAAAAAATTTGTAAGAGTAATATATTCCTAGGAAAGATATCACATATAGACTGCAATTTTTGACAAATGCTAAATTTACACTTTAAATGTCAACTTTTGAGTGGCATATTCCAGACAACATCCAGCCTTTGGGGACCAATGAAATGGCCAAGCAATAGACAGCTCTCTTTCCTTAGCTACAGGACGTATAACAGAGATGCTATTTGTAGATGGTGAACACTGAATTTTTAGCACATTTCAATATCCCCAATTGTGGTGAGTAACAGCCCTGTTCTGGAAACAGATGCCACCATCTTTCCCTAAAGGATGCACATACCTACCTCATAGTGCATATGGTAGTGAAAGTAATAGACGGTAGGCTCTGGAGGATTACAGCTCTCAGAACAAAACCATATCAGTGCACGGACATAACTGACTGAAATGTTTTTAGTGCCATCTGCCAATGGAGAGAAGAAACTGACTGGTGTAACTCCACTAGTCTTTTATGTTTCTTTATACTGTCCCTTTGCAACCTAAGAGAGAGAGTCCTTGCTCTCTTTTTTTCTATGCTACTACTACATGAATACAGCTTTCATGCCATAGCCCCACTGTATGTAATCCTAACCCTGCATCTGGAAGATTATGTTCAGAACTGATGTTTTCAAAACACATTTTTCAATTTTTCCATGCTAATACATGCACGCATACGTGAAATATAAATGGACTGTTAAGGTGTTCACAGATAATACATAGGTTCAGTTGAGGGGCTCAGGACAGAATTAGCATGAGAGATGCTATGCTAACTAATACATTGTAGTGCTCAGTATTGGCATATGGTTAAGTATCACAAAAGGATAGATATACATTGATCAGTGAGTGTGCCTGGCAATGTCATTATGGTTTGTATTTCACTGTTTGCATTTGCTTACTGAATGTGCGTTCCAAGAACATAGATCTGTAAAGACAATACTTAGAGAAGAGTTACATTTTTATGTAAAGGTAAACCAAGAAAGAATCTGGATATTTCTGAATAGGAAAAAGACCCATGCAAATATATTTCGAGGACGTGGTGAATTTGATCAGAAATTTCAGTACTGTAAGTATGGTTGCCTCCACAGACATAACTATTCATGTAAATAGAACTAACTGCTTCAGTAAAGTAGGCCTGAGAATGTATTTAATTTTTTTTTTTTTTTTTTTTTTTTTTTAGCACTCTGCCACTATCTACCTTTTAAATCTGCCTGTATTAGATAAGATTTCACTTACATGTTCAGGACCAGATATGATATGCTAAAGTCAGTAAAGGAAAAGCGTATGCTCCCTGGGCCCAAAGGCACAATGTAGGCAGAAGGAATATGAAACATCAACATTTATCTACAGTATACCCGGAGAATCATCAGAATTGCTATATTTATTTTGTGGAGAACCCTGGAGATATTACGGGTTTTTTAGCACAACTCACACAATGGGTAGATGATATGCAAAATTACTGTTCCATTGTCTTCCTTTGACCGTGATCTAAATCAATGGGAATATATCACCTTGATGAAGCTGTTATATATGCTGTCATGCACTGGGGACACTGGCATGGATCACGCTCCTTTGAACTTGAATGTCACCAAATCACCTAGCAGAGCACTGCGGTTTTGCACTAATCCCAATACATCATTATTCTAACACAATCAAGCCATAAATTAAACGAACTACATTATGTACATACAACAGCTGTGCCTGTCTAGACATGACTTTACCTGATTGAAAGTGAGCTCTGGGATCAAATTCCACAAATGGCTGAATCTTTACATCTCACCATGTGTTAAGTGTGTCCAGATGGCAGGTGATACACTGGTATTAACAATCTACTTTCACTTCCCTGAAGTGTCTTTATAGCACATTGCTGATGTTATTGTAAAGTTAGAGGAGACTGAATATGCAAAATATTTTAAAATAATCCTTGTGAGAAAAATGATATGGAGTGTATTCATGTGCTACACATACACACACAGTGTATACTGTAACGCTGCCAAGGTAGTCACAGTCCATTTACAGAAAAAAAATAGAGATAAACAGATGTATAATAGGAACATACTGATTTGACTGCTTTGTGTTGGCACTTACACTTACTCAAAGTTATTCTTTTACCAGCCTGCAGAAACAGCACTCAGTCATTTTAGCTAGATTTTGAGATACTCTCCTCAGAAAAGTAGCGTGCATTGGAAATTATTTGTCAGAAAACTTGATGTTTGTCCATCCTTCAGCATAAATATCTGTTTAACGTGAAGGCAAGTAAAAATTATTGCCTCCACTGCACTTCCACTGGGTATCTCAGGTACCACAGGTCAGTTGTTAAGAACCCTGTAATGGCTATTGAATCATCAGCCCAAATATATTTAGAACAGGTGTTTCTGTAACTGTGAAAGCCAGGGAAAATCTGTAGAGTTCAATGGCCTTTAAACTCACACTTCTGCACGATGTGATGTAGTGGTCTAATGTTAACATGCTGGGCTGCAATATCAAAGATTACAGGGTCAAGATCTCCTTGGGGTTCTTTTCTTACGCTATCCGCATGCATTTGCTCATTTCAGGTTTTGGAAAAGAAGTGGATTTAGGAGGACCAGATAGCAGGTTTTTTTACAAGAGCTAATCTATGTGCTTAGTGTTAGTGCTACTAAAACAAACCAACAAAATAAACCAGAAAATATTTGGCACACGAGTAGTTGGAGACTGCTTCACTTTTTCTAGCTTGTATAATCTTTGTAAAATAGCCTCATATGGTGAAAACTTAAAAGTATAGCCTGTATGCAATCATTTGATTATTCAGGAGTAGGAGTGTGGGTGTAATCCTTGCTTTTCTATTTTATAATCCTGCCAGTGTCTCCCAGAGATTCCAACAAGGTAAAAAATATACATAATATACATAAACTAGCAGCTGCCAATAATTTGTGGTCTGGGCATGACAACATCAGGCAGAGATGGTTGTGGAAGAGCCACCAATTCCTGGCCTTCTTTGTGTTTGTTTCCCTGTGCTTCTTTGTGGAAAGTGCCCAAAAGTTGGTGGGCAATTTGATCAGACGAGGATATAGTTAAGAGTCCAGGCAACCAACGATATCTGTGAAGACATTCCTCTAACAGCATTTGGTAGTGTGGCACTGATACTGTGAATTGAGATTATGGGTATGACCCCATTACGTGATCAAAGCAACAAGGGGGAGCATTAGCAACCTGCTCCAGTGTCATATGGCATTCATCCACCTAGAACTAAATTTGCTCCATTACTGATCTGTTACTATTATTCCACCCTATGCTCTGTTACTGCTAAGCGAGTAACTACTTACAAAACAATAATATTCAACAACTTATTTCATTTATTCTCTCTCTTTTTTCTTTTTTTTTTTTTTTTTTTTTTTTAACTCTACACCTTTACTGTTGTTCCTAATAAGAGAAAGTCACTTTCTGTTCTTGTGGGTTCACCATTTCTAGGTGTTGCCCTTCCTCTTAGTATAACTCCCTGACAGCACTTCCAGGTAGTTAGCACACTTCTCACCTCAATGCCATGTAATAGAGAAGAGCACTGCGGCCTTAATCAATAGCTGTCATCAGGGAGCCTTTTGTAGAATTCTGTTTGGAAAAAGTGTGTGGAACTTAACCTTAGATTTCAACAAGCAGGCACTGCTCTCAAGTTTTATTGATTGAAAAAATAATATAAAGCCACATGAAAATGCAGGTTGTAGGGCAAAGGAAGAGTTTTGTAAAAATGAGGCACTTGACAGGTTGAGTTTCCTAATCTGAACTCAGGTAGTGATACTCTGTTTTTATAAAATCCTCTGTAAATACCATATTGGAAAAGGTGCTTCCCTCTACCGTGTACTCAAATAGTAGTTGACAATATGGGTCACCATCTACCTATCAGTTCTAAGTTCTACTTTGCTTAACACGAGCAATGGAAAACAATGTACTGGCCATGATTAATGAGAAAAAAATCGCCAAGAATGGTAATTTTATTGAGGTGGGCTAATGCATAAAGCTAGTGTATCTAAATATCACTGCTGTATACATGCTAAAATATTTCCTTGAAATATTTTGATTGAATTTGTCATTCGGGAAGTGGTGAATGCAGCTGTGATTCAGTGAGATACAGTGGACTCTTTATGATGAAGAAATCTGAAACAAAACTGTTTTTTCTGGGCAGCTCTTAAGCAGAAATGATAAAGTTTACTGTGGGCTGTCAGGATTTTGCAGTATAACAAATTTGGGACCAATATGAAAACATAACATTTATGTGCATCTATGAACTACCCAGGAACTAAATATTTTACAGGTTAAGGACATAAGTGTATGAACACGCTGAATGTGAGAATTTTCATGTCATGAACATACTAAGTAATGTAAAAAAACCACTGTGTTTCCTGCCTCACACATATATTGTGGTTATACTGGTTGTATATAATAATAACAACAATAATATAACAGGACAATTTCGTACTTTGCATTTCCCGTGTCCTCTTTTTCTGACCTGCTATGCACTTAAGAAACATATTATGCCTCACAACATCTCTTTTGGTTTACTATTATTATGGCCATATTATTATCATCATCATCATGTTAAATATATATTATAAAAATATCATTATACTTCTGCTGTTAACTCTCTGAAGTGATTAAATCACACGGCTTGACAAGCCAGCAGTAGAACTCAAACATCTTCATTCCAACTCAGCTGACCAGGAATACACAAATCTCTTTTTTGGAAGTGAAAAAAAATTAATACAGAAGTAGACTCTTATTTCCCATCACACTGCTGCCACCTCCTAATCTAAATTCACACTGACACTCTCCAGGGTAGGATTAGAAGTTATGGAACAGGTTCTGTAACAGCAGTAGCTATGTGAGCTAGTGCTGTCCTGTCTGTCTAGGGGAGGGATATAATAAAGGTCTGTAAAATCATGCCTTCCATTGGGACGATGGATAGAGATAAACTACTCACTATCTCTTCTAGTATGAGCTCTAGGAGGGAGCAAATGAAACTTGTCTGTGCCAAGTATAAAACAAACAGTGGTGTCCTTCATGCAGTATAGAATTGAAATTAAGGAGCTTCTTGGACAAAAAGTTTACATTGGTTCAAGGGAAGATTGCACTAATATATGAACTATATTACCATCTTCCACAGTGCTGCTTATCTACTCCATAAATATTATTAAGTATCAGAGAAATGGGAAGTGACAAATAAGACACTAATTTTTAAAAGAGCTCTGGGAAGTATCTGGTTAATTACAGACTGTTAACCAAGTGAAATGCAATTACAGACTGTTTACCAAGTGAAGTGCTGATGCAGGAGGTGTAAAGTGAACCAAGATCCATGTCACACTATGTAACTAAAATAGGGAACTCATTGTCACGGGAGTTTGTGAAGGCATCAGGCTCCAAAAAAGGGAAGGTAAATAATTAATGAGTATCTCCACTAAGGACAGCTTCAAATCACAGAAATTATCTAAGCTAATGACTGACAGAAACAGAAAATACTGCTAAGAAAAATCACTCTATATCTACCGTGTTTTCAACAGGTTCATCCCCAGCTCTCTGCACCCTCCTTTCAGGGAGCTGTAGAGGACGATGAGGTCTCCCCTCAGCCTCCTCTTCTCCAGACTAAACCCCCCCAGTTCCCTCAGCCGCTCCCCGTACAACCTGTGCTCCAGACCCTGCACCAGCTCCGTTGCCCTTCTCTGGACACGCTCGAGTCATTCAATGTCCCTTTTGTAGTGAGGGGCCCAAAACTGAACTCAGTAATTGTATATATAAAATAGTATATATCTGTTCCCTTGAATGAGATATAAAATCAGGTTCAAATAGTCTTGTCTGGATATGAACTGAGGATTATTTTTTCTTACTGAAGCAACAAATCCAGAACCATAATTGTGTAAAGCAGGCATTCAAATAACAATGACCAGGTGCTAGCCGCAGGTAAAAATTAATGCAAATATGTTCTTCTAAAGGAATGGGTTTCCTTAAAATGAAAGCATGTTGGTTAACTTTGTGTATCTGAATACGATGGGAAAATTATAAAAACTGTGTATCATACCTTAAAAACTAGGCAAAACCTATGATATTATTTGATATACAATTGATAGAATTCCTATCCTCTCACTCCTGAGTATTCTGCTCATTTGGCATGAAGAGAAATCCATATATTTAACTCAAAGCCAGTGCCAATGTGATAGGCAAGAAGACCTTAATGCCCATGGTTGAGCAGCTCTTCAAGCCTTTCAGATGCATCATAAACAATGGGATTTCACTAAATCACTGCCTGTTTGGGCTGAGGCCACAAGACTCAGGAGATCTATACGCTTTTTTTGTTGTTGTTGTTGTAGATGACACTACTTGGTTTGCAAAATGCTTCCTCTTATGAGGAGTCAAGATCCACAGTAAAATAGTTGCAGAGGTTTCTTGAAAATACAGGTTAGAAGTATTATAACAGTATTAACAATACCTTAAACAACAAGAATGAATAATAGTATCTGAATATCATTCATATCATTGTACCACTAATAATCATTTCAATCATTATTTTTAATTATTTCTGTAACAGCTCTGCAAAGAATCATTATTCCTTTGTAACAATTAAGGAGGAAAGAAAAGGGAGGAAAAAGAAAATTAGGGTTTTATCCTTTAAATGAAAACTTTCTAAATAAGTATGAAACAAGCAAAAAAGAAAAAAAATACACATTGTTTTATGTATACGCAACATAGAACTGCATCACCTCCAAAACTAAATATGTATGAAAAATGGAAAGATAGATGTTGAAACTAAAATATCAATGCTAACAAAGAAAATTAAGAATTCCGTATTTAACTGAAAATGAATTCAATTAGAATTACCACAGTATGAAATATGCTTGGAGAAAATTGAAATAATAAGCCAGTATGAGAGCTCTGCACAGAAAGTGAAAATTGGCTGTGAGTAAAAGAGAGCAAGTTTACTACACAATCTTTCCTGTGAGGGAAGGGATGACAAGTGTGCTTCCTTGGCTTTGCTGCTTGTTTTCCTCTACTCTATGGCACATTGTCAAATCCAAAATGGCCTTAGACGTAGTTCCTCAGTCAGGATGAGTAAATGAAATATGTGAAAGAGGATTAATGTCATTACAGTCATCCCCAGAATGATTTTTCCACAAGAAATGCTATAAAAAGTTTTTTGTTCTGTACTTTTAAAACAATCTCCTTTTGCAAACATACAGATACTATCAAGTAGATGCTCATAGGTGTGTATAATGAGGTATGTAAATGTGTTTAGTGTTTTATCAAAGATGTACATTTTAATCCATGTTCTCTCTAGTTTATTCCCTTTGATTGCAACAGAAAAGTAATTTCTTTCATTAGCATGAAGGACAAACTGGGCTGGAATGTAGTTTTATATTTTCAATCTCACATTTGACAAGGATCTTCCAGCCCCTTGTGATGTTGAAATGCTGCCAAAGATGGACAGTGAACAGTGTGTGACCTCTTTAAAAGTACAAATTTAATTCCCAGCAGATCTTGGTCAAGCACAAAGGATACTGAACCACCAGCTGACATGAACCTGCCTCTAGGTTCTGTGTGCTGACTTCCCAGAATGTTCTCATGGCCTTTTTGACTATCTACAGATATTTTTCTGCTCTATTGAGAAATAATAGTCCTACCTTTAAGAGGCTGGCCCTTGGCACAGAAAGAGGAATCACGTATCACAATGATTATGGGCACATTTTCCAGAAGAGTTTGTTTTCACACCATGCTGTGGAGAGCCAACATGACTAACAGCATTCTTTGCTCCAAAAGTAAGATGGCTACCCCATAGCAAAGTCAATTTAAAGAAGATTTTTGTCACTGAACTGGAAAAGAAAAAAAATAGGCTTGTCATTTTTTCTCATTTTTTTAGAGGAGGAGTATGTTAAAGATTTCAACAGTGATATTCTTAGACAACTTCAGTTTCACATGAAAGGATGTTTCTGCCTTCTCTGCCTCTCCTGTACCGTATTGATAGGTCTTTGGTTGTGCGTACTATTGTGAAGAAAATTAGCTCTTTCTCATTTCCACTTCAAAATACTTCCTGGCAGGACCAGCCTCTTCCTTACCTAAATGCATTTAGTTTAGAAAATGCTATAGAGGAAGAGGGTGGTAGAAGTATGAATACAGTACATGATTTCAAAAAGGAGTAGTACTATCTTTGCGTACACATGTCTGTATTAGTGCACATATCCATAGGTATATAAATAATCTTCATATATGTATATATACTTGTAAATTTATGTGTGGGATGTCTATATATATATTTCTACATATACACACAGACACACATGTATTAGAATATATAACTAAACATACAAATCTCAATGCATTGTATAGAGACCTAACCTAACAATAAAATTCAATTAATTTGTCAACCTGAAGCTTCAGTGCCACACATATGCACACACATGAATGCTTGTGCATGCACATGTTTTTTTCAGCTCAAACCACAATGACTGTAGAAGTTCACAGAAAATTCTGTGAGAGTAAGAAAACTAAAAATTAAACAATTAATCATATCATAATCAAATTTAAGGATGGAAGGATAAGTATGCTGCACGTGCATTGAAAACTCAACTTTCCTTTGCCACTAAGGACTTCATTGCTCTTTACCCAAATGTCAATGGTTTGAGCCAGCATAAAAAATTGTGCACAGGGTACTCCTGTGTGTTGAAGTGAATATTTCCTACACAGAAAGTCCCAATGGTCAGAAAACAAAGTGATTCCATGATTTATTAGCATTAAAACAAACTATATAGATTCTCACATGCCTCATATTGTTCTTAATATTCTATACAGAATACCATATGGTTTTCTGTCTGCATATAGATAGATCCATGTGCAAATCTTGCAAACTATACAGTTTTTGGAAATCTCTATCTGGGCTTTACATGCCCAGCTCTTAAATTTATTAACTACAAATGATAAAAGAGTAGCCAAATAAATACAGAAATATGAGAGAAAGCAACATCTTATGGAAATCTAGTTCTAGAAATTACTTTTTACATGTCACTTGATCATATAGCTCTGAAAAGGAAAAATCTTTTACATGGAAGAGTAAAACATGGATTAATTTAATTATTAATATTTTTTCTAATTTAATATTTGTATAGCAGCAATATTTGAAAGCTTGAATTGGGCTGCCAGATTCTATGAACACATAAAACTGACAGATATTTTTTGAATAATCATTATCAATTAATCCATCGCATTCCTGCATTCAGATGGAGAAACTGGTCTTGAGTTTTAGTCATAACTTACAGCTTAATTTCCAGTGCCATGTTCTGCTTTTAAAGGCAACATGCATAAGTTTTGGAACTTAGCTCTCTGAATGCATTTTCAGCAAACTCTCTCAACTCCAGATTAAATCAAAAATCTCAATTATTCTGACAGTGAAATTCCTACAATTCATTTGCTTATGAATAATCCCTTTCAAGCAATGAAACCACATAATTATTAGAGCTTTGTCTACTAATCTTCACGATTTTTCACTCTTTTTCTCTTAATGTCTGCATGGAAAAGCATCCCAGTATCGAGTGGCCTTCTAAGTCATCTCTGGGTTTCCAGTGATTACCTGGCTAATCACAGTTTGAACAATCCAAGTGTTTTAATTTGTGACTAATTAATATCTAGTGTTATAAAGAATGTGGATAAAAAGGCAGTAAGGCAGGCTACATGAGTTTCTGAAAGCATTCTGAATTGTCTTGAGAAATACTTTTCATTGCTGTATCTTACCTGTTTGACTAACAGTATCTGGCAGTCATGCATAAAGTTCACTCATTTTTGGAAATTTGTGTGTTTTGGTGAGGAATAATTTGGATAACTGTATTGCAAAAACAATGCCAGGGCAGGGGGGAAGTGAGTAAAATCATGTTTAGAAGGAGAGGAGAAAATTATGTGAGACAACAGAATAGAATTCTGACAATTTCTTCTATCATTATTATGGGAAACTGATCACAGAGTACATTAAATTGACTCTATGGTTATATAAGGGCCTCTGTAAATTCTCTGGTCCTCCATAGAAAAACAGAATACCTGCAGAACCTTGTTTTTCTACAACTCAGTCTGACAATGCTTTTTTCCCTTTTCTTACGAACAAGAATTGTGGTACAGTGGCAAGATAAACTTACACCACTTAATTTATTTCTTTTTTAAATTATTATTATTATTTATTACTGCCATTAGGAAAAATGGTATTATGGGAGTCAATGGCACCTGTTGATTGTAATAAAGGGTAGTGTCTTCAGATAGTACTGTTGGACACTGTTAGCAAGCCTAGGATTAGAGTGGGACTGAATTAGCTGTAGGCATTGTACAAACTGCCTACCAGAGGAGAGGTAAGAATTTATACCACTTTATCAAATTGTTCTTTGTGCCAGAATTGGGTTTCTTCCACCTTCTTGTATATAAATTGTAATCATATTTATGCAGTGATTTTCATCCCAAAACAATCTAAAAACTGTAATGACTGAAAAGCAACTTGGGTCCAACGTCTGTTGGGACCAACTAGCGGACACTGAAAGTTTTGTAAGATATGGAGAAAAGAGGAAACAAGGTTTTACTAAGTACAGTAAGTCAAGCATCTATTCTTATGAAAATGCATTAGGTGGAGATGGGTCAGCATGTTGTTTACTTTCACCTGTATGCTCACACAATCTCGCAGGCATATGATTTGCTTTGTATCTCAGTCAGTTAAGTTACACTTATCTTTTTCTTTTACATCATTCTGTTAGTTATAAATAGTTCCATAAACCTCCTTAAAGCATTATGAGGGACAGAGACATTGTAGGTAGCATGGATTCAGGCTGAGAATCTAGCTAGTTTCACCCTTCAAGCAGTTTTGTGACTACTTTGGCAGGTATAGTCTAGATCTATTACAGAAGAGATGGTATACGATAATGATCATAGACCAGAGCTGAAAGTAAGTTTTCATTTCATAACTGTATATACTGAAGAAGAGATTTTAACAGGTAAAGCTATATTACTGCATGTAGATTGGCAAAAAAACATGCATTTAGCAAATATAGGTAAATGCAAATACCAAAGCTGGTATAACTTAAATGTTATGGATGTGCCTCAAAAGGTGTCTGATAATGCAGATGAATAAATATTGTGTATTGTTACAAATCACTTTCATGGAAGCCACCAAGCAAAATGAAAATGACACATGTAAACATGTTTCTCAGAATGATCAGAATAATGAGAAGTCCCTTTCTTTGAGTTCATCTCATTTTTATTTATTTTTGACTTTCATAAAGACCACCCATCTGTGAGCTGAGTGAATGGTTTCTACAGGTATTTATAGATTTAGATGGAGACATAGTTATCAGAAAAATCCAGGTCAAAGAAAGTAAAAGCACTCTTCAAGAAGATACTGTGTGAATGTTTCCCAAGACTAATTTATCTCCATAGACCAGTGTAGCCCTATCACACCTGCGAGGATGGATAAACACAGGACACAGAGAAAATGCTGAACCTGTCCAGGGCCACTAGACCACCCTGGCATCACCTATGGGCTGTGTGACTCACACTGGAACCAAGAGGGCAGTAGCTGCTACACGCAGGTGAAGACTTCAGGAATATATATTTATACCCCAGAAAGCAAAGAACACTCAGAAGGACTTTCCAAACACCTGACTAGATGCCATTAGGACACCAGTACAACCTCTGTCTCTGAACATGCTGTTGGGATTGCCCCAACAGGATGGCTATGAGTAAGTGAATTATGGGAGTGAATAAGTGAATGTGTTGTGTGACTAGTTCTCTGCTATTAATTATAGCAGCTCGATAGTAATAACAGCGGCATCTCTTCCCAGCTTGATCCCCTATTAAGGAGTGATCATTTACAACATGCCTACTCCTGACCAATTCATGAACTGACTTTGGAATTTCAGAAGTCTTTTCATAAATGAGGACAAATCCTGATTACAATAAAAGTAGTGAAAGAAAGTAAAGAACACCATGTCTTTCATCCACCTAGGCCTTTGTATATGGACAGAGTAAAGGGAACTTGGTTTTGCTTTCTCAGAGATACCTGGACTTCCTGAAATTTAAACCAATTTGAAGTGAAAATTATTTAATTTAGATTTTGACAAAATGGAAACTACCTATTTAGGACCTTCTTGGGCTAGTAATGGAAGTTTGTGTGCTGGAGACCTCCTTTGAAATAAACCTGAAGCAAGTTAGCTGGCAGGTAGGTTTGTGCTGCAAGGGATTCTGACAGCCTGTCAAAGTTCCACTTTTCTCACATTCAATCAACCTCTCTCTTCTAAAGAAAGCATAAAATATGTCAAAATGACAGCTGCTGAAGCATAGCAGGAGCAGCAGCCAGCTAGCTGCTAGGCCTATTACCTTAGGAAAGAAATCACGGAAAACTTGTGTAAATGGCACACACTGAATAGGGATATAATTTGCCTGGTCAAGTAGTGACTCAATTAAAGTCTTATTAACCCTTCAGGTACTGTTACTAATGTCTCCACAATTTATTTATTTTTTTTTTATTTTGAGGTTTTGGCTAGTATAGCAGGAACAAACTGATTTAAAATACGAGTATCTTGATGCTTCTAATGACTTTCCAAAATTAATTTGCCACAACATTGAGTAGGGTTAATTTGAAAGCAAATCCAGCAGAGACAATACTATAATTATATGGGATTTTAAACTACTTACTTGGGTCAATATTATCTTGATGATCTTAAAAACTGGAAGAAGAAATAACTATGTTCATTTGTCTGAGGTCTCCATTACTGTTACTGCTTCTGCTCTGCAGAATTTTGTGTGTGTGGAGGGCATCACGCTCTTACCTAACTTGCTAAGATTGCAGTGGGAGATCCAGTTCAGATCTCTGTCCCATTTCCTTCAGTTTAGTCCTAGTTATTGGCAGTAGTATGTTCCTTTGGCAATGACAGGAACCTGGAAGGAAGGCTTAAATGCATTTTCTGCAAACCTTTCTCTGATAACACTGTCTTTATATCTCAGCTAAACCTGTATGGAATCTCAGGGCAAAGAAAGGCAATGCTGTGACTCCATGGCTCAATTTCAGAAGTCTTCTGCAAACAACAGAGCTCCTAGTGGTTCTCACAAAAAGGTCATAAAATCCTTTATTTAGGAAAGTCCTAAGCAACATAAATATACAAGTGGCTACTGATTGTAAAGGTGTGTGTGTGTACACAGAAGTATAAGACAGAGACCTAGCATATGAACTGATAGTTCCCAAAGGTATAGTTGCAGGGGAGATTTGTCCTAATGTCTTTTAACTACAGGCTTTGCCCTTCATATCTTGTACCTGTAAGTTTAAAAATGAAATGGTGTTAGGCTCTTGCTATGGGTGCTGGAAGCTTCAGATGAACTAGATATAAATGTAAAATAATACATCTGAAAAGCAGCAAAAATGTAATGAGAATTATTTTTCAAGCTGGACACAATAAGTCCCATCTTTCCATTGTGCAAAAATATGAATATTTCATCCAAACAGCTGGTGCTATAAGCAGGGAGGCCTATCTTAGCTGCTGTGAAAGAATTCTGTAAAAATTGAGTCTCAGACCAGTGTCATTTTCAGCTCTCTCTTTACTAGCTTTTAGTGCTTCTAATTGCATATCTTCTAATGCAAAGTAAAGTGGGCTAAGTCAAACCATGGGAATCATCTCACACAAAATCCAACCACTTCAATTTACATGGCTTAATCTTTACTCAGCAGATCCTGTCTCGAGTTTCCAAGTTTAAAGTGAAGCAAATCTCCTTTTAAAGGCTGTAATCATTCACTTGCTCACTATGGTTGGGAAATAGTAAGAGCCTTCAATGTGGGATGGGGAATCTCTCCTCTGTTGCACTGAACTATTCAATAAGGCTATGGAGAACAAATTCCCTCCAAGTAATTTCTAAAAGAGAGGTTTCCAGCTGTGAGGCAAGTTTGCTTGTGTTATACAAGCACCCTAATTACTCCACAAAGAATGTTATGTTCTCATATCCAATCTTAGAGAAAAATTACAACAATGCTGAGGTGATAAAAATGGGAGTGAGTAACAAAACCAAGAAAATCAACTACAACAAGCTACTCTTGCTGTAGCTAGCTATGCAGTCTTAGTCATATTATTCATTTTCACATAGAGAACAAAAGCTGGTCTCCCTGTATATTCTTTTAACAGTCCCCACACAACCCTTAAATCTGCTTTCTTTACAACTTCCATCTGTCTTCTAATTTGCCTTCGCTTGGGGAAGCAGCAAAACCTCTGAACTGGTATGACACCTCCTTCATTCTGTCTCATTTGTTTCATTAAGGATGATTGATAAGCTTAAATTCCAACATCAAAATAATAACAAAGGAATGCCAAACTAAAGCACAACAGTTTGGCTTTAGGAAGCTTCTTTTTCAATACTTGCAGTTGTTTGGTGGCATTATGAAAAAAATCCAACTAAAACAAAATGCCAAACAAAAACCCCTCATACTTATGGCCTCTACAGAATAGTCATAGCAGACCTGGAGGATTTATCTGCAAGAGTTCAGCACTGCTCATTAATTCCACTTCTCAGGCTATTAAATACAGCTAAGCTCAGTGCAGGACTGCAAATTTAGGCAGGAAGAGAAAACCAAGTCCCTGTTCTTTACAAGTACTCATACTTTTATTTATTTTTAACACACTTCCCTGTATAGACAGTAACTCCTGAGCTATTTCAATCTCTATGACTCAATCACTGTGTCAATCACTAGCCAAGCATTTCACACACAGAAGTCTTCACCTGACACTAATTCCTGATGTGGTGAAAACATACTGAGGGGGTTTTGCAAATACATATCTATCGGAGTCTGCAATTAACACATCTCTTATTAAAACATGATAATTTTCATTATTTTCAAAATTAAAGGTCTAAATAGAGCTTCACTGACCTGCCTGGAGACTGAAGACATCTGTGCACAGAGAAGATATAGGAGGACAGTGACCAAACACCTTCATGAAGCCACTATCCAGAACGATATAATTCAATAACCTGCCTTAAAGCCGTATACTTGGGGAGAGGAGGATGGGGAAAAAAGGAGAGAATTTTTAAGTAATTGAAAAGTATAAAAATACATGAAAGTAGAATGTATGAGCTAGGTGAATGCACCAGAAATACAATCTGAACTTGCATGTGACAAGATCAGCCTCTAATTACATTCTATGAAATTATTTCCTCATAGTCTGCAAGGAACTTAGAAAAAAAGCTTCTGTTGTAGATTCTTGAAGAGAGTTGGTACCCTCAGGTGAGAAAAGCAAAATCAGAGATATAATTCTGTCATTTACATTAAGAACATTTCAATATATGGTTCGTAAAGTCCCTAAACATGTCATCTACCTGGATTTGTGAAAAGCTTTTGACACTGTCCCACACAACATCCTTGTCTCTAAATTGGAGAGACATGGATTTGATGGATGGACCACTCACTGGATAAGGAATTGGCTGGATGGTCGCACTCGAAGAGTTACAGTCAACGTCTCTATGTCCAAGTGGAGAGCAGTGACGAGTGGTGTCCTCAGGGGTCAGTGTTGAGACTTGTACTGTTTAACATCTTTGTTGGCAAATTGACAGTGGGCTCGAGGCACCCTCAGCAAGTTCACCGATGACACCGAGCTGTGTGGTGTGGTCAGCACACTGGAGGGAAGGGCTGTGTCATCCAGAGGGACCTGGACAGGCTGGTGAGGTGGGACCATGTGAACCTCATGAAGTTCAACAAGGCCAAGTACAAGGTCCTGCACAGGGGTCGGGGCAATCCCAAGCACAAATCCAGGCTGGGCGAGGAGTGGATTGAGAGCAGCCCCAAGGAGAAGGACTTTGGGGTATAAGTGGATGGAAAACTGACTGTGAGCCAGCAACGTGCGCTCACAGGCCAGAAAGCCAACTGTGTGCTGGGCTGCATCAAGAGAAGTGTGGGCAGCAGGGTGAGGGAAGGGATTCTCCCCCTCTGCTCTGCTCTCGTGAGACCCCCCTGCAGTGCTGTGTCCAGCTCTGGGGGCACCAACAGCAGAAGGGCACGGACCTGCTCGAGTGGGGCCAGAGGAGGCCACGAGGATGCTCAGGGGCTGGAGCACCCCCTGTGAGGACAGGCTGAGAGAGTTGGGGGGTTCAGCTGGAGAAGAGAAGGCTCCAGGGAGACCTTAGAGCGGCCTCCCAGGGCTGAAAGGGGCTACAGGAAAGATGGGGAGGGACTCTTGATCAGGGCGTGTGGGGATAGGATGAGGGTAACAGCTTTCAACTGAAAGAGGGCAGATTTACATTAGATAGAAGGAAGAGATTCTTCCCTGTGAGGGTGGTGAGGCCCTGGCACAGGCTGCCCAGAGAAGCTGTGGCTGCCCCCTCCCTGGCAGGGTTCAAGGCCAGGTTGGACGGGGCTGTGAGCAACCTGGGCTGGTGGAAGGTGTCCCTGCCTGTGGCAGGGGGGTGGAACTAGGTGATCTTTAAGGTCCCTTCCAACCCAAACCATTCTGTGATTCTAAACATACCCATGCTCTGTCACCCTCATTTTAATTCATAGTCTAAGGCTGTAGAGCTCTAGCTTAATGGGCACAGCTTGATTGTAAAGCAGTCTGTCTCACTAGATGCTGGAAGTGACATGCTTTCCATCTAAAGAATTAACCAAAAGGGATAGGATAGCTGATCTGAATATTCTGGGGTAGTGGAGTTCTATTGACTCCATGAATCTCAGAATTGCTCATGCAGTAGAACAATAGTTTTATCCAGCAGGAAAATGAGAACAGGATCTGTCAAGGGAACATGGAAACTCCTGCCCCTCATTTGGGCAGAAATAACATGATAATCATTATATCTTCCTATAATTGCCTGTACCATGACTGAAATCAGAAAAAGTAAAAAATATGTAAGTATAGCTATATAGATCTACAGCTAGAATTGATGGGCATTAATCAGATCCATAATTTTCATACTTTCAAGTGAGATGTTCTGATCAAGAACTAATTAAAAAAAAAAAAAAAAAAGCCTCTTTTCGTTGCCAGTCTTGAAAATAATAGCTGAAATTTACACATTTTTTCTTCCACGGTTCTGTTTTACAATTTACCAGCAAAAAATACCATCAATCTTAGGCAAGAAAAAGAGACATAATTTAAAAATTTCATTGGAAAATTATGAATAGAAATGTTGTCAACATATACACTATATATATTATATACACTTAAAGACATTCTTTCTCTCTGAGAAAATCTGATTCTAAGTAACCCATACTTTTAGCCCTACACATCGTGACAGGGTGTTAAATATTTTTCAATATCTAAAACATTTAATCAGTTCAATCTAAATGTGCAAAATATTTACAATATTTACATTTAAGGACTTCCATATAAATATACTTGAATATTTCAACATCTTTGAATTGAAATGGGATTTAATTTAGTAGTTTTCTAAAAATGCCAGTATATTTTTCAGAAAGGATGATGCAAAGATAATACAGGAATCGTTATTTTATTTGTTCCACTTTTTCTTTCCTATAAAAAACATATACTTCTGTGTTTCCTGATGGAAAGGAAGTTTTCCATAACTAAAACAAAATAAGTTTAATTAACTTATTTCCATTATGTGTTTTCAACAATGATTACAAGTTTTATATATTGTGCATTGTAATTATAGACCTGCTGTCAGTGTGAAACTCAGAAACCTCACACCAAGAAATTGTCAAAGTCTTCACCCACCATAGAATTTTCTTTATACCTCAGTTAAGGGACCAAAATATATTACTATAAATATTTGTTTATATATATAAAAACTACTACGTACTGTAAGGAGCAGCAGATTAAATGACCCTTATGTTTTTTCAAGGAAAAAAAAAGTCGTGTCTTGCTTCTCTTTCTGATACACATCAGATTTGATGGGGTGGTGCCAAGATTTCCTCCTGTGTGTAATTGCCAGTTTACTAACTACTGCTTAAGATAATGTGTTTTGGTTCATAAGATGATTGGATCTGGGCTTTAATTTGAAAACTCTTTTTCATATGCTGCTATATTTCCTTTCCTTTCTGTGAATAAGTTAATCTTTAATTTTATCAGTATGGTTGCTGGTGGTCCATGAGGAAAGTCTTCTACCAACAGAAGAAAAATCCCACTTGCGAAAGAAAAAAAAAATATTAATAGATGTCTAGTGCTTCCATAGGATTTATTCTTTTATAGAGAGCTGGCACTTTTGGATGACCTGGCAGCAACAAAATCAAGGTGGTCAGTGGTATTTGACAGTTAGACAATTAATTATTCACACCACCCTGGTAAACTCTTTTTGAGGCCCTGCAGAAAGGGGAACTTCAATTGAGTGTGAAGTTCAGTCGTCCCTGATGATATTAAAGTCAGAATAAAAGCAGCCTGCCCATCTCTCCTGTGATCTCCTCATGTTTTAAAAGCGTGACTTACAGCTCTCTTTCTTTCTACCAAGAGCCACCCATCATGCATTCCCCCCAGACTCTGTTGCCTCTCTCCACCCTTCTGAACAACTGGATTCAAACCCTTCCAGTGAGAGTGCTTAAGCCACCCCTGAAAGCATGTGTCACCACAATAAAAAGAAGGGGAAAAAAAAGTGCCTTTGTTTTTCATAATGAAATGTGTTCAGTGAAAGGGGGAAAAAACCTTCAGACTACTTTCCTTAAAGAGTTATGGTCTGTAGGAGTCATACATCTTATGTTCCCTCTCTCCACCCCTTCCTTCCGTCTCTGTGCAATGAAACAGTCACTTTGATGAAGAAGACATAAATTGTGAATCCTCACCAGTGCAGATGGGTGACATTTGAAAGCCTTGTTCTTGGTACCTTTTTTTTTTTTTTTTTAATCATTTTAATTATGGCAAAGAGTTTATTTAGAATGCATGCTCTGCAATGACTTCAGCTATATGCTGAACACTTGCTATTCAAGTAGGTCATGTGACACAATTACTGCTGCAATATTAGCACGTGAAAATGGCTTTTTGGCAAACAAGTAAATCAGAGACAAAGCATGCTATGCACAGACTGTAATTATGGCTGTATACTTTTCATCATGGAGTGAAAAAATTTTGAACAGTATTTACTGTCGTAATTAAACTGATTCCCTCAAGAACTACAATGAACTTTGGGAGGTGATAAATAAAAGCAGCAGCAAGCTGTTCCTTTGAGATTTACACTCTGATGATAAGATCTCCTGAGTTCTTGGAGAGAGAAGATGACGGTAAATTCATAATTTATCTTTTTCAGGCCTGATCCAAAACCTATTAGAGTCATTAGAAGTCTTTAAATTGATTTTGTCCAAAGTTCATTCTGTACTCATTTTATTCTTGAAGTACAAGTTTTAATTTTCTAATGCTAAAATTAAAACAGAAATTGCTTATCATTTTCCTCTGAAGGAAACAGGTTTAATATTTATTTTAGATAAAAATGATTTTCTTTATTTTTCATCCACATTTTCAACAGAGAAGCAAAAAGATTTTCTGACTAACAGCAAAGATACTTTTTACAGATCTGCAGAACTATCTTCAAAGAATATTTAAGAGAGTTTGAAATGTATGTAACTAGACACAAATAACATTTGCCTTTTGTTAAACTTCATATTTAAGCAAGAGGGCAACAGACCTTTCTGCATACTTACTTAAAGGTCTATCTATTTCTTTATGCACGTAGATGTTATGGTTTCATCTAAGTAATAGAGTAATAAAACATGCATCAGTGTCTTATCAGCCTGCCAGTACTGCATAGGACACTTGGGTTTTTGAAAAGGAGAGGACAGGAGTGCTGGGCTGGCACATGGGCGTCAGCTCACCCTTTGACTCCTGTGCCTGTAATGACAACGTTTACTCCACCTTCTGCCCATCTGAGGAAACATTCTAGAAGAGAAAAAATAATCTGTCAGCTATATGACTGAAGTGGATTCAAATACACTGTAAGCATCAGCCTGGCTGCCTATAAGGCAATGGGAAATAATTTATATCATATTATTAATTTAATTTGATTGCTGGGCTTGTGTTTCCTCCTCCTTTATGCAACTTCTCTACTCAGTGTGGTGTGTTGGATTTTTTAAAATGAATTTTCTTTGCAGCTTTCTCCAGCATACATAATCAAACAGGGTCATATTTCCAATTAACTGGAGTAGGAAGTAGCTATCTCCTCCTTGATAAGACTGAGAATGTGAGAGGAGAATCCAGTTTTGGGAACTGCTTCTTCTCATTTGCCCAACATCTCTGCTAAAACCATGTTTATAGCATGGCAGTGGGATGGATAGTCACAACACATATCTTAATCAAATGAAATAGGTGGAGTTGCACAGTATGGCTTATGGCATGATATTTCCTAGGTGTGTTACAGACAGTTGTAGTCTATTTACTACTTTCCCAATGACTTGTCATTTTTGTGGTAGTACTTGTGGTTACTTGCATCTGTTTATAGAGAGACAACTAAAAATTTGCTATAGATAAGCAATGATATTTGTACAAATCTCTACAGAACACTGTCACTATGGGAAAAAGGTGACTTGTGGGTGGGGGAAAGAGTAGATGAGAGTGATTGCATGAAAGCTGGGATTTCATCCTTCCTTGCTTAAGTTTCTTCCACAGCATTGTATATTGAAAGAAAGCACTCTTTCCCTCTTTGAAATAGGCTTTGCTGCTATATATTCCCTAAATGGACATACCAAAAGGAAGTTCTTCTTTTTTCAGGTAACTTCTGAATTCAAATGCTTATGTTTTACTCTCTACCTTTTTTGCCAGCAAAGGTATGTCAGTTATCTGACTGATATTATAGGTGAATCAATGATATAATTTCTTAAGCTGTATCATTCTTACACTGTATTATGAAGCTAAAGCCCTTAAGAAACTAAATATTTGATGGAGTACAACACTTTAAAAATTATCTAACTAGTCTTTTAAAACTAGACAGTTACCTTTACTACAGTGGCAAGCAGTTTGAATCTGTAATGAACAGACTTGCAGTTTTGACAATAACAATAATAATAGAGAGGGTTAATAAGTTTTTTCAGTCCTACCCGAATCATTATTTTCTTTCTAATCACAATGCAGCAATTTTAATAGAGTAGAAATGAGAATTTGCATGATTTGGTCTTAAGTATATCAGTTTTGTTCATTCTGAAACAACTCACACTTTCCCTAGGGACATACCCCTACCATTTTATTTAGTTATACTACCTAATTTTACTTTAAAAGAAAAAGTGTATTTGACAAAGACCTCTGGTAACAAACCCACGGCATCTCACTGTTAGATCCATTCTGATCACAAAGTTCCCTTCTATCTTGGTGTTGAATAAAATAAATAAGATATCCCCCTTGTTGTGTAAATTAAAGCTACTGGAACAAAACCAGAAAACAGAGATGACAAAAAACATGTTGAAAACTGCTTTCTGCTGTACATGACATAAAATCTTAAAATGAGGAAAAATACCCAAAACCAGTGTGGACATTGCTTGCTGTGTCTTGCAAAGATTCTTGCTATTGATTTGAGTTGCTTTTATGTAGAAAGGAATTACTGCAGAAACTCAACAATCTGAGGAGCAGTGTAATGAAAAATGTTCAACAGTTTTCACTTCCCTTCTTCTGACTCGCCCTTTTGATCAGAGTATGTGGTTCTAATTCTGAGAACATTAAATAAATAACTTAGGATCTCTTCTAAACAGTAGAGACATTCTAAAGATAATCTTATGGTTAACTCCAGAACAAAATTTGGACTCCATCTGAAATTAAAACATGGAAAAAATTGAGTATCCTCTCTCAGATGGTTTTATGCTGTTTTGTAAGGTATGATAGCCAAAAGGATGGATCACATTAGAGTGGCTGATTATGTGGAGGTGTGAGACCACAGGAAAAAATAATTTTTCCACCTTGAATCTATTAATTTGTGGTTAATACAAAGAAATAGAATAAAATTTAAGGAAGGATTAGTATGCAAGTGGGAAGTATGGTAGCTTAACACAGTTATCATTTAAGCACATGCCAGAAAGAGGAAATACTCATCAACACAGGTCAAAAGAACGTGAAGAGTTTGCAAATCATCTGCAACTCAGTTCCATGGACAACTTTACAGCTTGATATAGTCTTCTATTAAAACTGTGGGATAGAGTGAGACCTGGGAGAAACAAAACCTGAGGGTTGGAATAATCTACAGAAGTGTCTGAGGGGACCAATCCTGGAAGCAATCACTGAACAATGTATTATATTCAACAAGTGTTCAGAGTATAGCTTTGTTCACAGAAGTTTGTGTCTGACACCAACAGAATAATTTACACTTCCATTTAGAATTGTATAACGTATTCTAGTAGTTATTTTATATTCAATGACTACTGAAGATGAAAATGCTCTAAAATAAAGAAGCAATGTTTAAAATAACACAACTTGCTTTGGGACTTTAGGAAGGTAGATAAATGGTTTTTACTGGTTTTAAAACGGAGCATGGAGGGATAATTAATAGAGACACTGAACTTGTAATAGTTAAGAATAGAAAATAGGTCTCCTGACCACATAAGAACTATTACTACTTTCCAACAAAGCTAAACTGTTACAGTCCTCCTTGTATTTTCTGTTTACTCTGTTTCTCAAAACAGAGCCTTATTCTCAAGACGCATTTCTGCAATTGCTTTCAGCATACTCATTTTGTGTACACAGGAGGCAACACCTCTGTCTCTTTTTGTCCTGCACAATGAATAAAGGATCTTCAGCCTTTCTCACCACAGTCCCTTTGGCTCAAGGTGGTTATGTGTTGTGTAACGGAAAAGAGAAAGTTTGTAAAAGGGTATGTCTGATGGATTAGGTTTATTTTCTTTTTGTTTTTAGCCTGTCAGTCATATTCTTTTCACGGGTCTTTACTGATAATGCAGTTCATCTTACATTCATCAATTTGCCATATACACTATTACAAAGTACTTATGCTGTCATTAATAATGTACATACCTATAATGCTTTCCACTCCAAAGCGTCCTAAAACACTTACTCTAAGTACAGTTCCAATCTGTAAGTGAACCTAGCTCCCATACACAGCCCTCTTCATGCAAATGGTGACAACACTGAGAGATTTGCAAGGTCAGTTAACACACATATAAAATATATAAAAAATGCAAATACCTGTGGGATGCATCACAATATCTAAACAGCATGTAGCACTGCTAATTTCAGAGGCTGAAGGCCACAAGTTGCCATGACAGTCTGACCTGAGTGAACTGCAGGGAGAAATATTTGGCCCATCACAGAAGGCCAGCATGCATTCTGCCTCAGGGGAGCACTGCCTTTAAAAAGGAACTGGAACAGAGGTTGAAGAACTAGCCATTTGTAAAGAGATAAAGTAAGCAGTTATACACGTATCACTGAATTGTTAAAATTCCCATATTTTTGGCTGATCGCTTTGTAACCTACTGAATTTGTCTACTTACCAATCAAGCTTGTACTGAGCAGAAAACCCATCAAGAATAAATATTATCAGGTGGACTTTCAAACAAGGCATCATGGTTGTTAAGACTGGTGACTACATCACAGTACTACAGCTATATATGTGCATGAGTTCTCAGTCATGTGCATACTCTTACATCATGCAGCTGTGAAACAAGAGCTTGACCTCAATATATGAAATCCTAGTATATTCAAATGACAATATGCACACTACAGTACATCAGAGCATCTGTTACTTCTATAGGATGCTCTTATTTTCTAATTAAGGCTTGCAATTTTATGGCTATAATGTCTATGAAAATCTTTGCAGGTATACATCGATTTTCTTTTTTATCTGCACTTGTACATATGCCATGGTAGGAGTAAGGTTAAGTCAATCAGGCCAAAGTAAGAATGATTGAAAACTGCAGAAAGTTTCATTTCAATACATATTTTTTTTCATTTCTATAAACTTTTTACTTATATATGCTATGACCAGAAATATTATCACCACAAAAAGAGCTGGAGCTTGTATCTAAAACAACCAATGTCTTGTAGATCTTACAAAGTCACTTCTTGTGAGTTTTCCCTCTTAATATCTAAAATGTAATTGCACAAAATTTCACATAAAACTGAAATGTAAGTATATGTAGCATTCTATAAAGAATGGCTGTCCTTACAGGAAGACCTAATAAAATACATAGTTTTAAAACAGTATTGTCAATTGTTATTTAGTCATTTAATTGACTTAATTTAAAAGTATGAAGAGATAACTGAGATAAATCCCCACTGTGAGAGTGGGAAAATGAGTCAATGGAAGTGGCAAAACTGTCAGGCTGTTTACAAAGGTTAATGACAATGGAGGAGTTTCTGTCACATTAAAATCTGGGACACAAACTTTGCAGACTAGAATAATGAGGGAAGTCTGATTCAGACTTTTCTCTATTCCAAAGCAAGTGCATTCCGGAAGTTACTTCACATTTCCATAGGCTGGTCATTCAAGTGGACAGAATAGGCACAAATCAATTATTTATGGTAGAAGCTTTATGCTCCAAAGGGAGGATTGTGTCACTGAATCTTTGTTTTGTTTAATCAGGACAGTGGAAAAGATTCACCATATTTTTTGAGAGTTTGTTGTAAGACAGAAAAATGACAGACTATGAAAAGGGCATATTTTTTCATTAATAATGAAGCTGGAGTCCATAATCCAGAGTTTTGAGCCTTTAATTTACAATTTAACTGGCAGCTCAAACATCCGGATAAGACAGCAACTGAAATAACATTTTATCTAAAGGCTTATCTCTTCCATCAGAAAGGGTATGAGGAATTAATTCTAAGTTTATCCTGTGAGATCACAGAGGGCAAAGCTAGAGAGATACGCTGGATTAATCCTCCAAAATCTTAAAAGCAAAACTCATTGGAGAGGCCAGTAGAAAAGGGAAAAAAACTGCAGCAAATACTAAATCTGACGAAGGTTGCTTGCATTTTGAATATGTTTTGAACTTATTTTTATTCTACCAAACTTTTAGTTTTTGATTGCAAGTAGATGCATAAAATAATAAATGGCTCAAATAAAATATTTTTTTTCTGACTTACAGTTAAAAATTTAACATGTTTTCTTAACCTCTCTCAACTCTCATGCAAGAATGAAAGATGTAAACCAGTTCCCCTGTCCCAGCAACACCCAACCAGAGCCCTGTGCAACCTCACCTAGGTCAGCTAGGCCTCCTTTGAGTGAGAGTTGGACAAGATGAACTCCTGAGGCCATTTCCAACCTAAATTATTCTGTGATTCTAATAGCTTACCCTACTTCTCAGACTAAGCAATAATGTATTTATTGCTGTTTCATTTTGTATTAAAATTAAATGAAGTCTACATTTCCTTCACTCTGAAATGGGTTAAAGCTCACAGAAAATGGGTAAAGACTTTCTGTTTACAGCTACATCCACACTGTAGTCAGCAGAACAAATCAAAACTGAGGTGCCTTTTGTCAGTTAGAACAAATTCCAAAATCATCTAAGATGAAATTTATTATGGAGTCAAGATTAATAAGCTTGTTTGAGTTCAGAAAACTCTTTCCATATACATGCCTTATTTGAAAAATATTAATGCACTATTTATATTTATTTCAATGATAATTAGTAATTATTGTGAAATTTACTCTTTGGTCCCTCCTAAAAAAATTCCTAAAAGCTATTAATATCTACTCCCCTTCAGACCTTTAATGGTGCAAAAAACATCGTCAAGGCCTAAGTACCACCAGTCCTCCTCTGCTAAATCCCAGTAATTCTCACAGCTGTGAGACCCAGACCAGTGATCTCACATGTTATTCTGACAGGCATTATTTAAAAGTTGATAAAAGCAAACAATGCCTATTCTGTAAACAGAGCAGCTAGTATTTAATGGGAAAAGAAATACTGTAGAACTCTCACATTACTGTTCATAGAAATTACTTGATCACCGACATAAAGATAGCTTTGAATGGGCCATTTCAGTCTCTAGAAGCAGCTGAGCCATGCTAACTCTGAATGCATGAAAAATCCACAAAGATTAATTCAGTTTATTTCTTAGTCAAGTAAATAAGCCTGAATTTAAGTCATTGGTAATCCAGCGAAGCAAGTTTTTGCACACAGCTACAATACTTATTTTGCAGTTAGCAGAATAGACAGTCCTATAAACGTATCTGTTTAAGATGCAGCATCTTGAGATTTTTTGAGAGATCAGGTAAAGTTGGTCACACGCTTTCAAGTCATTTGATGAGTTTTCTTGGCTCATGTATTAAAGGCTTAGCATCACAAAGTCTTACACTATCTTTCGTAAGTAGAAAAAAGATACTGTTGAAAACCTCGTGCTCTTACTCTAACAGTCAACACTGCTTTTTGAAAAGTTAGTACATTTTACTTTTCAGAATCTGTCAATACTGTGACATTTTGTCATTAACAAAAATTTAATTAACAGACTAGACCTTCAAAAGATATTTTGGCTTTTTTTCCCACCTATAGACAGTTTTTCTGTATCAAATCATATGAAATTGAAGAACTGAGCAGTTCAGCCATTTTCACACTAGATCCATTCAACACTGATTAATGCAGGTGTTTTGGAAACTGATACACTGAGAAGATTCACAGCATTTGCTGGCTCTCACACTTCTTCTTTTACCCCTGGAAGTGTTTGTGAGCACATACCTAGTTTGTGAAATACAAGATATAAGAAAACTGGCTACTGAAAACAAGCCAAAGGTTAATTCTGACAATTTATGGGAATATTTCTTTACTTATTAAAAGCCATTGTATCAGAAATACTTACATGCCGATTCACAACTTCTGGGCAGATTATTATGGACTACACACGTATGTTTATAACACCTCAGAGTTACTCAGACTCAAAATGAGCATTCAGGCAGCCTCGAATATATTAATTTATCTGTACTACAATATGCCCTAGCCTGTTGTCCCTGTTGCTTTGAGGCAAATAACAAGGAACATCTTTTTTGGGTAGACTAAATATGGGGATTTTGGATACATCTGTTGCCCTGGAATGCAGGCAATTACAAGAACTTATTTTAGATTTATGACAACTTTTTGCTTATGTAATGCCTTGATTTTCTGATAAAGCAGTGTGATCTTTAAGCACTCAGTGTCCGTAAAGCAGGCCAGAAGTACATATAGTGCATTTACTTAGTCCAGACTACGTAACAATTTAGAATGTAAAAGGATTATAGGATGTAGAAAAATATCAGAAGATTGGCACGGAGGATTATAACATGCTCAGGTAACTTGCAGCTGGCATGCTGAAAAACACATATATCATACTAATTGTTGCTTGGCCTTGTATGTTGGACAAGTGGAGCATCTGTGTTTAGGTAATGTAGACCTCTGATAGACTTAGAGGCACCCGATCAAATATGCTTGAGATTCCTGCCCTGCTGTGGGATAGATCAAAGCTTAGTGGTAAATTATGCTTGTGCGAATTCCTGAAATACAGGCAAAACCAGCAGGTTTGGTGATCCTCCAGCATGGACTGAGCTCTGTGGTGCCTGTGTCCCTGCCTGTGTGCCTCTGCTGGGTGATGCTTTGGGGATCCTTTGGTTGGCAAGATAAGGAAAATAAATTTACTATTTGCATTTCATCTGTGGTTTTGTGGTTGCTCCCGTGTCCTGACTGTGCCGGCTCACATGCAGGATTATTTCAAATACCCACAAAGACTGAAACACTGCACTATGGCAGAATTAATGCTTACATACAAATAGGAGAGCTTAAAGGCACTCCAGAAGAGAGGCACAGTGAAAACATTGCAAGAGACGTTATAACAACTCCAGCTAATTGTGACAACAGACGCACCCTCACAACAGACTGCAACATCCACCCTGTTACCAGTCCTACCACAGCACCTAGTATGGAAAGAAAAAAAGTAGTCATAGCATTGACCTTATGTGATTTAGGAAGCCTGGTGACAACATACACATATCTGTATAGTCACCAACTACGGTCAGGTGACAATAGCCACTTTATGGTCTATAAAGAGTATGTTGTCAGGTGACTATGTGGGCATAGTGATCTGAATAGAGATGACTATAGAGGCTGTATCTCCACACTAGAAGATCTTAACACCAAGAGACTTCATCTTGACACCATATGTATTTCTTCCCCACAACTACCACTACCAGAAAAAAAAAGTCCTCAAATAACATAAAGGTGTAAGCAGTAACAAGTTATACCAACAATGAAAATTTATACTGTACCAAGACAAGAACTTTACACATGACTGCTGACTTCCTCCGTCTGCCTCATTTTTACATTTCTTGGCTTATTTTCCTTAGTTTGATGATGTTGCTTTTGTTTGGCCTTTTTAAAAAATTAACATAAACTACCATTACTTTCCTTCCTTCAAAAAACAGCAGAGCCCCACTAAGAGAAAGGCAAATGCTTGAGAACGCCGCACTTCTGCTGGCTGGACAATCTGCACTCATGTAGTTTGAAACCAGCCACAGCGCTTGCTGCTTCCCACCCTCCTGTAGGCTATGGACATGCAAAAGACATTCTGTGTTTCAAGGAGAGAGCAGAAAATGTTGGATGATTAAATTGTTCTGATGGAAATATTGCAATTCTACATGGGCATAACATAACGCATGTTTAGAAGACAAGCGATATGAAAATGCTGAGGATGAAGGTACTGTGTTACTGCAGTACCTATGGTACTAACCTTATGCCCTACAATCTTTTGTCTTTCCTTGCCTGGTGTTGCACTCTGCTGAGCCTCTGCTCTGTCCCTTCCTAAGCTTCCCAGAGCTCAGCTCTGCTGTCTGAGCAGGCTCCCTACCACAGCAGGCGGAAAAGGAGGGGATTTTGGCTGCATTCTTCATTTCCTCCCCACAGCTGGTGCTCTCTTCCTTTTTCCTCACAAAACATGGCAGAAGAGGAGAGTCACTCTAGATCTGTAGTGAGTGGAAATCTGTGGTTCCTAGGAGGGAACAGAGGAAAGGCTTTTTACTCCAGTAGTGGAGAAGATGAAAAAATCTTTCTTCTGCCTCTTGAACTGCAGCTTCTGCTGTTAGGCCCATTACTCTTGATTTACAGTAAGATGGAAGTGAGAGGACACTTCAGAAGTGTCCTCCTGTTCTTAAAACTTGCTAACCCCTTGTCTAGGAAGTTCTACAGTATCACAGTACTTGGTGGGTAACAGCATTTTGCATTCACTATCAGACTGTGGAGTTAAATGATGCAGCTCATTACTGATAATAGAGAAGGGCAAAGCCTAAGAGACAGGAAAAGGGCTGAATAAGGACACAACCCAAATGCAAAAAAAAAAAAAAAAAAAAAGTTCATTAATTCTGCTGGCCAAGGGACATTTTCTTTTCTTCTTCTTTATAAAAAGAAGTGTTGGAGTGTTGGCACAAACTCCAAAGATGTCTGTGCAAAGATGTGACTACCATCAACAAATGAGCCCAGCCTTGCCTCTGGGGAGGTTGACAGCAAAATTCTTGTTTGTCTTCAGTGAACCAAATTCATTACTGATATCAGTCCATTAATATGCTGACTATAGCCAGCTGAACAAAAGGGCCATGTGGATTGAAAGGAGAAAGTAAGACAGATCAGACAGCTGGATCGAAACACAGATGTAAAATACCATAACTTTAAAGTGTCAGATTAAGTGCATACCTACCCTCATAGGATTATACCCTCATTACCAAAAACAATATTTAAATCCATATGAGAGTAGAAAAGGCAGGATTACTCTGTGTGACATGGAACTAATATTATCTTTTGAGCTTTTCCCTTTAAAAAAATTAAGTTGACAGCTCCAATGTCCCTTTTGCCAAAATTTATGATACAATTTGCTGAATTATATAAAGCCCTAGCAAGAAATGACACATACGGGATTACTTTTTATTTGAAATTGTGTTTCTTATACCAAGGTTCATCAAGCTGTTTCATATTTATTCCTCTGATTAATGATATGTCAGAATTCTAATTCTAGCACCAATTTATTGCTTGTTGGCAACTGGAGAATGAAATAGCTATGTAGGCAACATGCAATATTGATTTTTATCCATCTTCTTTGAGCTCCAGTAAATGATTCCCAAATGTGCTTTGTTGTTGCAACCTAACTAAATATTACAGTCTTATTCCTATCATCCAATAATGACGTTACTGATGTAGCATATTTCTTAAAGAGCAACAGTCCAGTATGATTTGATATCAGTCAGGCTGAATTATAGGTTTCATATTTAAAAAATCTTACTATTCAGTTATCTCACTCACAGAGACAGATCACATCTTCTAAAGTTTATTGGATGTTAGTACGTTTTTGTAAGCGTGCAGACTAAAATAATAATACTTAAGAAGAATAAGGGTGCTTTCAACTGTTATAATAGGAAATTCAGTGTATTTAAAGGTACTCCACACAGAAGAGGTTGGAGATAATGCAAAATTTGCAAACTCACTTCATGTATTTTGGAGCTGTATCCAACATAACACAACATCTGACAAGTGATATCTAATCAGGGCAGTGCTAGAGAAAAAACCCAGTGTCTTAAAAGGCAGCCTCAGCACCAGATTTAGGCTCTTGTGTTGTCAACGTTCTTTTATATAAATTCAGAGCATGAACTTTTTTGTGAGACAAAAAGATAGGGTTATCTACATTTGAGATAAACTGATTGGAAAGCAAGCTGTAACATTCCTTTTAATATGACGAAAGGAAGTTGATCACAATCTTAACGGGGGAAGTGATTAAAATTTTAATTGGGGAAGATACAGACATTCTTGCAGAAGGGAAAGCAAGACCAGCTCTTGGTGCATACATGCTGAACAATGGGAAGGTGTTGCTTCAGTAGGACTTGCTAGACAAGGTGTGCATGTACAAAAAAGAAGAATATTGTTTTAAATGTGAAGAAATTTAACTCTATTCCCTGTCAGCATTAAAATTCAACAGATAAACTAATGTGTTCAGCATTATGTTTAAGATTGTGGTAACCGCACACTTTGTGTAATTCTAGAGCTACTCAGATATGGAAAAGTAATTGGAAACAAAAAGAGTAAGATAAAGAATATATCCAGGGCCCATATGTTCTAAAGCTTGACTTTCAGTGCTCTTTAAGAAGGTAAATAATACCTAGGGGGATTTTTTTTAAAGCCTTTGTTACTGAATTTATGTGTCTGTAAGATGTTCAAAATCCTGCTGCCTACCTATCTTTGAAAATATGGTTCTAAGCTTCAAGATAATGCCAGATATACCAACCTTCAAAATCTTCCTCATCTGGATGCTCTGATGCTTATGTAATGCAACTTCTGTATATTTTTTCTTGCAAAAAACCATTACAGTTTTAATTAAATTACAGAGAATGTAGAGACATATTTCTGACTACAGAAGGCTAGGTACACACTGTGGAATTGTACATATAACAGAGATTCAACTTTTGAGGAAAATAAACTTGGCTTCTTCCTGACTGAGAACATAATAATTAAGTTTGGATTTCAACATGAAGAAAAACTCAGAAAATCGATAATCAAAAGTGATTACATTTCAAGTCTGTGATGGTCAATGACAAATTTTAGATATAGAGGATATGAGAAACTCTTTGGTCTCCAGGCACCTCTCAGCCCTATTCTCTGTTAAAATTAAATGTTAGGAAAGGAGATTAGAAAAGCTAATGTGTTAGAAAAGCTGTCCATGTTACAAAAAGTACTATTACATATTGGTCTTTAAAGCAGGCTTGTTAGACATTCCAGTGTCTCAGGGTTGTATCAAAGGCCCACTGTATTGAACAAGAAATCTCACATTGATTTCAAAAGTCTGTGTTTGACTGTGATTCAATTCAATGAGAAATGATCTCTTTTAATTAAAGGAAAGATGTCTCATCTGTGTAGGAATTTTGAAATATTCCTGTGTCAGTATGTTCCTGTAGGGAATGTGTACTTCCGCTGTGTTCATTCTATGGGCAAACTATGCTGATATATCTTCCTTAGCTGACACCGTATTTGTGTTTTACATAGCAGAATTACATGTAAATGTGCCCGGGACCAAGGAGATTATATGTAAAAGCCTAGGTAATCAATTGGAGGAACTTAAAACTTGAATGTTTTCCGCATCCCACTCCTTACTACAAGGAAAAAAGCTACATGATGAAGTATCTTTGAGAATTAGAAAATATTGTTTAATGTTTAAACAGCTTGTTCCTCTGTTTTTTGGCTAACATTGTTTTGTTCGCTCCTTTACCTCCCTCTGGTCACCTTTCCACTCCCTCATTCCTTTTCCCCAGTCCTCCAGTTGAACCTCTCTTTGGTCCTATAACTTCTGGAACAACAGTAATGTACCACGTAAAAAGCAAAGTAAAGAAAACCAGCACTTTTTCTATCATTGCTATGTTGCACCATGTCATGCCACAAAAGAATGAAAATGAGACAGACAAGAAAATGACAATACAGGTAGCAGAATTATTTTTCTCTTTACTTTGGAGAAGAAAACACAGGAGAAAGTCTTATTATTACAGGAAGGATGAGTGATTTATTAAAAAGCTTGTTATCAACACAAGACAGCCTGTTTCTGGTACTGGTGCTACGTATTCTGCACTGTTGAAGTGTGAACAAAATTGGTAAGGCCAATTATAGCAAAAGTCTGATACATACAGACAGTAGAAACATCTCTTGATCAAAGCCGAGTTGGCGGCAAGTTTTCATGCCTGAGACCTTTGCTTATCAGAAGTGGCATCAGAGATCAGAAATGAAAGGTTGTAACACTGTATTAAGATTTTTCATGTTGCTAATGCAACATATTGTGTAGTGCCCTGTTCTTCCACCAAGACAGGCAATTACCCTGGCTTCGGTCTAACTAAATGCCCTTCCTGACTGTATTACAGCCGTGGCAAATCTTGCCTCTTTTGAGTTAGTAGCGATTGTACTTTTGCTGGCTGAGATATGTATTGAGATAAAATCTAACTCATATTGCTGACATTTTTTTTTGTGTGTGAATTTTTTAGTTCTGTATGTTGCTTATTTCAGGGCTGTTTTTTCCTAGCATAAGAAGTCAAAACTTGTTTGGCTTATCAGTCTATCAACAAACACAGATGTTCCCTACAGCTTACTGAAAGCTCAACAGACCTTGAATTTAGCATCCACCCTCCAAGTGTAAGAGGCTGGCCTAATGCCCTTCCTCAGTTCCTTGTAGGAAGGCCATTCTCTTTATCATCCCACTCTATTAATGCAGTTGGTCCTCACAGACTGCTCAAGTATTATGCTTGCTAGGCAGAACACCTTATCATCTTTTCTTCATACAAAGATCTATTCCACAGTACTTCTCAAATACTTTTTTCCTTAGATAATGTAAGTGTTAAACATTAAACTTAACAGTACTTGTTGTCATCTGTGGCTATCTTCAAGCTTGCATAGCCTGTTTTACAATGGAAGAAAAATTTTCATACTTCGAGAATTTGTCTATTTCTTCCCATTCTACTAATTGGTCTAATAGAAGATTATCTCTAAATACTATTTCAAAGTCACAATCTCCATTTGTTCCACAAACACAGACTCTGAATCATTTTTATTCTTTGTAACATTTTACACACCCTCTTTAAAAGAAGCTTTTAATGAAAGTGCCAAATCTTCCAGACGTATTTACTGATGTACAGAAAATCCACACCAGTGGTTTGATCTGTATTACTACACAAGCAAAATAAATGCTAGTAGTTAAAAATGCTCAAATTCATACAATTTTGCTCCCGAATGCATTCAACTTTTAGAAGTAATCATATTCAGAAAGTAATTATCTACACTTCGGGAAAATAAGAGATGTTTACTCTTACATGAAGTACTGAGAACTATGGATTTATGACAGAAACAACTTCAAACACTTTATTATTTTTTAAAATACTCTTTAATATTATTTAATATGATACAAAGAAATTTCATATATTTTGGTTTCCTTTGACAATGGCATGATTGGTCATATGTATAGACAAGCTATGCATTACTGTTAAGGTTTGTCTGAGCAACTGAACCTCCTGTTCCTGTGCCTTATTCTCTGGCTCTGCCTTCAAGCCCTCTAATCTTGATTTTGCCTCCTGTCCACTCAATCCTCACCCAAATATTCATCTCCTGACTGAGATCCCCTGGGGTCCATAAAATCAAGTATTCACAGAACATTAGCCTCTAAAGAAACATAGTCTCTAAAAATTCACAAGTCTAAATGCATCCAAACTGAATTCAAATCTATTGAGCAATTAGAGACAATAGAAAGAGCCATGAAGATAATCTGGCTCAAAATGAACTAAATCCGATGAATAATGCATTTTAAAAACCGCCAAACAACAGTGTTCTCCAACATCTAGCACCCGAAATTTTCAAATTTCATAGAATCATAGAATGGTTAGAGTTGGAAGGGACCTTAAAGATTATCTAGTTTCAACTGAGTCTTGAACACTGCCAGGAAGGGGCAGCCACAACTTCTCTGGGCAACATGTTCCAGCGCCTCACCACTCTCACAGGAAAGAATTTATTCATCATATCTAAACTAAATCTAACCTCTTTCAGTTTAAAACCATTACCCCTCATCCTATCCCTAGACTACCTGATCAAGAGTCCCTCCCCCCTTTCCTGTAGCCCCTTTAAGTACTGGGAGGCCGCTCTAAGGTCTCCCTGGAGCCTTCTCTTCTCCAGCTGAACCCCCCAACTCTCTCAGCCTGTCCTCACAGGGGGTGCTCCAGCCCCTGAGCATCCTCGTGGCCTCCTCTGGCCCCGCTCGAGCAGGTCCATGTCCTTCTGCTGTTGGTGCCCCCAGAGCTGGACACAGCACTGCAGGGGGGTCTCAAAAGAGTGGAGTAAAGGGGGAAAATCCCCCCCCCCCCCCCCCCCCCCCGACCTGCTGCCCACACTCCCACACTGCTCTTGATACAGCCCAGCACACAGTTGGCTTTCTGGCCTGTGAGCGCACGTTGCTGGCTCACAGTCAGTTTTCCATCCACTTATACCCCGAAGTCCTTCTCCTTGGGGCTGCTCTCAATCCGCTCCTCATCCAGACTGGATTTGTGCTTGGGATTGCCCCGACCCATGTGCAGGACCTTGCACTTGGCCTTGTTGAACTTCATGAGGTTCACGTGGTCCCACCTCTCCAGCCTGTCCAGGTCCCTCTGGATGACACAGCCCTTCCCTCCAGTGTGCTGACCGCACCACACAGCTCGGTGTCATCGGTGAACTTGCTGAGGGTGCCTCGAGCCCACTGCCCATGTCACCAACAGAGATCTTAAACAACACTGGTCCCAATACTAACCCCTGAGGAATGCCACTCATCACTGTCATTTCCCAAATGGCAGTGTATATAAATGTTGGAATGGTGGAATTTCCCAAGAGTATAGCTTCAGTGATTTTTCAGATAGACCAAAGTTTTGTTTATGCTTAAGTAATAAATCCCAGTTATTTTCAGTGAGTCCACAGTGTGTTCACCTATTGGTTGACCTACTTATTTTACTTATAATATGGAGAGAGAAGAGAAACCAAAACCACAATGAAACTTCTATTAAATGAAGTATGTGGAAAAGAAACAAAGAGCAGAGGTCTTTGGGGGATAAAAGCAATCCAGTCTTCATGATAGAAAACTATTTCCAATACTTCCCAAAATGAAGTAGGAACAAGGAATAACAGCCATAAACTCATCTTTATTCATCTCCCACTATGCTACTTCATGGTTCTCCAGAAAAATCACCTAGGAACTACAACTTACTGCAAAGCATGATTCTCCTGATACGTATAGTACTATCAGATAATGCATCCAAAGTAATCTTGACAATGCCCTGGGAGATTAAAGCGAAAAAAATACACAATTTTTTTTTAAAGGTCTGTCAAGACTATGGTCTAATGTCCTTGTTTGATCACTAGGGATCCAGTTAATTTAAAAACTGGCATTCATATCTAGTTTAAAATTAGCTTTGAAATTCACCTTTCAAGATGTGTCCAAAACTGGGTATAACTGCAATGCTGGAAGACCTCAGAATCTACAAAAAATATGGATACCATAAAGCATTAAAAAAGCAACTGAACCCGTCACTTTAAAATATTCCTCTCTTCTTCACTGAGGTACTTAAAGGAAAAAAAAAGCCAACAGAATGAGGATGGACATAATTTAAAGCAAGAGTAAGTATCTGTAATTAAGCCCTCTTTAGAATGTCTTTAGAATTAAAGCTTAAAGGGTTTAATTCTTTATTGAAAAACTCTAAGAGTGCTTACTCACCATGTAGGATTTTTTCAAGCTCTTGCAGCTTTAAAAGAAATCTATTGTAGATAAAATGAAGCTTAAATAGCATATGTTACGTCTTGCTTTTGTTTATATATGGTGAAGAGTATTCAGAGTGGACCACATCTTAGACTTGCACTAATCCTTAAATAATTACTATTCGTCTACTCAGTGCTGGAAAAACCTCATGGAATGTGACTTCGTTCTGCTGGCTTGTCTAATCCGATTCATTTAATTCAGTTCCTTCTCCCAGAGGTCTCATATTTAGAAACTGAGCTCTATGTCTCCCCTTATGCCTCTACAACCCCACCCCACCCCACCCCCACGCCCCAAAAAAAGGAAAAGAAAAATTGGAAGGTAAAAAGCAGGAAAGAAAAGAAAAAAAAAGAAAGAAAGATAAAGATGATAAAGATAAAGATAAAGATAAAGATAAAGATAAAGATAAAGATAAAGATAAAGATAAGATAAAGATAAAGATAAAGATAAAGATAAAGATAAAGATAAAGATAAAGATGGGAAGGGAAGGGAAGGGAAGGGAAGGGAAGGGAAGGGAAGGGAAGGGAAGGGAAGGGAAGGGAAGGGAAGGGAAGGGAAGGGAAGGGAAGGGAAGGGGAGAGGAGAGGAGAGGGGGGGAGGGGAGGGGAGGCGAGGCAAGAGAAAAGAAATTCCAATGGAAATGAACTGTACTTTTTACTATTATTATTTTGGTTCTTTCCCAAATATCAGTCCATCAATAAACATGAGAAGCAGCTTGTAATTCACAAAGCCTTCGGCAACTCTGTTGTGATAAGGGCAAATTGGTCTGGCTCTACAAATGCTGGAGATGGGAATAGTTCAGTGGTTTGGACCAATTTGAATGGATGGAAATACTAAAGTCCCTGAAGCTGCAGCAAACGATGCTGTACAGCTGGCAGCAGCTTGTCATCTGCATGCAGAAAGTGACAGGAATATTACAAATTTCCTGCACAAAGTGAACTATTTCAATCACCTGTAAAGACTTCCCTTGTCAAATAGAACAGTGGCAGAAAAGCTCTAAGTACTGAAGATTTTTTGCCTGTCCCTTCCCTCCTCCTCTTTTCAAATAACAGCCACCTGCCCAGAATTAAAACTTTGACTTCAAAGAGAATAAAATATCATAGTGAAGTGATTGTTGAACAGAAAATTAATAATAGGAATAGTAATGCAATGGAGCAGTAAGAGGTATACCACATATAATCTAGCACATACCACAGCGGATGAGATTGTGTGATCTTCTTAAGTTATAAAAATATATTCTTAATTAAGAAATCAGTTTTTCCCTGTAAGTAAATGGTATTCGAAACAATTTACATTGTCATTTTGCACTAATTACTATTCCTGACCTTGTGTTACGTCTTTTTCAGCAAATTGGAACTTTCATTGAGAAACAGTCTTGATCATTCCTGTAAAGTGCATGAATTTTGCCCCCAAGGAATGAAATAATGAAATTAAGGAGGAAAGGCAGTTGTGTCCTTGTTTGAAAGTATTTATTTTAAAATGTTTCCTGTCATTTTTACACCTGTTTTATTTGTACTTACTTAAAAAAAAAAAAATAATTATTCTTCCAATATCTTTGAGGGAAATGTAAATACGTTCTGGATAGATTTTGTTCCTTTCTACCACAAGAGGAACCACTTTACTACTTGAAAATTGCATTTATGCACACACTTATTAATTCTATAAAGTAAGCTAACATTTCCTAACATAAAGCTCACAGTCCAGAGGTGCAATCATTTTCATCAAAGTTCAGATTGCCACTGAATTTGAACACTTCCAGAGCAACATACACAACACATCTCTGCTGTCTTTTTCCCCTTTGATAACAACTCTGTGAAGCTTTTCTGATAGCTTTTCTTTCGAAAAAAGTAACAGCAAATTACCAGATCAGTTAAAATTGGAAACTTTCGGACACATACCTATGGCATGATTCAAAGTATGGGGAGAATACTGCGGGGGGCAAGGAAGGCAAGGGACACACAATTTACTACTAATTTCTTAATTTAATCATTAAAGTCAGGTCAAAGTACTCTTCGGCACAAAAGATTGATTTTTGATAAATAACTTTTTTTTTTTTTTTTCTCAGAAACGATATTCTTTATTTAAAACCTTCCAATTCAGGTAACAAACTATTACTGATTTTAATCAGAAAAGTGTGGGTTTTCTGACTTTCGTGGGAGAATTTTTTTTCCTCCAACAAAATGTTGAAATGATAGATTGAATTTTTGGTAACAATAAATAAATATAAAAATATACGTAAATACGTATTTACTTTATGTAACATATTTGCTCTTAAATATCATCTTGATCCTTCATATCTTGGCACCCTCAAAAATATTGCGCTTTCATCCACAGATGTGGGGTATTACAGATATGTAGTGGGGACTGCTAGCCTTGAACTAATAGTGGGACAGTCAACTTCTGAGTTATTGTGAATGAAGAGCATAAGAATGCACTGCATCTTACAGTCTGATTCCTGGAGAACATAAAATACCTTTTTTCAAGGCATAACACTATGCTTTTTGAGAAAGTCAGGAATGACATTTTCCTACATTTATTTTGGTATATATAATAGAAATATTTCATTTTTTTCAGAAACAAGCTTTGACCACTCAGGGAAAAAAGAAGGTCCCTGGTGACTGAAAAATTTATTATCCATCAAACTAACATCAGAGATTCCAGATTGTTTCTGTGTGCTCACACTTGGCCTCCTCACACACAAGCTCTAGTCCTAAGAAATGAAGTAGAGGTAATATGTAAGATGTTCCTACACAAGTTTTTTACCTTCTGCACTAGATGATAATGTTGTACCCCAGAACAAATCCTATTTAGTTCTGTCCTATCTAAGGAGACATTTCCTGTCATAACTGTGTGCAGTTGACTGTTCCTGCAAGTCCATTTGATCTGGGTGTTCATATTTAGACAGGAACTATCTTTAAATTTTTCATTCAAAGGTGGTTTTGGTTTGGGTTTTTTCTGTGTGTATGTCTGCTTGGCTTTTACTCTTTCTTCTTGATTCTCGGAACTGTGTATGATATTTTGTAAAACATCATACTGACAGAGGTTTTATAAAAAATGCAAGTCTTTTGTTTAGGTCACTTAGAGTATAACTGAATGGGGAAGTTCTGCCAATGGTATCTTTGCCTCTACAAGTATTTGAATACTCAGGATGGAAAGGGACTCTGAGACAAGATGCAATTTTTATGCACAGTAGGAACTGATGGCAAACATTTGACTTTAACTATTACTTCCACACTAAATCTTCTTTTCTATTACCTCTTTTTCATATGCTTTTGTACTCTCTGTTCCTCTGGTTTTATCCCATTTTCTCCTTTCCCTCTCTTTTATATTCCTCTTTCCTTTTTCTTCTTCTGTTTTCTCTTATACTTGCATCCTCCTTAATTCTCCCTTGAAATGTTGGCATTGGACTTCCCCAGAGATAAATCAACACTTTCCACTCATTCCAGGTTTTTTTTGACTGTGGAGTGTAACACTAGGAAAGGGGAGGATTACAGTAAGTGCCAATTTGGCACTCTGAGTTAGGGAAGTCTGGCACTAGCATTATTATATGTTCAAAGACTGTGCAGCAGTGTGGTCTCCTGTCTCTGGATTTTCTTTTCCTTTTCTTTGTATGATTCTATCCAGTTGAAAGCCTTTTTTGGCAATCTAACTGAAGATTTTTTCATTTATAAGGTTTTGGAAGATTATTCTTCCTAACAAAGCATTTATCATTCTCAATTAGAAAAGACTGACGGCATAAACCCCCCAAATTTTCTACCATACCTTCATCCGATTTAAAGTTTTGAAGACTGTATGATGCTCACAGACACTTGTCAAAAAGAATGTGATCACAGCTTTGCACTCTCTTGGCAACCCAGTAGAGTCTCTGTTATTATTATCTGCACCTGAGTCATGCCTAGATAATAACATAATGGCCTTTCCATGCTAGGCATTATACAAACATACAGAGACAGGCAGTTCTGGCACAGAATAGCTCACAACAGAAATTGATGGTGGAAGAGGGAAAAATAGTTCGAACTAATGAGATAAATAGCATTAGGTCAATAAGATATCAGAGAATATATGAATAACACTCTCATCTCAAAAGCAGTGTAGTTCAGTTGATCAAACCATCCCATAAATTTTGCTGCTGTACTGAAAAAATATTGCAAGAAAAAAGCGCTCCTTGTGGTATTTCAAAATTGTCCATAGATAGGAAGAAATTAAATACAAAAATTAAACCCTTGAAACATTCATAGCACCCAAAGTCTCAGTTTTTTTGTTCGTTATTCAAACAAATCTTCTTAACTTTTTAAATATTTTGCCATTACTAGTATTTGTTGGGAGATTTGCTAGAGGTATAAATGGAAAGTGAGACCAAACTAAACTGTGTCTGACCAGCTTTAACTGGTCAACACTGTTAAGTTCCTGTGCTCTGTTGACAAATAACTTACATATACTGTCACATGTGACAGCTAAACCTCTAAGAAAAGGAAGGAAATCATGGTGGTCCTAGATCACGAATGCCAAGCGAGAGGATGTACTTGGAGGCTGAGGTAAACACAGCGAAAATGCACAGCCTTGAAATGTTGAAAACATCTATGACTACTAATAATTCAGCTAGAAAACAATACTGTACAGTGTCCTAATATTGCTTGTGCTGGAAGAAAAACAACTCACCATAGGCAAGCCATTTCTAATACTGCAGAGCATGCAGCTGGATCGAATAGGTATTCCTGATGGAAGATAGTCAAGATAACTAAAAACATCTCCTCTCATATAATAACCTGTATTCACCTGTTTGATCTAAGATGCTAATACTTTGCTTGGACTAATCGACATTACTGGTTACAGTAGGTATTTCCTATAAATACATTTAATTCATTTTCCTGGCTATCTGTCCAAAAGCTTCAATTTCTAAACCTGTATTTTCCTGCACAGATAACAGGCAAAGACCTGAAGAATCATTCATTTGTATTTCTACAACTTCTCAGTGTTTGTGGAGGAAAACAAATGCCATTTGCAGTTATTGGTGACATTTCTGTCTACCTCTGAGCCTATGAAAATTTAGCAGAACTTCATAATCCTCAGAATATATAGCCACACTCAATCTCCTCCAAGAATTGTTGGTTTTATAAACAAACAGTTCAGTTTTATCACAAATGGAACATGTCAAGATCTTACTGCCTCCAACAATTCTGTAGTTTGTTTTTTGCTTATTACAAGCATAATGGTGAATTTGGGTGAAAACTTCAGTCAGTGACTGTCTGCTAGGCTCAACTTCTGACAGCTGGTTCTAGTGATTGTAAATCTGCAGAAAAAGATGGTATCTGTAGTTTAAAATACCAGGGGAGATGGGATAACAAAGAAAGAGGTCATGAACACTATGGCCGGGTGTACTTAAGCAGCAGCTAGTAAAATCCTCAAAATGTAGGAATAAGCTGGTACATTTTTAAACAGAACTTCTGTAAACTTACACAGGCAAGAGTCTGAGAGTACTGTCAGAGCCAAAGACTGGTGCAGGGCGTATCTCATGCAATCTCATTTGTGTCCCTCTCTAACGAGTGCTCTGCATTAACATACTCCCAACTGAATGGAATCCTTTACAATGGGAGCAATATAACATAAAAGTGAACAACCCAAGTTGGCTTTTTGACAGTAAATTCTAGTGTTTGAAATTGTACCCATTAGCTTCCTAGAGCTGATGATACAGAATACAAATAAGAAAAGACAGTGTTTTATGTCCTAGAGTTGATCAGCCGTGTCAAATTCAGATAACAGTGGGAAAAGTGGTCTAGTTTTACTTGCATATATAAGAAACATCTACGAAGTTGGAAATGTGCTTTACTCACATAAAGAAATTTCACAGTTAATAATACATTAGCATCTTTAAATAAACTTTTCCTTCAGGACAATAGCCACTTTTACATAACAGAAGTGGGCTCCTTCCAAAGAAAATTAAGGAATTGTTACTTTGACTGAGAGGAATCTTCTTTGAAAACAAAACAATGTGAGAGAATGCTTCTGAGACAGAAAGCAAGATGTAACAAAGCAGATTAACATAGCTATAGCCAACAAATGATGCTCCACAAACCATCACTGCCAATCCTTATAATTCATTAATTTTCAGCTTGCACCTGCATTTTGCAGCACTCTCAGCTAGTCTTTCAGAGTGACATGCAAAGAAAACAGCTCTAATGATCACTGGATTAGTTCACAACACTCAAACTCTTACACATAGACTAGGAGAAAAGCAAACCTAACCACCTGGTGTTTTTTGACCTGCTGTTTGATGCTTTCTGCAGCAGAAGTATAATCACTTATCTTAAAGGGAAGGATAAAGCAAGATTAAAAAAAAAATGGTTCTTCAACTTTTAAGGGTTTCTTTTTTTCCTAACAAGGTATTATAAAATCAGTTTAACTGCTAATTTATAGACAGTTGTTTACTTTAGGCTGTATCACACTTTGCTTATGGACATACCTTTGATTTTCATAACAGTTTGCTTGTTTACATTCAACATGTTACTTCTCAAAGGAGAAATATAGAAGGCTAAGCCCAAAGGGAAGAAAGCTGAAAGTTAAAAATGTTCTCATATCCTATATGTGTTTTCAATAAGACTGTTCTGATTGTTGACTTTTTTCCCAACATGAGTAAGAGAGGATTTAACAGTTTTATTACTTTAGAAGTAATCTTGTTTGGGCTTCTTACAGATTTTGTAGTTCAGTATCTCCATTGCACTCTATGTTATAACTACTCCTCCATCCTGATGTTACAGACCTGTACAGGCAGATAGCTACCAGTCCATTTTAACCCTACTCCAGTTTTAAATATTGGAGGAGTTTCCAATAGTCCACTCAAATTCTTGATGAGTTTATAGAAGCCAGAGGAGAAGACAGGCAAGATCTTCCCAACTGCTCTACATTGTCAGGAAATAGCTCTTCAGTAATATCAGACATCCTTTATTGAAATCAGCAATATTCTAGACTTCTGACAATATTTTAGGAACAGGTCACAAAATATGGCCCTGTGAGGGACAGATACTTCAATATCACTGTATGAGAACAGAGACTGCAAACCTTCTTTAGAAAAGACTAAACTGCAGTCAGAAGTTGTGTGATGAACTACTGTGTAAACAAGTGCAGGCTGTTTATCCTGTTATCACACAAACAAATCTTGTGTCTCAAGGCAGTTATCTGCTACCCTATAAAGATCATCTTTCCCGCACCAAAAGCAAACACAGCCAGTAACAGGAGACCACTTTATTCTGACTTTCAAATTGTATCTTGTTCAGCTTCTTGTCTCTAACTTTTCGAAACTACTTCGTAAATAATTTGGGCCAGAAACAAAAATTTGTACTGAAGTACCTATCACATATTTTTCTTTCAGCCTTTTCCTCAATGTATACATTGCAAGAACTTTTATTTGTTCTTAAGACGCTTATTTAGGGTAAATTTTGTCAGGGATACTTCCATAAAGATGAATCATGTATAAAAATAAAATTTATTTCAACAACTGTTTGGAACCTGAAAACTGCTGCACCTGAAAATTGATGCATCCTCATATGCCTCTACCTTTAGAAAGTAAATATGAAGTCTCTTAATTTTATGAAAAGATAAAATTGTCTTAACTATTATGTAGTTCACAGGCAGTGTCATCTGAGAGCATCTAAAGATGTGGAACAGGATTTATATATTCCAGTTTATGAATCTTCATGAAGCAGTGAAAAATAGAGAGCTTCTACCTTTTGTTTCATATCATACCATGATAGGTACCTACAGCAGGTATTTTTTTTTTTAGCTGCTGTTGCAGCAATGTGCTAAACTCTCGAGTAAGCATAGATTGCTGTAAAAATATAATTACTTTTGTGATAAAATGATGATTTTTACCATGTGAAATGTTTTTTCTGGAAAGAAAGCAAAAAGTTCAACTTAATTTTTGCCATGTGAAATCATATCACTAGTCTAGTTTACAAACAAAATTCTTAGTTCTCAGGTCTATAAAGACAATAGCTACCATTAGAAGCAGAGTTTATCAGTCTTTTAAGGAAATATGATCTATTTTGTTGCAAGAAATTAATAAAGGGCAGATATTCCTGCTCTCAAAAGTGAATGAACTTGTTCTACACAGTCCTATTTTGCTAAATGATTAGGGAAAAATGAGCGTGTTGGGTATTCTAGGTATAGTTTGAGCCTTTCAAATGCAACAAAGGAATAGAATTTGTACATTCACAGAAGCTTAGGCAAAGGTTAGGCAAATATTGTCCCTCAAGGCCAATGCAGAGGTCTTCCATCTGTACAAGTGTTTCATTGAACTACTACAGCAATCAGCCTACACACTATGTTTGACATAGCAAGAATACTCTGTTCATTATCTCTGTTTTCCTTGGAAAGCTATTAGCTTGAAAAAGAAGTGCAATTATGGATAAAGAACTTCATATTGGTTACAACCTAGCAGAGAGAATCCTAAGGCATCTTACACTCTTTGAAGCAAAGCCTGTAAAATAATGCTACTAGGTGGTGACAAATTCTTCCTATTTGTATGTCTGTCTGACATTTTAAAGGTACTTTTTGCCTAAGTGAATAATCTTATTTTTTTAGTGGAACTACTAGTAAGAAAAGGCATTCATCAATGTGAGCACAGCCATAATGATCTGGCCTGTCATATCACAAGAAATCCAAGAAAGTAAATTTAGCAATTTCTGAAAATGTTTTATTTTCCCCTCTCCAGGGTTCCAGTGAGCATGACTGTTCCTTCCTATTCCACTGCTGAGAAGATACACTATTTGCATGGCATAGTGTTTCTTCTAGGTATTAGAAAAACATCTAATTCACTCAGTATATAATTTTGTAGTGTTTTCTCTTGATAGAAACACTTCTTTATATCCCAACACATGTCTCTACTGGGACTATTCCACATCTATTACCGTTGTGAATGCTGCTGGAGTGAAGAGGATGGCATACAGCATAAGATGAAGCCATCTTATTTAATATGTCTAAGATACGGATTGCACAGATTACCTTTATTCTATTAGTCATGTGGCCATGATAAAGACAAAATACTTTTCAAAGAATAGCCCTGATTCCAAAGTCAGAGAAAACTGGCTGACCATGAACAGTCCATTTTGTTTTTCTAAGTAAGCTGTACTTTAAACAAAAGTAACATAAAGTAATACCAGATTTGCTGTGGTCAAATATGCCCTTTATACTGCACATGCAAGTTCAAATGCTGTCACAGTCCTATTTCAGTAAAATGATTTTGTTTCTCTAATTTTTTATTAAGATATGTTTATCAGAATCAAACAATAATTTAAAAAAGAAATAATTTGATAGGGATATCAACATAATATGCAGAGGTAAAGCATCCTACCTAAGTCCCCATTCTACAGAATTATTAACATGACCACTAACATTACTCAGCATACAGTAGGAACGTAGACCCAATTTTTCCACAGCAGCAATTTAAGAATCAGTCTGCCAGTGAGTTCTTGTACTGTCTAGCAAATGTTCTTTCTTCAACAAAATAGGTTTTTATCTTAAATAGTGAAGTGAAAGGGCTTCCTCAGTTAATTCTACTAGGTTATGCATACATTAGATGAGACAGAAGTGAGAAGAGGTAGGTCTCTGGATATATACAGAAAGAAAAAGGAAAGTCATGGTTAGCCTGACTTCTATTTTTTCATTCAGAGAGTTGCATTCTGCTATGTCTAAGGCTGGACCACCTCTCTTGTCCTCATATGTCTGGGCAAATCTGTAAGAAATAGCGATTTGGGTAACTTCACATATACTTCATATATTCTTTCTTCCTTACTGCTTCAAGTAATCCACTAATACAAAGATATGGTCACCTGATTGCTGCTGATAGGATACGATATACAAATTGATACAATTCAACAAAGAATGCGTATATCAATGATGCTTCAAACAAGAAATAAGGCATCTCAGAGGTAGAATTTGACTAGGAGAAAGGTTTAAAAATATACCAAAATTAGTTTTAGTGGCACTTATATATAACAAAGATATATGCAGTCAGCTGATAATAAGACTATAATTTGAAAGCCAAAAGCACAACAAAAAGTTGATCACAAGCAAGGTGGACACTGAGGACTCAATAACCATGGTCATTGGATTCCCTATGCCTTTTAACTGGAACCTGACCAAGGCTGGAAACAAGAAGCTATTCATCTCATGCATAATGCATATTGCTTTGCTACCTGTTTTATTTAATCAGGAAACAAATCAATGTAACCCATATGACTGGAATGGTCTGAGGTCTTACTTATTACTACTGCCTGTGCACCTGCAAAATGTTGTGTCACAAGGGGTTTTGACCCAAACCATTTGTTTTCTAACACCCTTTCCTAGCCACTATATGACCAGATGTTTAATTTTCAGCTATATAATACATCAGTCTATATGACAAATACATATGAATGTGCATTGTCAAATATATACGTCTGCAGAAAAAATGGTAGAAATGTTTTGAAAATGTAGTATTTCTTGTATTTTCTATAATAAACCACCCACCGAAAGGGAGTAGCACATCTTAAAGAAAGCAGTCTCTAGAATGCTGAATAACTCAGCACTCAGGAGAACGGCGTTTTGTTTCTTCTGTGCATCTTAACCTTTGCTCTGCAGGGAATATTCTCTAGGACGGCATCTAAAGAAGGCATATTAGGCTCTATGCTAATCAGTTCTGAGCCTTTCAAGTAACTGCTGCTGATTGTATCAAAAATGTGCCAAGAGAAACAAACCGAGAATGCAAAATCTATTTGAATTTTCTTTTGAAGCTACAAGTAAAAACTCCTGGCAGCACCAGTGCTTTGAGCAGTGCAAGATTTTCATACTTTATGCACTTCAAAGTGTAAATGAGGATTATGACCTTATATATTGTATATGCACCTATATTTTATTTATACTGCATCTGTGCAACCAGGAGAAAAGATATTTCCATGACCTTCTACCAGCAAGAAGCCTAACAAGACTATTCAGACCTATTGAAAATTCACAGTTAATTAAAGGTTAAAAGGAACTTGCCAATTAGAATGAAAGATAATTGTCCTCCTCTGGCTACTTGATTATGCTTTCCTTTGGATACACTGAAGTGTATGTTGTCATGCTGTTGGTAAATGTAATCATAAATCGCTCGCAGTACCTTCTGGTTCTCAAAATACTTGGCCTCAGAAACAAAATTCTATGTAAATTTTACAACTATCCTTTAATTATGCTTGTGAACATCTTTGTATAGTTGTGGGGAAAAAATACAACAGTAAAGGTAAGCAAGGCTTAGAAACCACAGAAGTAGGAGTTGTAGTTATCACTGCAGTTTATTCTTAAAATTACAAAGAAAAAATAATCACCAAGGCTGAGGCTGTGAAATCAAAAAAAGATGAGAAATATAAAATATCCAGTAGACCCTTTCTAACAATAACTGTGATCTTTTTTCCTGAACTGCTTTTTGTGTCACCAAAAACAATGCATAGTGCTTTATTCAGATTCAGAATTCAAATAGCATGGAGCTGTTTTGTGTCTTGCTCATTTGATTTACCAGGTCACAGACAACAAAGCCAAGATGTGCTTGCACTCTCTGTCTCTCTCTCAAAAACAAAATAAACCAGAAAAACCCAAAACACACACCCAAATTCCAAAAAGAGAATAAATTAATGCGTTTTGCTGAGACAAGAGCTCAGCCAATAATCCAGTAAATAGAAAAATCATTATATTTTACCTCTAGTTGTGATCATAAGCTATCTATAAATGACCTGAGATTTCGGGACTGTATCATGCTTCAAAATTAATTAATTTATTACTTTAGAAAACTAATTTTAATTTAATGATAAGGAAAGTTTAATGATTACATGCTGTTAACATGCTGAAGCAAGTTATTTATGGTATTAGAAAAAAACCCCAACACATTATTGTTTCTATTCAATGATTATCAGTCTATAATTTACAAATCTGTGGCCATAAAGAGAATTTCCTCTGGTTCTGAATGAACCTTCTCCTGCAAAGACAATGTGTTTCCTTTTTCCTTCTCTTGCAATCGACCGTCTTACCTTTATAGTATATATTCCCTCTTTTCCCAGTATTGTTCCCTTCATACTTTTTTTTCTTCACAGTTCCTCTCCCTCAAGTTGTTTTCCTCCACTGTAGTTTCTCTCATCAGAACACACAGAAACAGATAAACACCTCCAGAAGACCCCTCTGGAACTAGAACTATATTTATCCTAGTTATAGCATTTATGCTACCTTTGCCTCCTACTCTTGTCTTCTCTCTTTTCCATTGTAAGTTATTTGGGACAGGGATTGTTTGTATCATAATACTGGCAATGCACTGTCAAGCCAATTACTCAATCATGAGTAATCTATTGACACAAATTCTATTCAACTTCTTTATAAAGACTGCTAAAGTTCAAATTCAAGCTTGCAATGCTTAAACATAAAAATAAATTTACTTTTTGCAAAGTTTCTCTTTTTTCATAGTATGATCTTAGAAGTGTTTCAAGCTCCTGTGATAAATTCTGAAAATGACAAGGACACCCTTTGATCTCTAGGCATGATGGCAAATTTGCAGTGGGTTTTCTCAAGTCTGAAACGCTGGAGACAATTGAATTTTTTTCTTGACATTTATGAGTCTCTTGGTACTTAAGACAATTCTTCAATTTTTGCAACTACACTTCCTGCTTTAATACATATGCATGTATTCCAATAACCTGACAAAGGCATTATAAATTATTTCTCATCTTATTCAAGAAGAACTGGCACTTAGTTTACATTATAAAAATTGTGAATACTGGCACAAATAACTTCTCAGTTATGTTCATCAGGAGAATTGGCTTGGCATGGAATGAGAATGTGAACAGGACATAAGCTAGAGCAAACAACTTTCACATGCTGTTTTAACCACTACTGTACTAACCTCATTTAAATTACCCTCAGAGCTCATGCAGTTCTGCACAATGCACTTTCATTCTGTATACTAGATATTTCTTTTTTGTATTCCCAGAACTTTGAAGTTGGTAAGAAGTATGCAAGAAGTTTTAGAGAGAGATTTCTTCTTCTTCTTCAGTTGATTTGCTTTATTACCACAGAGAAAGGGACATTTGGCTTCTTGCTCCTTCACATGATGTTGCAAGGACAAAAAAAAGTATTTCTTGAATCAGGGAAAATAAATTAACACAGGCATTTCTGAAAGGTATATAAACAATCCACAGGCTGATTTGCAGTTACAGGTAATTAAAATTTCCAGTAAATGTATTTCTCACATTTTAAATGTTTCACAATGCTCATGCCTTCCAAAAACTAAATGCTACACTATATTACACAAATACTAGCTGTTGTCATGATAACTTTAAGTGGAGCAATAAATTCTAGGACAGATTATTCTTGTCACTAATGAGTGACTTTTCTAAAAAATAGTCTCCTGCTTACTAATAACATAAAGTTGAAACACTAAAGATTCAAACTAATAATTTATTCTTTTAAACAAATCACATATTGAATCATTGGTCAATGCTGGAGTGGGCTGACATGACCTTTGAAATAACTACTTTCAAATGGCTGGAACAAATATTCAGTAGCATAGTAATTCCAGACTTCTTGTTGTTGTTGTTCCTGTTGTTTGCTGAACTTATTTTATTTTTTCAAATTAACCTATTTTCTATAAGGATAAATGTCTTCTGCTATTACCCTGCCGGCCAATATGTAGCCATTGCAGTAAGCATCATTTCATTGAGCATCATCAAGTTGATCCATACATCATCTTTTCAGTTTTACCACTTAAGCATTATAATTATGTTCATCATTCTGGATGAGACAGAGGCCGGGAAAAAATGAAAAAAAGTCAATAAGCCCATTAATTCATTTCCTTTTTATTCCTAATATAAGCTAAAACTTTATAAATATTAAAGAACACTCCAAAATTTCATAAGAAAGTATAGAAACAAGAAGAAAAACTCATGACAGGGAGACCTCTTGCCAAACACTTTTTCTTTTCCTACACTCAACTTTTATGTGTCTTCAAATTAAATTCCTGTCCAGAATAACAGGTTGGGGTAAAGAAATCAACTGTTTACTTTAAAGACCTTAGGAAATACTGCAAATTAAAACCAAGCCTGCACTTCCAGGTTACACTTTGTTGATGGTTGAGCATTCAGAATGCATGGAAGGAAACTGAAAGAGACCTATGCAAACTTAGTAGTATCAGGGAAATATGTTCTATTTCTAATCGATGAAGAACAAAGAAAGGCTCACCTTTATATCATTATCACGCTGAAAAAGAGCAAGTGATATATTTAAACATTCAGTTCCTAAGCACCAACTGAAAAATTCTAAGTGATCTGGCCAACACAGGGCTCCTGAATCATTTACACTTAGAGCAAGATTTGGAGACAACAGATCACATATACATCTATACTTCCTTCTACTAGCATAACATATATAACCTTGTAACAAATATTCTGCCATTTGCAGATCATGCAGAACACATCTGGCTATGATTATATCTGGCATATTTAAATCTAGAATATGTCTGCAGATGCTACCATTTTCCCCATAATTTATTAATTAAATAGACTTAAAATATGAAAAAAAATCTAATAGTAATATTACTATATAATATATATAGATATAAATATACTAAACCAATAATATATATTTTTTTAATTCAACAAGAAAAATTTTGAGAATTAGGAAAGATTTCACAAAGAGAAATTCTTGTTTCAGTTTAGATTGGGTTTAGATTATCATTCAAAATTTTAGCTCATATCTTGGGACATGATCTGGACATTGCTTTGACTGCACCAACTTCCTGTGGGTATTTTCTAAATCCACACAGTGTGGATTCTTTTTAGGATTGCCTTTATTCTGATTATTATATTATTCAAGTTTGATGAGAAGACAGTTAACTGCTTTCTAAATAGACATCAAGAACTCATTTATCAGAAGGATACAGAAAACAAAACTAGTAAAACCAGAACATACTTTTATCAGATTGTGGCTATCAAAATTTTTAGCATTCTGTCCCAAGTAAAAGGACATCATTTGGATAGATCCGTATGCAAATTACCAGAGTGAGTTCATATTATTATCTTGGGTAACTTCTAATGAACAGCCAAAAGATATCGTGACAGCAAGGGTTCACCCTGCAAGTATTCTGCTCAGCTGCCCACTCTAATTTTCATCTGCCCTTGGTGCTGTTGTCAGTTGGTTTCATTTTTTCCCATATGCCAAAGCACAAATCTTCCCCAAACATCCTCCCTCAACTCTGCCTGAAGTTGTTAGAAGCTTTCTAGCCCCTAAGGACAGAGTCTATGGCCCTATCACACTGACACTGGGATCAACATTCCCACACTTTACAAGCTGCAAGTAAAGGCATATTTCTAGTTAGGCTAGCAATAAGAAAACTGAAGACTTTACTAGAGATGTTCCGAGAGGAAGAGCTCTCATATCTTACTTTACTGCTGTTGAAAAAGATGTGTGTATAAGCTATATAATCTGTCTACTCCTACGGTGCTTCCTTTTCAAGACATACAATTAGGAACCTATCTGAAACGAAAACTTCGAAATTTGTTTATACTTCCTCATGTTTCTGATGCATATGTGATTTTTGTTCTCTCATGAGAAGAGAAATAAAACCACATTCCTTTTTAAGTAGTTGACACTGGCAAGGAGAAATATTTATCATCAAAATTATGTTAAATATTTAGGTTAGCCAAAAGTAGACTAAATATAAATTTCACAGTGTAAAGTAAATCTGATATCAGTAAATCTGATATCTGTAAAAAGCTACACAAAATTTCTACAGAACATGGCAATGGATACAATTAAATCAAGCTGTGAAATTTTATTTTGCTATTTTCACTCTTAACATTTATGTAAGTGAAATAGAAGCCTGAATAGAATTTGCAGATGACCAACAATCACATCTATCAGAATATCCAATGTGAGTTAGAAACAAAGAAACTAGCTTTATTGGGCCTAAATTTATTTTTAGAGGAAAAAACCATTCTGCCACTTTTTAGTTGGAAAGATTTCAAACCACACTCTAAATTTTAGTTCAGTGAAGCAAATGTCTATGAAAACCACTGTGAGTAACTTAGAAATGTCTCACTAGCTGTTTCACTGTAACTTATGTTCTAACATGCAGGCTTTATTAATAGTGTCCAGAAAGACAAATGAGCCCCAGTGTTGTTTAAATCAGTGTTTTATTTAGTGACTGACTGTAACAATGCCATCCCTTTTGTAAATTTTTAAAAGTTTTTAAGTTTGTGTGCATCATGTGTCTGACCATCATGTGTTTATACCTCATTAAAATAGTGACAATGTTTAATTATCACATAGGTTGCCAGCTAACAAATTTAGTGAGAAATTATAGCTGAAATTAATAGCTGAAATTGAAATTAGCTCAAATTGTCACTAGAAAGTAATGCTAACTGGGCATGCTACCACTCTTGCTAATATTATGTTGAAAAAACATTCCAGAAATAAACTGCTCATGAATTAATCTTCTCAGTCATCAAATGGAAAATGAATTAATCACTGTATTAATCCTAAATGCAACAAAGTGGAAAATAGATAGCATTTCTGTGAGTAATAATTCTTATAATCTCTAGTCTCATCTGTCTAGGCACAATCCAGCTATAGTCTAAGGATGCATTCTTCTGTCTGAAGTGCTTATGGTTGTGAGACTGGCATACAAAATTATAAAAGATGGTAAAAGATATCAAGCCAGATGACTTACTGTTATCGATTTAAAAAACCTGTGATGATAAGCTTACCAGAAAATAAAAGAAAATATGGTGTCACCAAATGACACTCAGAGTGAGAGAGTACAATATTGAGACCACATTTATATTCTAATTTACACAACACATTTGTCTGTCAGCATCAGTGGAGTAGTTTCAAGATGGCACCAAGTAGCTCTAATATTGTCACAAGAAAAGCTGGAGTCAGGCTTATAGTACTAACCAATGCAAAACCAAACTATGTGTTAAGAGATCACAAAAATTTCTTAAAAGGAATTAATTTGGCAATATCACAGCCACTATACTACTACTATACACTCTGTCTTGTGTCTATAGAGGCTTAAGCAGCTTGAACTACTTACATTTGACTTACATAGAACATTTTCACAGAAAGTACACAAAGTCTTCAATTTTATGTATCCAGACAGACGGGATTTTGTCATCTGTGCCCTTCTAAAAGTGCTCACAGCTCTTCCATGGTTGTTTCAGTATAGAGGGGATTGTTAGCTCAGAACCACCACTTGGGGGGGGGGGGGGGGGGAAGTGTAACTTCATCAGCAGAGGAGAAAGAAAGAACCTGCTTAAGTAAATTGTGAGAGGTAATTACCCTCCATGATAAAACTGCCTGCATAGGAGACATAGTAAATATCATATATCTTGGTTTATTAAGTCTTGAAACACTATCTCACATGCCATTCTCAGAAGTAAGCTGCAGTTACAGGAAACTGTGAAAGTTGAGCATAGAACTTGTTGTAAAATCATACTTAGAGCATAGTTGTTAAAAGAGATGTGCATGGAGTACAATTCAGCAGATTAGAACAAATATTTTTTTGTTAGCTGACTGATGGAACAGAAGGAATGTTTCTTTAAGGCTTTCAACAGAGACGAACCAGAAATGTATTAGAAAACCATCTTGTCATACAGTAGACTGACAAACTGCATAAATTATATGAAATATAGTATCTTGTTAAGAAAGTCTAGCACGTCATAGTTTAGGACAAACAATTAACTGAACAAATATACATTAAGGACCTAGACAGATGCAACAGTTTAAAAAAGAACAATGTAGTGGTTTATAATAGCAGATCACAAGACAAACGTCTGTGATATATCCACAGCATTATGCTCTTGCAATACATCCCATGGGAGTACAATCTCCAAATGTAATACTTTCACTACACCGGGCATTTTTAAAGCCTTACCTACTGCATCATGTGTGCTGCTTTGAAAGACAAGTTGAAGGGGGTCCAGAGAAGTGCAAGGATCATGGCTCCAGAAAACATGTTCTCTAGAACAGGACTGAAATTATCTGGGTTGTTTAGACTGAAGATTAGATGAGTAAGGAGAGACAAGATTCCCACCTTCAAATGTGAAAATTTGCACAGGGAATGCAACTAGCCCATCTTCAATTACTGTAGTAGATACGGCAAGTAGTAATGAGCTTAAAATGCAATGAGGGATGTTCAGGTTTATGTTAAGAGAAAGTGTTCCTATGGTACAGATAGTTTAGAAATGGAACAGACTCATTTTGGAGGCTGTGGAATATCTACCAGTCGAGATTTTAAAGGCCAAATTAGACAAAGATTTGTCAAGATTAACACAAACATAGTTAATCTTGTTTTAACACAGGTAGATAGACAACTTCTTGACTTCCCCTGCAGTTCTTTTTTCTACATTTCTATGATATGTAAAATGCGACTATTGTGATTTCATTAACTGTGAAGGTGGTTGTAAGTATAAGTGTATTAAAGATTTTATGGAAGTGAGGAACAGATAACAAATTGCCTTTGAAATGCAGGTGAAGAAATGAAAGGCAAAATATATGGAGAACTGTATTTTCAATATTGTGGAAGATCTTACATGACATGCAATTAAGTGAAAACAGTTGATATGATCCAGAAAGCTGGTGATGCTGTAAAATGTCTATCCTAGAATTCATTATAAGAACTCAACATGAGTTTCTTGCTAAATTAAACATCCTGCTTTTATCTCAAATTGTGTCAGATCAAATTTGTGCAGAACTGTCTTTGAGTTTGGTACTGTGAAAAAAAGCCAAAAAGTCAACGTGAATTACCAGCAAAAAGCAAAATGCAACACTCATTCACAACAAAAACAAACTAACCCCCTCCAAACAAAAAGGGACAGAAAATTCCTTAATTTTGTGTTTTAGAACATAAAGGCTGAATGTACTGTGATGGGAATTATACCATTAGAAGGAAAAAAAATTTACTGTTCAACTTGATAGGTTGTGGCAAATGAACTGTACATATACAGTCCTCATTGAGAAGATAACAATTTCCTCTTATGAGAAAAGAATGTAAGTACTGCCATCTCTGACCACTAATAAAAGCTATTAAGGAAACAGCAGGGAAAAGTATTTGTTTGCTACAATTGAATGTTGAGTTTATCTGTATTCAGTATAGTGTGTGCATAAAGCACAACAAACACATGTATTTCTAGGCGTGTGGCCTTTCTCCCTGCATTGTTCAGAATGAGAAATTTATATGTGGATTTGTATGTGCGGCTCAACTGGCCTATAAGTAGTTCCATGATCACCAGAAGTAATGAAGCGTGGTTTCCAAAATCAGTACTTCACATGAATTCACTCTTGAGAAGCAAGGAATGACATGACACAGCAGTCTGTTCCACCACGGAGGCACTAACAGGGTGTTTCTAACAAAAAACTTAATTTTCACAAATCTTGCTTAAACTTACTCTCTTTGATTTCTATCTTCAAATGGGATTGAATTGATCAGGAGTTCAAAAGTTACCAGAGGCACACAGTATAATCCAGAATAAAGATCAACCACATGTACCTATTTTTTTTTTTTTAAGTATGAGATTAGAAACACTTCTTAGGCTAAACTTATATTTTTGCAGTAATAAAAAATAGAGATTTCTGATTTTTTAACCCTTTTTTTTTTTTACTTTGAAACTTAAGGAAACAAATTTATACTTTCAGAGCACATTTAAAACTAAACAAAAGTGTAGAAATTAAAAAAAGAAGATGAAAAAAATTCAAATTCTGGAACAGGACTGATGGTATGGAGTATCTCAAATAAAATGACAAAATTAGGATAAAAATAGAAGAAAACAGTATTAATGGTAAATACAAAAATTTATCAAACAAAAATTAAAATGTAGAAAAGAAGAAAATAATAAAGAGATGAAGAACAGTCCATAGTTAGAGGACTGAAACAGTGGAAGTAGAAGAGAAGATTGAAGGTTAAAACAGCATTTAATTAAAACTATTAACAAAATTGTATACATTTTACAGGGAACTGTTTTGTCAACAGTTAGTGATTATTAGATTAAATGTACAAATATTTTGGCTTTAATTTTATTTATTATTTTTGAATTTAAAGTAAGTTTCTATCTAAACAAGAATCTGGAAAACACCATTCCTTGTGCCTTCATTATCAGGAGGCAAAAAACCCCCCCACAGTCTCCTGATTTTGAAGCCACTCTTAAATTTTGGCAATGTAATATTTCTTAACACTTGGGACTGGCAATACTAGAATTTCTAACTGAAGAAACGTGATAGTCCCTTAATTAAAACACTCATTTTACATCTCCACAGTTACTAATACACTTGTTTAGTGTCTCAAAAAAAAGTTTAAAACAGGAATTCACATGTTAGAACATCTCAACCTCAAGAACTGATCAGTGAATAAAGTCACGTTTTTTTCTGGCAGTCCTCTGAAATAAGATCACTGAATCGTTAAGAAAGAAAATGCCTAAAGCTGCTTTAATTTTTTACATGTAAATTAATGTGATACAGACGTGTAACAAAAAAAAAAGAGAGGTAAAACTCTCACATTGAAGAACAAAAAAAAGTTCTCCATTATGTGAACTAATTCCTTGTGTACTGAAGGAGATCTTGCTTGTGAACAGGGGTTGTATGGAAGGGGTTTAAGAATTAGATTGAGGGTCCAGTTCATTTTATACCACTCACGTTGACGTTAGACAAGAAGCCTACCTCCTCTCATGGCAAATTAACGTAATACATCTAATCTTCCTAGACAGCCTCTATAGTAGATGAGAAAGATATAATACTCCAGGGAAACTCAGAAGTGGCTAAATTAAGTACCTGTTTGAAAGGAACTCCTCTAGTGGGGAACCTTAGTTTTTGTTTGACTACCAAGAAAGCTGACCATATTAGGCTAACTGTAGCTTTTATGAATATCCTATTCTGTGCTTCTCTCCTGCCCTTGTAGAATAGAAATGATGTCACCTACCTTCCTCTACAAACTCATAGAGAATCAGATTGGACTGCTAACAATATAAGCAAGCTGTTGTTTTACTGTGATACTATTTAGAAAAACCTTAAATTTTCAAGCTTTAACAATGTCTCTGAAAAGTGCTTCTCTTACTGCTCTCAGGGTCAGTATTTTTGTTAGGAGAAAAAAAGCTTTCATTTCAGAAGATAAGAGACTCAATTTTCTAGTATTCATGTGATGTGCTTCGACTCAATCAAATTTGAGCCCAGTATATCAAGTTTTCACTAATAGAAAGGGTTATCTGCACACACACTAGAATAGTGTGTGATATAAAAGGTGACTGCTAAGAACTATTTGTCACACAGCATGAAATGGAAGGAACTGAATACAATGGATTAAACAGGAGAGTGAAGTAAAATCGGGCCAAATAGTTCAGGGAAAAAGACTGAAGGGAAGATGATGGCTCAAAAAATACTACAGGATCAACTGAGAGAAGCAACAGAATGATTTAGAAAGGGTAAAGCAGAAACAGAAGATGGATGAGAAAATTAATGGATCAAAGATTAGGAGATCAAAAGCTACAAAGTCGACTGCTTAAACAAAAAAATAGTAATTTAGGAATTGGAAAGATGATAGGGTAAGGTGATAAGAACATATATGGACAGACTACTGCATCAGAACAAGGTTAAGAGTCTAGCTAAAGCTGTAAGAACCAGAAGACTGAGTGAAGGTTTCAAGTCTATTCCAAACCACTCCACCTCATGTAATCCTTGTCCAGATAAACCAGTAAAATCACCACTTTCCATTTAAGCCAGTAGACTAGTGGTAGGCTGGTGGTTTCCTATCACTGTCAGGAACTCACACTAAAATTGGGCAAATCATGCTTTGCGGTTGAATTTCACCATCTATATGATGGCGCTTATAAATCTTTATAAATGGTTGCAAAGCAGAAAATTATTTTTATGAATGTTTTTCGTTTCTGTAAATGGAACATAGGAATTGCCATTGACTAAGTCTATATAGCATATTCTACATTGAAGAATTACCAGCCTGGTTTCCAAGTTGCACAATATAAACATCAGTATTATAAAAGTGTGAATATTATCATTCATAGAATCAGAAAATGGTCAAAGTTGGCAGAGACCTCTGGAGTTCATCTTGTCCACTCCCTTCTGCTCAGACAGGGTCACCTAGAGCAGGCCGCCCAGGACCACGTCCAAAAGGCTTTTGAATATCTCCAAGGATGAGGACTCCACAACCTCTCTAGGCAACCTGTGCTCAGTCACCCTCACAGTAAAGAAGCTTTTCCTTTGTTCAGAGGGAACCTCCTATGTTTCAGTCTGTGCTTGTTGCATTTAGTTTTCTCACCGTGCACCACCAACACGAGACTGGCTTCATCTTCTTTGCACCTTCCTTCCAGGTATTTTTACAAAGTGATGAGATCCACCCACTCCATTCTCCCCAAGCGTTGTCTTCTCCAGGATGAACAGCCCCAGGTGTCTCAGCCTTTCCTCATAGGAGACACGCTCTAGTCCCTTAATCATCTTAGTGGTCCCACACTGGACTCTCTCCAGTATCTCCAGATCTCTTTTGTACTGGGGAGCCCAGAATCAGACACAGTACTCCAGGTAGGGCCTCACCAGTGCTGAGTAGAGGGGAAGGAACACCTCCTTTAACCTGAAGGCAATACTCCTCTCAGTGCAGCCCAGGATACACATCAAATACTATATAATTAAGAATTTAGAGCTAAAATCTGATATTATGTAGAGAATAGCCAAAAAGAGCTTGTGAATTCATGCAAATGTATTCTATAAGGTGACAGTACTGATAATTTTGTTAAAGTGAGATGCAGTAATGAAGTATCGCTAGGCTTTAGAATATGATTTCTGAAGTGAACAAATCAGCAGTGTTAGCAGACAGTGGATGGCTGTGTAGATCTTTTCTCACCTAGTAACTGAAGGGAGAAATATCTGCTCATCATCCCCTCTTTTATCTGAGCCCGAGCTAATGCCTGTTGGAGTCAATGGAAATCTTTTCATTGACTTCTAAGACGAAATACAATCTTTTGAAACAAGGGAATAAACTAGCTCCTAGTATTTTCACTATCTGGAATTATAAAGGAGGGTAATATTCAACCAAATAAAAATGATTTGACACTTCTTTCCTGTAGAGAGCAATTTTTGTTCCCTTTAGGACATCCCTATTGTCAGTAAGCTTTTAACTCATTTGTCCAAATTGCTTGAGTAGTTTAATTCTACTGCAACTCCATTAAAATCACTAGAGTTTTTGCCAGTTCAACTTCACTGAATTTAGTGGAGTTGCACTGGTACGAAAGTGTTTCAATAAAGTGGTGAATCATGTCACTTGAAAGTCTCAATTTTTGCATCCTTGTTTTCCCTGTTTATATCTTTTATTTTCTTTGTAGGTTGTCCTTTTTCCCTTCTAAACAATTCTGTTCCGTTCTCCCAGACTTGATTCTTCCTGATAACATTTTCTCAAATCTGAGTTCCAAATGGTAGCGGAATTTGTTTATTCACTTTCTTGGTTTGCAGCCCAATCCATCAGCATCAGTTCTGTTCCCAACAAGGAGGCAGGAAGAGGAGTCATATGGTATTTTTACAGCCATTTGTTACTGCTATGATGATGACTTCACAGCTCTTTGCACAAATTGTTACCTGATGGACGGGTTTTTTTCTGTTTTTTTTTTCTACTCTCCTCATCTTTAATGGCAATAGAGACGTGTATGTACATATGCATAGGAGGAAGTATTAAGTCAAAGCCATGTTACTGTGTACATTACAGTATAATATCCTCTCAAAACATTCTATAAATACTTGATCAGAAACTAAGAGAGATATCCCCAGATCATTATTGAGGACAAAAATGTAGCATGACTGTAAGCAGATTGAATTCACCAAAGCTTCTTCGTTTCAACGTTCTTCCACACCAGAAAATTGTTTCAATGATGTTCTGTATCTGTTCAATGGTAAGGTATATTAGAAAGATTATATGAACGTGAATCCGCTTGGAGAACAGCTTGTGTTCATTGAGTGCCAGAACATCACCAATCACTATCCTGTTAGTCTGCTTATTCTACAGGCGCCACAGAAAGCCTATTCTCATAGACTTTTACAAATATTTATAAGCATGAGAAGTAAGATAAATGCTCTTCTGTAAAACCATCCCCCATTTACCAAGAGCATAACACAAGTAACATTGGGAAAGAACGGTTCGTGATATTTTATAGTTCCTAATGCTGATTTCCAGTAAATCAAGATGCCATAACTATAAATGTATCGCTTTCTTGGATAACTAGAACATGATTCTTCATTTTATTTAATGTGGAAACAGGAATTCCCAATTCCCTAGAAATACAAGGACAAGTCTGAAATTTAGAGATATTTATCTTCAGTAATAACTATGAATAGTTAATTATTTGAAGATATTATTATCAGAGTTTCTGAAGAAAGGAAGTAATTTAATTGTTTGGAGAAGAGCTAGAATTTTGGACATAAGATTTTATTTGTCCTTCACCAGTTCTGGGGGAAAAAAAAAAAAAGTTATTACACATTTTTAAGAAGTGGCTCAGAGTTTTAGAATACTACAATCTAAAATGGAATAGTGAGTTGTATAGGGAAAAAAAGTAATTCCTGTATATTAATGATAAAATCATAAAAAGTTGCAAGTATAGTTGCCATTTTTGTTTGTTGGTTTGTTTTGTTATGAACAGACCAGAACTTTCACAAAGAGATAGAACCAAACAGACCTCATTGCAACTAATGAGCTGACATTGATGTTCATCTAAAAGAAATGCCCTCCTTACTGCATCCTGCTCTAAGTAAAAATACTGTTATTAAGGAGAGAGGAAAAAGTCTGAATTAACTCCATGTCTTGAGCACTACCTTAATACAGAAATTAATTTAAAAAAGTATAATTAGGTGTTGCATACCAAACTTCACAGACATGGTTACTTAAAAAGAGAAGAATACAGGCTGTGAATTCTAGTCTAACTAACAACTGTAAAAATTGTCATTGGGGCAATTTATACCACAAATTGAGTGTCCTGGTTTCAGCTGGGACAAAGTTAATTTTCTTCCTAGTAGCTGGTACAGTGCTGTGGTTTGGATTTAGTATGTGAATGATGTTGCTAACACACTGATGTTTTAGTTGGCGCCAAGTAGTGCTTATCCTAAGTGAAGGACTTGTCATTTTCCCATGCTCTGCCATCAAGGAGGTGCACAAGAAGCTGGGAGGGAGCATGGCCAGGACAGCTGACCCAAAGTAGCCGCAGGGCTATTTCATCCCATGGGATGTCATGCTCAGTACGGAAACTGGGGGCAGTTGGCTGGGAGGGGCCAATTACTGCTCAGGGACTCGCTGGGCATCGATCAGTGGGCGGTGAACAATTGCACTGTGCATCACTTGTCTGTCTCGGGGTTTATTTCTCTCTCTTTTTGTTATCTTCCATCTCATTATTATGATCATAATTATTGTTGTTGTTTTGTCATTGTTTATTTGTTATTATCATCATTATCAGAATAATATTTTATTTCAAATATTAAACTGTTCTTATCTCAATCCATAAGTTCAACTTTGGTTTTTTTCCAAATCTCCCCATCACCCCATCTCAACAGGGCATCCAGAGAGAGTGAGTGAGTGGCTGTGTGGTGTTTGTTGCTGGCTGGGGTTAAACCATAACATTGATATAAAATGCTAGCTAGGAAGGATCCACTGAATATGCAGAGGAACAGAAAAACAACCATCTCATCAACTATTATCTTAAAGGATGACTGGAGAACAGGCCTTCCTAGCTGGCCTCTCTTTGAAGTACTCCAGAGACCCTCTGCCAAAACATGAAGGCAAGAACTGTGTAACGAGCCACTGAAACACTGTTATGAAGCCGAAGACAAGAAGGAAATCTTGGAGCTTATTTCTGAAAACAGGAGCAAAAAGAGGATTTCACCATTTTGTACTTTAGATTCAAGTGGCTCAGATTACAAAATGCGTGTGGTTGACCTCAATTTTGTGCAGTACAGATTTGCTGCTAAGGTTTTCACAAAACTCTCATACTCTATCTGCCTCTGAATCAGAGTTCCTGGCTTGCTGGGTTTTTTCACTAACATATTGAAAGCTTCCCTCTTGTCATTGTACAAATGCATCAATTTATTTAGGGCCTGTCTTTTAACAGATCAGTGTCTTCTGATCTCTTTTAGCCTTGGCAAAATAACCTCAGTACCATCACTGGGGCTGAAGATTCCTCTTTTTATACACTGTTTTGCTATTGTGTTTGAGAGACTATAGACAGGTTGAAGTTTTAGGAACGGTAGCTTATCCAGCCTGAGCCCTCTAACTCCTTTTTTTTTGGGGGGGTGGGGGGGTGGGGGTGGGAAGGGTGTGTGGGGGGGTGGGCATGTCTGGATGTGTGCAAGTTTAGTAATTTGGGTTTTTACCAACAATAAAAATTAAACATGTACAGTGACTCGTAATGGAGGTTCATTAAATATTCTCATAGTGAAGGTTCATTAAATATTTCTCTTTTTGACATGTGCTTACATATTTGAGAGAAAATTTGAAAACTCAAATCTGAAAAACTGAAAATATACAGCCACATCTTCATAAAGAGACAGGCAGTCTTTTCTAACAGCACATTTACTGGAAAATAAAGTTTGAAATCCAAATCTGAAAATTAAGTCAAATTTTGTAAACCGTTTCTACATGGGAAAGATCAAAGGATTTTTTTTTTTAGCTGAGAAAAATTATAGGGTTTTTTTTAGAAGTACTCCCTTATTATGAAAATGCCCAAAGTTTGACATTTCAGAATTAAACTTGAATCATTTTCAGTGAGGAAATAAATGTAAGTTAATAAACATAAATAAATATTTTATAAAGATTTTGCAAGAAGGTTATACACACCTAAATTAGAAACATATTGATTTTAAGTAACAAAATATTTTGGAAAGTCCTAAAATTATTTTATTAAAAATGGTTCTGTCACTTAAAATCATAATAATGCAAAACAAAACTTCCAAGTCAATTGAACCATCTCTACAATTTTCTAAAACAAAAAAATAAAATCTTTGCACTTTACAAATGACCCAGTGGCTTCCAATTTCAACAGATTTAAACCATTTTTGATACACTGATTCCCTGCATGTTTTCCAGAACAAACTACAGCTGTGCAGGACATAGGGGTAACCTGAGAAGGAAGAATGCATGGCTCGGGGACAGGCCTTGAGAGAAGACAAAGCCCACACAGACCATGAAGTGGCATGAAACTGAACAAGTCTTGAAACAACTCCTGTCTCAGGAGGAGGAGGAGCAGATCTTCAGGGAACTCATGGGACAAGGACTCCTGGGAAATCACCCATTTGACTAAGTTACATGGAAACCATCTTAACTGAATAGTACCTATGGCTGTGTCAAGGGTTCCCTTCTGCTGGCAATTGTTCTTATATCTAAAACGACAAAAAGTTTCTCTCATGTATGTTTTATTAAAAATTGTAAGAGTATGATTAATGTAGTTTTGATTTTTAATCTTATCAAATATTTTATGTATTAAAGAAGAATCAAGAAATAAGCACCCTATTTTATTTTCAGAGAAAAATAGAAAAAATAGCTTAATGGGTAGCAACAGTCCAAACTAATTGCTTTGGATCTTGTCTCTTAAAAAGAGTATTTATAAAAATGTATTCAAAGAATAACCTGGTGGCAGAAAATGCATAACTGAGTGAGCACAGTAATCCGTTCAGTACAACAAGCTACTACATTAGGCATCTATGAACCTAGCTAGTATTAACACTCTGAGTGCTATTCAAAGATCATTTTCCAAGCAATCTCTCACTTTTACACCATAGTTAAAAACTGAATCTGTGCTGTGCAGAGAGAAGTTTTAATAATGAAAAATTAGAAAATTCTGAAATACTGAAATCTGATAGACATGGAAAAGCTCCTCTTCCATGAAATCCTATTAATTGGATAGAGGTCTTAAAACACATATACCTACAAGCAAATTAAAATCTTATTATTAATATACTGAATATACCTGGTACTATATTAGGTTTCTATGTTGGCTAACTTATCTATGCGTGGAAATGTTTCTGTCTTGGAAATAAAGATTTAAGCACATTCAGGAAATTAACTGTGCTTACTTGTCTTGCTGAATAAGAGATGGCCCCAACAATTTTTTTTGATGGTAAGTACCTATTTAAATGTCTTCTGAAGTCTGAGAGCTTAGGAATTCAGAAGTCATATAAAGAACAGTGATACAGACCATGAATAAAATAAAATGGAAGAGAGTAGAATATATGAAAAGACAAACAAGTTTTTCCAAAGGCTCTAACAAATCTCAACACCAAGTGTGGTTACCCCCACCTTAGGAAAGGTATTTATTTTGAATTTTTCTTATTTCAAAATGTGTTCAGTGAAATGAAGTGAAAGGTGAGAAAATGTCAGCCTTGTCAACCATCAATGCAGTATGTAAGCACCTAGCAATTAAAAGACCTGCAATATCTTTCATAAAGATCAAGTAGATCACGCTTTTCCTCAAACAGAAATAATTACACTGCTCATTCATTAACTTTTTCATAAATCCTATTAATTTTGAACTACCATTATATATCCTGGAAATGCAGTTGAGGCTAAATGAACCTCATTACACAGTGTCTATGAAAATTATAATAGGCGTAAGGATAGGAAGTACAGATGTTAATAATTATTTGCTCATCTTCCGACATCACAAACTTTAAATCAACAGTTCTATTTTAAAATAAAAATATTTTGTTTGCTAGAGGTATTTTACTACAGTCCACATGCATTGGTGGTAGGTTCTTTTTAATGCAATTTTTAAATGGTGAAGAGATAAACACGCAGTGATTTTTATCTATGTTTTTGATAAATGAATGTCTCAGCAAAATTTTACAGCTAAAAAGGTTATTTACTTAAGAGAGATTTTCTGTATGTGGAAAGGTCAGATTTTTTTTGAGATTGCTGTGAAATTGCTTCTGCCTTTTAGCAAATCTTCTAAGACAGCTCCTCTCCTTGTAGTGTTGACAAGGACACAGGAAGGATACGGCCTGAAAAAATCAAATGAACGGCATAAAATCCTAGCTGGAATCTTCTGCTGCCACAGTTTGTGGTTTTTGAAATTCTGTCAAAATGTTGAACAATACGAGAAGAGAGAGAGGACTTCTGAGCAAAAATCAATAGCCAAGTCTTTTGAACTGTCCATGTACAAAGTTCTAATGAAAATGTCCTTGAGGGAAGTTTTAATAGTGGACTTTGAGATCAGCTCCTCCATTGCCCTGATAGCATTGTACAGCATTTGAAGTTTTCAAAGGTACCAATCCACAAAAGTTTGGCTCATACAACTGAGGATGGAGATGCCTCTGAGGGATCTCAAAAACAGCAGTCTGCCACTGAAGACTATACAGAATATGGTATGTATTATTTGCACTGTGTCAGGTTTTAGCTGGAGGGTACAATTTACTTCAAGGGAGTTTGTAAGTCTTTAAATAGCATCTCTCCATGTACAAACTAATAACTGATCAGATGCTCAACGCAATACAAAAAGCGCTCTGGTCTGACTAAAGGGATTTTACTTAATATACTGTAAATAGATAGAAGTTTTCTATAAATACAATTTAGAAAATGTTACATAAGGTTTGGCTATAATATCACATTAAGTGGGATTACATTTCTTTGTATCTGTTTGAGCCTGTTATAAAATGCAAAACATTCAGTACTGCATCAAGGTCATTCTGGGAGAACTGCCACACACATTAAATTGAGGTTAAAATGGTGGGTAAGTGAGGGTTATACAGTAATTGCACTGCTGTTCCCCTAAAACACAAAATGCATACATTTACTGTGCCTTTGGAGCATTCCTCCCCCCCCACCCCCACCACTGAGAATTCATATGCATTCACTCTCAATTATAGTTAGTGTTATTAGAATAAAATCTTATGGTACTAACCTATAAGGTATCTGGCATAAGCACAGGAAATGGTTCAATTATCTGAAAATGTTAATTTAAAACACCCCAAAATGATATTGTTTTTTTCATTATATAATGTTTTTATATACAGGCCATATATCATAATAAAAACATATCACAAAGTCAGCATAAATATTTCCACAGAGACAGAAAAGCAGCATTTAAAAATTTATTTTGCTTAATAAAAGGGAACATTTCTTTGCTTTAAATTTACAGCAGTCTATTGTGTTCTGAAAAAGACCTGGTTCTTACAACTTTCTTATCTTGCTAGCATCCAGTTTAATTCAAGAGTATTCACCCTGCAGTTCAGCTAACATTAACGCCTTTACACTTCCACCAGTATTTAGTATTCAGTGATTTGTTTTATTTTCAAAGCATTTTTTGAATATTACCATAAACATTACAGAAAATATGAAAAACTGATACTATATTATGCATGTAGTTTCAAAAGATCTGGAAAGGCCTTACTATGAAAAAAATGACTGTATTTAATAACCACAACTTTTAATCTATGAAAATAGTGGTAGAATCAGATCCAAACCAGAAGCTAGCTACTCATCAGGATCCTGGTCCTACTGCATGTGAAGCCAGTGGAAAAGTTGTCATTGTTATGAATGCACTATTATTAATGGAAAAAAACAAGTGGTCTGATATTAAATATTCATATCTAGTGGAAGGTATCCTTGCCCATGGCAGGGGGGTTGGAACTAGATGATCAAAGTCTCTTCCAACCCAAACAGCTCTATGACTCTGTGATTCTAATGTTTTAATTAAGTTTGGTTTCATTTACAATTTTCCTCAAACTACGCACCTTTAAAAAATATTACATTATATAAAATCTTTAACAGTGAAGCAAGTGAAATTTGTAGAGACAAACTGACTCAACCTTGAGGGACCTTTCCTGGTTTCTTTTGACAAGTAAACATGGCATTGTGCCCATCGCCTGGGAAAAGCGGCACAGCAGCAATGGAAGCTCAAATCTGCCAGAATTCTTAGGTGGATCTACTGTCTCCCTAATGCACTCACCAGGAAAGTATAAAAGACTTTTCAACTTAAAAAGAGAGAGCAGGAATTGGAAATTTCTTAAGTAGAAAAAGAAAATTGTATTGTCAGATCCAACAGAAATTAGTTAGATTACATACAGTACTTTTCATCGCCCAGAGTGTCCTCTATAGGAGGATCCTTATTCCATAGAGTCAAGTAACACAGTGACTTTACCTGGCAAATCCTCCTCAGTCCCTCTGATCCCTCTACAATTTCTCTCCTTCCTCCTTCCTCATCCATCCCTGTAACCTCCCAGACTCCCTGCAGGAGCTCCTGGCTCCCTCAAACACCCAGTAACTTCTCTACCTGTGGCATGTGCTGGAAATGCTTTGCCCCGAGCATGTCATTGACCCTGCTGCTCTTCCCACTCTCCTGCAGACAGTAGCCACAACTGAAAACTCCATCACGCCCAGTCACAGCAAACAGAGATACTGGGTTGGGCACAACCTGCAGTTCTCTGGACAAGCTCCTGGGCAAAGTCCCAGTTGCTGCAGCCACCTTCTGCTAACATGCAGCCTGTGCTGCTGCCCAGGAAAACAGTGCTAAAAGCCAAGGAGCCTCTGCTGGTCGAGGTGAGGAGCACATCTCTCCTTCCCTGGACAGCTGGAAACTCAGAGAAAGCAGTTTCCCCTTTGTTCCATAGGCTTCAGATCATCTAGGCATCTTAAATAGACACATTATGAACTACCTAGAAATCCCTCAAATCTGTTTATAGTATTGCAGTTCACCACTTTAAACCACAAAGATTCAGGTTTGTAGTCCGAAGTATTTTGTTTTTCCTTCTCATGTGTAGTCAGTGATTTGATGTCTACCAAGCAACTGTGATTTTGCAGTCACTGCTCTACAAAGACTTTCCCACCTACAGATTATTCCACCCTTTCTGGTATTAATTATGGCAATACAAAGACTAATGAAGATACCATACACATTCTCAGCATTCAAAACACACAAACTACTGCAGTAGTAAGTCCCCACTATTTCTTTATTAAATTTATATGCAGTCTAATCGTGATTGTATTAGTACAAAACAGCCTCTCCTAAGGCCAATCCGGTAGTTAGAATCAGGACCAAGGAACTATGTTAATAAGCACAAAGAAGCATATCAGGAGTTAGCAAAATAAATTGTTGTATGCAACTGTAAATCGTTTAATTTAGGGGAAGCATGTCTATAAATACTACAAATATGAAGAAATATGACAGTTCACATCTATTCTATTACAGGTAATTGAAAAATATCATAATGAAATCACACACTGCTTACAAGTTTCAAGACCACCATTTAATGGACATGTTCATCCCTAGCCTGTAAATAATTCCTAAATTATCATGAACTGAGTGCTTAGAGAACTACTGTGACTTTCACTCTGGAGTTTTGTTAATGCCATTTTTTCACTCCATAATGGAGAGGAAGTATAATTCACTGAGCTATTTCGTCTTCTATAATGCACTTGAGTTGATTCTATATCTGGATGAACAGAAATATGCCAAAGAATTAATCATCACCTGCCTCCCAGTCAAAACTATAAAGGCCAGTCTCCCTTGTTGTGAGTATTCACTTAGTCCTAATTGAAGCAGCACTTAAATACCACAATAGAACAATTCACTCTGAGAATTCTCCCCCATTCGCATCCTCCTTCTGCCACCCTCCCTCCCCATTAAACTGTTTTCTGAGTCAGATTCAAAGAACAGCATTAAGGTTGTCATGGATTTTTGTTGCTGTAGGAATACATATGGGTAAAATGAAAGTGGTGGAGGATAGTTGGAAACCAAATGAGATGTTTCCTGTTTTTTTCAATCTGCTAATCTGCTTTTGTAACAAAATCCATATGAATTAATTAATATGAAACAATGTCAAAATAATTTTTTAAAATAATAATTCTGAAACTAGAATTATACAGGGAACAACTGACTTTACAAAAATACAGCTTCGGACCACAAAAAAATTACCGTATCACATAGAACAAGTGTAAGCTTAGAAAATTTTAAAATCGAAAACATAGTATCGTACAGAGGATGAATGAGATTTCATCTAAAATGTATTCATTTGACCTAAACAGCTGATTTACCAAGAAAGAAAAGATAGGTTATGGTTCAGTTTCACAGTCAATTGTATGAATGTGTGCCTAATAACAAAAACATATCTAAACAGATGAATGAATACATAACATTCATCACTTTCACATACATATGTGTACATATTTAAACTTATTAAATAAAAAAAAAACCTTCAGAATTAAATTTGAAGTACAATAGACAATCATGTATCACACATTAAGCAATTTTTATACATTAAATTTCTGCATTTAGGCAGACAGCAGTCTTCTAGAAAAGTTTGTACAGGTAACAGAATATATTATTGTAATACAATGCAAAAGTTAAAATGAGTTAAGATTTCAGATCAAATTTAAATCCATGCTTCTTCAGTTTCTTTTAGAATTTAGGGGTTTTTTTGAGATTTGTTTTTTCCCCAAATACCAAAATACCTAATATATGTCAACTACTGTTTGTAAAAAATGCTTTGTAATTTAAGCTCTTTCACAACCAGTACATAACCAATCTTAAGACAAAAAGATGTACTGACACAAAATTTTAAGAGTGGCTAAATTTTCACAGCTGGCCCTTCCGAGTAGCTGAACTGCTCTATCCTTTTGGAAACCTCTTCTCTTAAAGAAGACTGTGACACACAGATTCCTACTATGCACAACAAAATTATGGTAATGTAACCAGATTCAGATATTCCAAAAGTGACCTAGTTTTGAGAAGTGATAAGCATCCAGAATGCCCCAGATGTAAAAACTGATATCAGTGAACACGTACTCATGTTCATCTGACAGAACTGATTCAATTCTATGGTGGACTATTTTCAAAAAGAAGTTGTAACAAACTTTTCCTACTAATAAATCTATTAATTGGCACATATTAAAAGGGCATGAAGTGTCCAAAACAGACAGACAAGAGTTCATACTGATGGCATCTTTCAACTGAGGAGCTTTGAAACATTAAAAAATGTCTAAAGAAAAAGAAAATATCCTGATTTTCTTTCTATTTGTCAAGATACTTAGTTTCTCCATAAACTAGAGAGATATCCAGAAAACCGAAAATGAGTTTTTGATAGCCATTATTGAAATCTGTGCTTAATGACAACTGCTGGTTGCATGATCCCTCTTACAAATGAATTTTAAAGTTTGGACTTATTTCATATTAAATTTCACTGCACTTAAAAGATTGCTTCAATATCCAACTGGGGTAAAATGATTCTTTTTTCAGTGCATACCAGACTGACTTCACTGATCATAGCAGACTGAATTGTATTTTTGTAAGGCTCTTCAACAGGCGGCCAAATAAATAGCTTTTTCCCTACTGCATGGTTTGCTGTTTGCTTAGAGCAAAAATCCAATTTCTGGAGAAGACTCCACAAGGGCTAAATTCCCTGCCATTTACAAGTGTCCCATTAGAGTAGCTTTCTATATGGAAATAACATTCCAAGACAAGGAGAGAAAGACTAGGTCTCAGGTCCACTGTTCCTGATGTGTTTTATTATTTCTTTTTCATTTGAAGAGTAGAGCTGTGCTCCCATGAGAAAAAAAGAGAGTAATATCTGAATACAAATGTCTCAAGAAACTGGAGCTTCTTTAAAAATAAAATCCCCTCTCTTGCTTTTTTTATTTTTTTTCCCCCTGGTATGCATCAAGGACAAGGGGAACCCTGACAGTTTCAGACTCAAGCTGTCTTTCGTTAAAAGGTTTTTAATTAGAAATTCAAAGAATCAACTCCTACTGGGCTAGCATATATTAGAAATGTTGGTATTTGGACTTGATTGCTGTTTTCTTTAGTAGAAGCTCTTACTTTAAAAAAACTGCAAGTAGAAGGATGGGATGAATGAGACCCTATGCATACAGTGGCAGTATAAAGAATTAACGGTGACTAGTGTTATCGCATCTCAAAGGGGGGAAAAAGTAAAATGAAAGCTTTTAATGAAAGTTCACAGAGGTGCATTTAATTTAGATTCTAAATCTGCAGGACTAGGATTGATTATTGAAAGAATGTTTACTGAAATTTAAGAGCCATTATAATGAACTCTGACATTCATCTACTTTATAAGTAACAGTCAAGAAGCATCCTCTAATAGTTAGCAGTTATGTATTTAACATTGTTTTAACTACAAAAGATGTATTTACATTTATTTCTTTTAATTCAGGAATGAAAATATTATAATAATAAAAGTTAAGGCATTCTCTACTTCACTGGAACACTTCCAGGCAATCTTACACAGATGAAGAGATGCCATCAATCCCACACTATTCACTCACGCTTCTAACTATGCACACAGCAAGAAGGACTTTTGGGGCTCACCAGACCAAACGTATGCAGAGGCCCTGTGACGATGGCTGCCACACAGCTGCTCTTTCCAAGCAGGATACAGCAGCCATCTCAGGCTGGAGTTCACACCTGTTTCTCTTGTACAGACAGGACATTTCTTGGTCACCAGATTGTTCTTGTTAATGGTAAGCAATGTTTAGAGAGATACTCCAGGAAGTGAGACGGCAATTTAGCACATAGCGCTGGTACACAGACTTAATGACATCTCTGGGTGACCTAAACTGTACATCAGGTCAGGCTACATACCCCCTATCTGGTTTGAACAGCAACATTAAAACTTTCTCGTCTGAGGGCAGTATCATAACACTTTCTGTTCCCCACCAAAACTTGACCAGAATTGTGATGCATGGGAGAATATTCACATTCTGTACTGGGCAAAGGACATTTAGGAACCCGGCAGGTTTGAATGCATATATTGCATATTTGATTTCATTTACTGAGTGATGTTTTTTTCTAGGGATATTTTGCAGTAGAATACTGACCATAAACTCACTGATGAGCTACAAATCCAAACTTTTACCTGTAGTGATTAAAATTGTTGAGTTTTGGCCCCTGGTTTACTAGTAGAATTTATGAAGAAGTGGTTTGAATTTAACAATTCATCACCTTACCTGTCTTCTGAAAACGAATTATATGCATATACTATATGAATATCTGTATTATAGAGGTTAAACAGGAATTTATATTGTACTCATAATTGTTTTCTTTGAGGAAAAAGTACGAAACTGACATACATAAGATGCCATCAAAAAAGACATGGAAATAATTAAAGATTTAAATTTATGTAAGCCATTAAATTACATGAAATGACCAGGCTTTATAGATCAGGCAAAAACAAAAGTGTTTTTTTTTCTTTTTCACACATGGTCAAAATAGCATCATCCCATGAGAAGCAACCAGGAACTTTATTTTGTCCAAGACAAAGCTCCTAGGAACTCATTCAGTTGTATTTGCTTAGAACAAATGATCTGAAAAATACTACTTGAAGAGATTTTTATTTTTTTTTTCCTCCTAAAGCTGCTTCAGAATAGGCCCTCTGCAGATTGCTGTTTCTATTTTGACTGAAGCCATAATGTGTGGAGGTCTGTGTATCTCATTCCATACATTTGTGCACATGTTCAGTGTGGGTATTACCAGCGAGAACACCATTTTGTACACAACAGTAACGAGACTTTTCTAAATCTAATCTACTCCTGAGGTTTAAAAGTCCAGTTCAAATTACCTTCTGAAAGTTCAGTTTGAGATATCCTCTCTCATTAAGCTATTTCCTACATGCATTCACTTAGCTTATCTTATTAATGTGTTATTTCCCCTTCATAATGTAATTTGTTGCATTCTACAACAGTTCAAAGATGGCTGCCTTTAGATATTTATGTGCCATTTATTTACAAAATACATTTATAAACATGATAAACCACTTTTGTACCTTTGAGTAAGAAAAATAAGTAAAATATAGTGAGATATGATAATTTTCAATCTTAATACTAGAAATACTAGAAATTATTTCCCTGGCAGTGCAGAGACTAGTTTCCTTGCTTTTAATTAATACCGATAATCAAGTCCTTTCCAGGAAGATTTGTGAGTCTTGCTTCACAAGAATAGGGTCCCAGTTCTCTAGAAGCCATATGCATGCATGTATTTCACCTTTGGATTTCTTTAATGTTTAGAAGAATTCAGAGCATAGGTAATTTTTACTAAGAAAAGATAATAACTTTTTACTTTTAATTATTCTATTTCCTAATCAAATTCAGGCTTTAATGATTTTAATTTTAAAATTTTGTAATCACCTTTAAAGTGAATCTATTGAAAAACAACCAGTGCTTAGAGATAGTATAAATCACTCTAAAATTCTTAAAGCTGAGCTTAAGGTGGTACAAGGAATTGAACTGACCTTATTCAAATAACCTACTATGGTGTCTCCTTCAATGTAAATATATATTTTTACATTCTATAGTTTTTATACAGTTTGTGGGCTTTGTTTGGAAGATTTTTTTTTGGTTTTGTATTTTTACAAGCTTTACTATTTTGGAATCTCTTTAAAATTTTACGGTTATGAGGTTTAGGAAATAAAACTCAACCCAATTTAAAAGCATTATAAAACCTAAAAATGAATAAATTTTCACATGAATTATCAGTAATGAAAATTTTATAAATTACTTCTAAAGAAAGATTTCCAACCATGACGTACTTGGTGCTCGAATTTTTTGACATACTTAATGAGCTGCTGCATATTTTGTACACCTCCATGCTACTGCTGTTCAGTAAGAGTTCAGGTTACCTTTGGGTATCACTAGGTGTTATATCAGTTTAGTGTAGTTAAATAACAACTAAGCTGAGTTTGGAAAAATACCAATAACTCCTGGCAACAGTGACTTGCTAGGATTAGATACCTGCTGCTTTGTCTTCATTTTTAGCTATTCCCAGTACCTGAAACAATCTTGTTACATTCCAAAGTTTTTTAGGTTAAGAGGAGGGAATTTTGATTATATAAAGTAGTCTTGTGTTCAACTGTTAAAAGGGACAGTTGAATCCAATGTGCATTGCATATTTAATATGTGCGTATGTCTTCATGTTAATGTTAAATATCAGTGTGATCAATGGAAAGAATAAATTCAAAACACTTTGCACCTAAACAATCATGATTGGTAAAATTACCCATGTTTGCAAATTTTTTATTTCTGCCTGTAGGGTTTTTTAATTTCACGATTCAAAATAGTTTTACTGAACTGGGAATAAGTATATTACATGAAATAATTGTGTGTCTAAGGTCACTTCCTACTATGGTCCCTGAAGAATTCTCAGTGCCTCGTAAGTATGAGACAGATTAAACCATTCACTGCAATTCTTGAAATTTAAGAACCTATTGGGTTTTCCAGTATAGCAATATTATGTGAAAGTTACTATTACCCAGTTTCAGATTGGTAACTGTTAACTTGTAAGAGCCCTCTGAAAATTAAGGCCAGTTTTATTCAATTAAAACTTTCTATTCTGGATGGCAACAGTGGATTACACCATAGTAAAGAAATTTAGTCAGCTTATAACATTTTAAAACTGTTTAATTTGGACACTCTTATCACCAACAGTTTGCATGAATGATGTCCAGAAGCGGATACATCTGAATCCACTTGAGATGACATTCACTCTTACACAGAAAACATAAAAATCCCAAGATACTTGGGGACAGGCACTCTGTAGCATAATTGCTGACCCTCATAAGTATTGTAAAAGGATTCTCATGCAATTTTCAAGAGACCAGGTAGAGAAGAGTGACTAGAGGAAGACTAAAGAAAAAGGAAGAAAAAAAAAAAAAAAAGAAAAATTAAAAGATTACATAACTGCCACTTCTTTAAATGTAGTCACTATTTTGGAACATAAGACTGTTCTGGTCTAGTGACCAGGATGAAGGTTCAGTGTTGGGATTCTAGAGGACTTTCTGCGAGAGAATAGACATGTGAGCAATCCTCCGTGAGAACAAGACTGGTAAGAGCCTCAGCCTGAGCAAGAATGTGATAAGGACGTAACCCTGAGTGAGGGGGGAGAAACGACGAGACAACCCCCGGAAGGGGTTGGGACGGAAGAGGAAGTTCCACAAGGCAGGAAGCCTGGCAAGGCTGATGTGGCACTTTTTATCCAGTCATAAGAAGGTTTAAAGCGCGGGCTAAGTTAACTGTCCAATCTTGAGGACTTGTACTGCATGTTACTCACGTGTGCGGGAGAACATTATAAAAGGGCTTTCTTAGTTGTAATAAACGGGCATTGCTTGATCACATTGGTCGTGTGCGTGCTCAGCTCTCCCGCAGTTCAGCTAGCCCAGTATCTTGTTTAAGAGGCCACTAATCAGTAAGGAAGAGCATAAGAGTTGAAGGATGTATGCAATAATGAGCAGTGCAACAACATAAACTATTAGCAGATAACTGACACAAGCACATGTATTTACAAACTAGCCAATGATATGATTAGATATCCAAAAAAATTCAAAAGTGCCCTCTCTTGTAGTTTTCATAAAAAGAAGATAAAGCTAAGCAGTTGATAGTGCAAAGCTATCAACATATATCCATAACTTTCAATAATAACCTAATTTTTTAATAATAAAAGTATAAGTAAAAAAAATATTCTTAATAAAGCTCACTTTGGATATTTTAAGATACTTTAGGATTCCAAATCTCTTATGCCAAGAAAAATGCTCAGCTGCTTATCAAAACCAATCCATATCCTAAGTACAAGTACTTTCATCAATGATTTTGCTGTGGAAAATCCCCTGCCATTTTCTACATATAAACAGACTATGAACATCCATTTGGACCATTTTTTGCTTATTTCTGAATAGCAAAACCAGAATCTATTACATCTTTTGGTATTACATTCACTCCTGGAGAGGTCTTCCAGCATCTGCTCCTTCTTAATCCTGGTCTCCTCAACTAGTCCCACTTACTCTAGTTAAAACTCTGAGACCCAGCACTCTCTGGGACATTTTCTTAAAACTATGTGAACACTAATCTCAGTGTCTAGTGCAGCTAATACAACTATCTGTCTGCAGGAAAAAGAAAATTAAAAAAAAACCAAAACCCACACAATCATGGATATTATTTATTTCTGAATAGAGTAATTGATAGGCTCTTTTTCAACTTGTCATGAATTAAAAAGACCTTTTATACCGATAACATTTAAAAATAGTGACTTAACTACGTATGTATAAGAAGAATGACACTGTGGTAAAATTGCTTAATAGTATCAGAAGGTGAATTCAGCATATCTGCTAAAATCATGCTGTTATTTTTTTAAACACATTTTCCTTGGCTGATTAATGAAGAACTTTTGAAACAATTTAATCTATTCAGGGATGTGAATGTTAGTTTATATTTTTCAAGGCTGATTACTGAAGAAGTTCTAAAGCAGTTTAATCTGTTCTGGGATGTTAAACAAATATGTCAACATTCATTTTACATTTGTGTCTACCACAGCTAAACTAGAAGAATGCTGGAAATAGATTGCAGTACTCTGTTCAAGGGAAGAAAAAAAAGTCAATATACTTCATATTTTATAGAAGATGCAAACTCCTTACTAAGGTGAATGCTGTTCAGACTGAAGTTAGTTTAGTAGCTTTACTGTGCAGATTATGGCCTGGCATTCTGCCATATAATGATATATAACCTTATAGCTCAATATTATGCAAATAACAATTTGGCTAGGAGATCTGAGTGCTTAGATTTTCTCTGAGGACTATCATATATTTCAAATTTCTTACACCAAATTATATTTGACATTTAATTTGAACTCAATTTATGTAGAAAAATAATTTTTAAAACCCTCTTGTGTACATTTCTAATAAGAAGAGTCTAATGTCTTAATTTTTTTTTCTTTGCATATGTAGATATATATGTGCACAGTAGCTTTAATTTCAGTAGACAGGGAATACACCGTTATATATTCCACTATAGATGGAAGGGTATTCTATATTCTAAGCAGGGGTTGCTTAGTACAAAGTAAAATAAATATGGGAAACAATACCAAAAATTCTAAAATTCATACATGCACCTCAATTAATTAACTCTTACAAAATAAGACTGACAAGTACATATGCATTCAACCATGTTGTACAGGGAATTAATACCGGTGAATGGCATATGAAAAATAATCGGGTTCAGAAGTTGGGAATTTAGTTAGCGGGGTCAGTACTATGCATATGGTAGAGAGCATTCAATCTTCATCCTAGCCCTGCTAAGGACACCAAGACTTAATTTGGAAGAGTTTTTCTTACACCAACAGCTCAAGCATTCATTTCAGAAGTTGGTCTAACTACATGTGAATATTTATCTGCGAATTCAGAAATACTAAATCTTTCTGTTACATTCTCTTTCTATATGTATGTGTTCAGATAATGTGAAAGATTAGATTACTTACTTAGAAGCATTTATTATATTATCTTAGACTTAAATATTTGTTCAGAGGTTTTGTTATCTTAAATGAGCACAGTCAAATGTCCATCATATCTTGTCACAATTATATCTCTCTGGGGTTCTAGGTGCTGATTTTATTTGGTTAAGTTTACATTAATAAATTTATAGAAAGAAACAGTAAAGGGGATAGAATGTCAATGTCCGTTAAAAGTGCATGGTTCCTCAAACAGAGGTGGAAAGCTTCTTAAGTCTCAGGAATTTCATAGAAGATCTGAGATATAGAAAAAGTTAAAATAATTGGAGAAGATCCTTGTAGCTTCATGTCTCTGATATGTCAAAATTAGCCACGTATTGATTATTTTCATACCTTTGGGGCCAACGGGTACATCTTTAACAAGTATTAGAGAAATATTTATAAACTGTTTCTGAGCATAGTTGGAACATTGACCAGATGTTTCCTATACTTCAGTGGATAATGATTTAGGTACGGGTTTTTCAGAAGTTTTATTTCTATGGATATCCCTGAGATACAGTGTGTACAGTTCTTTAAAAAGTCCTCTGTTCAAAGCAAGGCAGTTCTCTGTCAGTCCAATACCATGTAAAAAAAATGCTGTTTCAGATGGAGGATAATGTAAGTTTAGGCAGAAAATTACATTTCTAACTACTACAGCAGAAATGTTTACATTAATACCACCATGACAGCAATAATAATAGTTAAGACTAAACATATCCTTGAGAAATTTTAAGTGGTTTTCAAGATTTTCAAAGACCCAGTCATGGACTTTATAGCTATAGTATGTTGCACTGTTTACCTCAGTTTGAGTTAAAATCTTGAGTTTAATTCACGTATAATAAGAGTTAAAGAATGATGAGCAATGAAGACCAAAGAATATAGTTTTGCACTAATAAGGAAAATGGGAGAAATTGCTAGGGGGAAAAAAATTTAAGACCAAAGAGGGAAGGAAACATCTAACTTTTGCAGCTATAAAGTGCTTCACCTTTACTTTTGTCTCAGAAACACTCAGGCTTTTTGAAATCTTGTATGTTATTTTGTAGGTTTACTGTACAAAGTAAGAGAACAGGTGGCCAGTGGTCTTGAAACTGCTGCATAACACAAAATCTCAACTAGTTTGATTGTCCAAAAGTCCTACACATCTTGCTCTGCAAAAAACACAACAAAAATCCAGTTTAAGAAGCCCCTGTCATCATTTACACCTCAGTCTTTGATGTTAATATTTTGCTTTTATGCAGTAATGATCCACAAACATCAGCAACAACACTGTAACCTGTGGCATGCAGAGGAAAAACTAGTTCTAACCACTCCAGCAATTTTGTATAGGAGTTGGTTCTGCTTGGTCATGATAATCTTTTCAATCTTTCACTGTTCACTTTCCTTTCAGACATGTCAGTCACAGTGGTTTTCTTCCAAATGTTTCTTAAGTCCCCCTATCATGCATACTTTCTTCCATTCTATATTGAGTGACATTTTTCTGTCAAACCGTGCAAAGGGATCACTACATTTTTAAAGGACCTCCATGTCTGATGAGCACCAGCGAACTTTTGGAAAGATTATCAGAAAGAGGTATTTCAACATTTCCCTGTGGATAGTTTGGTTAATAGGAAATGGTAGATGGAAACACTAAATTTAACATAGAACTGATTAAAAAAACTAATAACTTACAATTTCCTTGGATTTTATGAATACTTCCCTTAAACTTAACACTGAATTTGAAGTGAAAGTATAAAAAAACCCTGAACAACAATACTGTTGTAGTGAGTTGCTGTTTGGGGCAAATATGTTCTTGGACTGCTACAAGCATCTCTGTGATAATGCATGATTTTTAAACACTGTGAATGCTTACTTTATGATGGCATCCCTTGCCAATATTTATGTACCTAAGGATTTGAAAACAACTGTGTTATCAAATTTTATTTTCGAAGGTTTACAGAGCAGCCAGAAGTTTACTCCTGGGAGAAACCTAGCAGTCCAACACTTCACTTTAAAAAAAAAATAATTTTGGAATATTTCACTAGACAATTGGTCATACTTAGATTGGGATGGTGCAAGAAGCATAAATCCCTATTCCAAAATTTCTGTTTGTATTACTACCTCCTAAAATAAAATCTTTAAAGCAATTATTAACTTAATCTTGCAAACCAAAACTAACCCTCTATGAATCTATGACCTAATGACATGCTGGACAGGTAGAACTTGAAACAGCTAAAAGACTTTGAGTTCATATGGACTGACATCCATTGTCCCAGTATAAATAGCAGTGCCCAAATAATTCAGATTGAAACTGTAGAAAGATTGTTCTTTTTTTGAAATTTTGAGTTTCAAATAACTTCACTAGTCAGTAATTTAAAACTGATGTGTGCCTGTAGTAAAAGAGGAAACATTTTTCCCTATCAAAAAGCTCAGTAGCATGCCATGAATTTAGGGGAAATTATTGTGATTACAGTTTATAAAATAGATCACAAGAACTCATCAAGCTTTAAAGACTGATTCTAAAAGTGACCTAGTCATGGCAACACATAGCTGAGAGCATTAGTCCATTCAGCACTTTAGCTAGATTTCTTGTCTTGCCCAAGCCAGATAATTAAAGATAGCTAAACATGCATCCATTACATTCATATCTGCTGTGTACACACACTCAAACTCAGTTTTTCTATCAGTTTAGAAAAGGGTAGAAAAATCCATGAGTTTGTGTGTGTATTTGCTGTACTATCACAGCATACCATAAAATAAATGGTATAGACAGCTTTAACTTGATTTTTACATTAAAACCCCCCAGGAATTATCATATCAAGAATAGGAAACTTAATTTCCCTAATCTAGGGCAAATGACAGTATGCAGGGATTGTCCCACAAGATTCCTTATATAAATGAAAAGCATTTTCTACTCTGGTATATACTGGCAGAAAAAAAGCATAGATTAATCAAATTATGCTGTTCTGACATTAACTCAAAAAACTCTATTGGATAATAATCCCATCATTAAAACTAAGCAAATAATTCACAGCAAACAACTTCCTCAATATTTTTTCCTCTTATTCCACTCACACAATGTCTGTGAGGAGACTGCAGCTTGCCTGAGCTGAATCACCATTCACTTCTATTCAGTCATTTTGGGGAAGACGGGAATATTTTCACAACCTTTTTTTTTAAAAAAAAAAAAATAGTTTAGACTTTGACTCGTAACACTATTCTGCTGGATACAGTCAGGTACTGGATGAGCATAAGACTCATATAATAATATAATAAATAGAAGTTCTTGTGAATACAGTTATTTACAAATTCCTGCTCTGGATAAGAACACTACTTTCCCCCACCTAGTATATTCTCTTTATTGGGGAAAGTCATTGAAATTGGGTAGAGTAAGCTAAAGGAAATATCAAATGCATCTTCCTTATTGTCTCATGTTTATGTATGCTATTTATTTTCCCCCAGAATACATGAAAAAAGCACAATACTGTGTTTTCTGATAAAAAAACAGACCTATATACACACTCACACACACTCAGAAACACCAAAACAGGAAGACTGGGGTAGTGAAGGAAGTGACATGGACTGAGAAGGAAAGACGTTTATTAAAAAAATTGTTATTTAAGAAGTGAAACAAATCCAGAACAATTTTTAGTAAATGTTTTGAAATTGGTTCATACAAAGTGCTTACATTGTTCTTGTAGCCTATGGGATGGCTGGCTGCACAGAATCCAGATACTGTGCCTTTAATTACTCAGTATTAACAGTAAACTCAGATTCAAATGATGAATTACATTAAGCGTGCAGTCAGCAAAAATATTCCTAAGAAACATTATTTAAGCAATTAAGGATATTAGTTAAAAAGTCTGCAACCTCATGCACAATGTAGTAATGGAGTATCAAGTTTCCGTGCAAAAATCCATTCTAGAGAATGTTTGTTCTGTGCATATCCGTTTGCTGACAGCACAAAAAAGGCACAAAAATATAAAAAGCTAGCATGTCGCAAAGCAAATTTAACATCTACAAACTAAGGATCAAAATTCCAGTTAAAGTAAATCATAAATCAAAAGTATTTCTACTTGTATTGTCTTCGATGATGAAAGCTTGTTTACCAAAAAACTCAGCAAATATAACATATCGCTAATTAATAAGAACAAATCTTGCAGTGATCTTGCTTTATTAATTATGTGACACTGTTGGGATTATAATATGAAAGTGATCCTGAAGTAACAACACTCTGTGACTCCCATTACACAAATCCTAAAATACAGACCTACCTTATGCCTGGAAAGAACATCTGGAGTAGAATTGTATATTTCACATTGAGATTTGGACTTAAAAACGTACAGAACTAAAAAGAAGACAGGTGATAAAATCTAAATCTAAAAATGTGCAATATTTACGTCAGGGATCACAGTATTGTGATTCAGTGAACACAGAATTTTTTAAAATATGTAAATTATTTGGAAAGAATATAGCCAAAATGAGACAGTTGACAACTCTGTCTGTTATTTGGCAATATGACTTCAATACCTGTGCTACTTAAACGTAGTCTTTAGATCAAAACGTACCAATATTCAATCATCTAGTGACTCACCTGGTATCATAAGATAGTAACATTTTAATGTGATTACATCAGAACTAATGCTAAGCCTATCTACAGATTATTTTCTAAACCTAGAACCACAACAGGATTTGATAAATTTAATTTTCACTAAAATGATCTAAAACTATCCATTAAACTTGAAAACCTTGAGACCACAATGTGCCATGTATCCATATTTGTAATGGAACAAACCACAAAGACTTCAAACTGTATGACAGCAAACTAGATATAAGACATTTATCACTAAGATAGTCAAAGAAGGGAGAAAAGTCACTTCTACTTTATTATAAAGTATTTGTTCTTTTTCAGGCAAGGGTTTTGAAAGCTCAGAAATGTTGACTGGTTCTATAACTGAGAAAAGAAGGTGATTATGATTTCATAAAAACACAGACGTTTTCATCTGTCCATATACTATACTAGTTCTCATCATGAAGAAGTATAAATATTTCTATACTAAGATAAAAATGGCAAAGGACTTGATCTCTGAATACAGTAACTGTCACTTCAACTTTTGCACTGAAGGCCTTTATTTATTCACTCCTAAACAGTAAAAAACATATATCATGCTGCTTTGTGAATCTCACAAACATAAGGGTGCTTTCAAAAAGCAAACTTTTACCTCTACATAAATAAGAATAACAACACAACATCCATCGTCTCTGATCCTTGGGAAGATTTCTTCAGCCTGTTAGTGATAGTGGTCTTTACGATGAGAACAGACATTTTGGAAATAGAGAAGTCACACAAAGTTGCAGAGCTCATAAGGAAAGAGGAACAGATGGTTTCACTAATGAGTTTTCTAAAATACGCACCGTGTCCTCAGTGGACACAGTGCAGTAGCTAAAATGTTCTAGCAATCATTTTCTTAAATCATTAGACCTTTTCTAAACAGATTTACATAGTCAAATTGTATTAATCTCTAAAAATCAATGAGCAAAAGTTCTTGGTGTGTTTGGTTGTTTTTTTTTTTTCCGTTTGTGAGAGGTGGTTTACATGTTGTAATGCAATTCAGAGATACCAAAATTTTCTTCATGTCTTGAGACAACCATGAGACAGAATTTCCACACTGTTAACAGATCTTCCATAATAATTTATGAAGACCTACTGAGCTCACTTTTGTTAGGCATCAACAAATTGCTATTACAACTGTCAATAAAGGCAACTTCAACTTTGTTTGAAGGGAGGAATTTATTATTTAAAGAGTATTGAACAGAGGTCAATTTATTCTTGTATAAAATGGAATCTGTTGCTGTTTCTGTGGTAAATGAGTATCATGATATGCATATAACATAACAAATTAATACTAATTGTATCCTTAGCTTAAAAGTATTAAACAGTATTTTTAATTTGACATTATTCCGAATAGATAATATATTTGAAAGTCATAGAACACTTTGGAACTAATTATCTAATTTTTAAAAACACTTCCTGAAATTTTATTTCTTCATCTTTGTGCATTTGTAATTTGTTCTGCAACTTTTTTCATGATACAATATCACTATGTGCATTTCTAGGAAAAAAAGAAAAAAGAAAACCACCAAAAAACCCAACTGCATGGTACAGCATGTGATCACTATACCTTGATCTTTCAGCGTCCAGTAAATACAACTGCTAGGAGGCAGGTTAGTAGTTTTAGCCTTTTACTCTAGACTCTTATCATATTCCTGCTGAAAGTATGATACTGACTACTATTCTTTGCTTTCTGACTTAGCAAATAAATAAATAAATAAGTGTGTAAACAAATGTTGCCATGACTTAGTAACCACTTTTTGTATTGCTTTGAAGATTACCATTGTGCCTATAAGGTGGAGTAATGATATTTACGTCACCACAAATGGATCAATTGTCATTATGGGAGTGAGTTTGGAGCTGCTCTAAATTCCTTGTAGGTGAACTGAGGGACTGCTGTCAAGCACAGATCCTTGTAATATTGAAATACTTGGACCACATGTGTTACAACTAAGAGATGCCATTCGTTACTATGAATTCTCTGGGAGAATTCTCTAGTAGCAGGATGTTTTGTATTGCCGCATGAATTTAAAGGGGATGCATTGTGGTCTGAAGTGGTAAAGAACTTTTAACACTGGTAAAATCTGACATGTTTCTTAGGATTGCACTATAGCAACTGAGTTATAAAACAGATGATTTCATACCTGGATTTCATTATTTAGGTATACATTTTAATAAATGTTCACTGTATCGAATAGAGATAAATATCTGCATCCCAATGGTCAGGTGATATATAATACGTTTAATTAAGCATCACATATCTTTAATTAAGCATCTGCTTTGTGTGATCTATGCTTTTCCCTTTCAATATCCTCTCTAAATCTTAGCTTCAGACTTCACTGTTGTGCAAGAAGGTTATGCAAAAAATTCCAAACAAACCTCCCAACTTGCATAATACCTTTTACATCATCACAAATTCTATTCTAAATTCCCGGTTCTTTGAATTATGAATACAGGATCTACGACCCCACAACTGTTTCCTGTAAAGCAATCAAGTCTCCCTTTGCTTGCTACTAGGCAAGAAGGAGTCTAAGGTGAGTAAGGGAAGTAGATGTGGTGATTCTGTTCCTCAGCAATTGAAAAAAGCTTTTATATTCCCATGGACAAACACTACATTTAAGTTGTCCAGGATGAAAGCACAATTTAAGAGAAACATACATACTGTCACTCCTTAACCTATAAACTGAGGAAATCTGGGATCTAATGTAGAATTCCTGAAATTAAAAAAAATTATTATAGGTTATGGTGAAAATCTTCCCTGATGATAGCTAATTTGTAGCAGCCTTTGGAATAATACATCCTATTTACCTCTGAGACATAAAGGTATCTTCAAGAGTATGCATAGCAAGAAAAATAAACCTTTGGTACTTTTTAAGCACTTCTGTGAATAATAACTACTAGGCATTTAGCTATCTAAATAATGTTAATACTGGACAGTTCAATATCTTTGCACTTGTACAATAGGAGAACAAAAATATCAAGGATCCAAGTTTTTAATTAAACAAGTGAAATAGAAGTTCCTTATTTAAAGAAAGTTTCTATGTGCATCAGTTTTGAAGATAGATCTAGCTGAAATACAGCCGTTGAAAAAGATATGAAAATTTATTTTACCTGAAATGATGATTTTCTATCAGTTGTGAAACCAGCTCTGCCATAGCATGTTAAATACTAGCCAAAAGGCAGGTCAATAAAAGTCAGTTTTTCATGGTAGATAGACAGTTGGGTTATCCTGCCTCAGTTTCAAATGAAAGTATGCAGTAAAAAGAAAAAAAAAACAAACGAAACCACCAATTGCTTTCTTTGCAATGTGGTTAAAGACTGACTAATGACATTTAGTATTAAAAGAAGCCTTATATATTTATCTTTTGGTGCTTGATAAGAAGAAACCTTTCTTCAGTTAGTGCAGCATGTCACAAATAGACAAATGGTGAAATACACAGCAAGTTACACGATTCATTGTGCAACATTTTCATATCATTTATTGCTTAGAGAAACCTACCCTCACCTCATGGAAACTGAAGGAAGAAAGAAAAAGAATGAAGAAGCACTGACACCCCCTTGACTCTTGCTAGGCAGTCTAATTCAAAGTGATCACGTTTATTTTGTATTACAGTGTTGGAGAATTTTCTCAATATGCCATAGGCATCTGTTGCTGGACATTTGTCCAAACTTCCCACTTCCAGATCCTGGCTATTAAATAAAACAGCCATTGGCACTGACAAATGTAATACAGCTCTTTGTGAATTCAAAATATCCCATACTTTGTTTCAAAATTATGACAAATATGGTGCTATTTCAATTTTTTCATTTCTATTAAGATAATAATACATTTTTTTTGAGACAAATTGTTATTTCAAAGTATAAATACTATGTTTTTTAAAAGGACACAAGCAATAAACAATGATGAAAGCTGTTAACAACTTTTAAAACCCCAGTCCTTTCTGGAGTATTAGATTGTGTATCTGGTCATTTGCTCATTAACCACAATTCCAGTAGCACAAATTTTGAGCATTATTTTCAGAAAAATGGTTATCAGTAAGATCCATGCCCATGGTTAAAATTCCTAGTAGAATCTAAGCTTCTTTTGCAAACACAGATGGCTTAATTTTTGTGAATGAATTTGTTGTCGTAGGTGAGTATAACTCTTGAAGTTAAGAGTTTACCAAAACTTGTAAAATTACTTAAATATCTAAATGGAATATAGTACATTTCTGAAAGAAATATTACTTTGACAGCATTAATCATGTATCTGCGCATCATTTCAGGTTTTGCAGCTATAAATGCATTGTAGGAATACAGTGATTATTTGGTACCAGCACTCTTATTCCTAAAGGAAACAATGTTTTCTGAATTTTTTAGGTCTTTTGTTTCTGTCTTCTTTGGTAATTGATTTATTTTCAGTTGGTAGAGTTCATTTGTTTTAATTGATCAATTTGTGCTAGTTTTTCGTTTAAAGAAGATAAAGGATCTGATGTTGCCCCATTCTGGTCTACAAATTGAATATTCGTTTTTACCTTCAGTCTTAGCTATGGTGAACAGTTGACGCTTATTCTTTGATATAAGTATTATTTTAAAAAAATAAAAATCCAATTATGAGTTTTACAGAAAACCCTCATGAATTCAAGACAGGAATAAGCAAGAACACTTCATCTCTAGTTAGAATATACTTGATCATTCTCAAAAGAATCTGTGTATTGAAACAATACTGTCTCCTTACAATACCTTTTAGATGAGGCATTTAGGAACATGTCAATGTCTTAATACAAAATGTAAATTAAGTTTAATGCATCATAAGCAATTCACTTTGAAAATAAACATCCCTCAATGCTCTCAAAGAATATGGCTCAGTTAAAGTCCTCTGGCTCTTAAATTCATAACATTTTTCTACACTAATTATTAGTTTATCATCCATTATTTTCTGTTAGACTATCCTTGTTCTAGATAAAAGATAAAACAAAATGTGAAAAAAAAAAAAAAAAAAAGTAGAACTTGAATCGCTGAAATTTTCAAGCTAGAACTTAGAAGTTCTGACCCAAACTACAAGTTTTTAAAAGTCACAGCCGTAATTTATGTGTGTAAATTGCATGCAATTTATCACGTGGATGTTATGGAAACAGTATAAGTAAAATTGCATGACTGTAATCAATGAATACTAAGTGACAGACAATCCATTTCTGAGCAAGTTTTTACTGCATGCCTCAAGTATGGTGGGGAAGAAGCCGCCAAATGTTGTGTGCATTGAATCAATAACGAAACATTAGAGAAACTCCAACCAAGAGTATAAAGTTGCTTATGGTCATGACCAGCGTTACCCCAACAATTTAAAAATAGCAAAAGTTATGTAAGTGTCCTAGTGACTTTTGTTTCCTGAGGTGAACCAAATTGTTAACATTATATGTAGGACAGTGTGAAAATTTATGAAGATCAAATACCACATTGCTCAAACCAAGTAAATGATCAATGGAATATCAAATGATAATGCAGCTGGACAGACCCAGGTATATATTTGGTAGACTGTGGTTGAAAGATACTCAGAAATAAATGATCAGAAAACTGAAACTCTAAAAAAGCAAAATCTGTCCAACCCAAGACAAAAGGGTATTTGGTTTAACAGCTGGTCCATTCTAATACCTCTAGTAAAACTTTCCTGTATTTAAAAATTCTCATGGGGAAAAAAAAAAAAAGAAAAAAAAAAGGTAGAGAGAGTCACCATTATTTGGTCTCTAAAAATAAAGTGATGAAAATTCTAATAGTTAAATAATATCTGCTCTGGTCATAGTCCTTCCAGTTCACAGATACTGTTAATAAAACTGAGTATCTCCTCTGTTAGTATCACTGGTAGTACATAAATATTTATAGCTTAGCAAGCAGTGTAAAGCTAACAATTGTTTACGGTGCAGGGGACAGAGAAAATGCAGTTAAAGAAATCTAGTTTTCCTGAACAATAGTTCATAAACAAAAACACATTTTCAAGTAAGACTTTTCAAGCTGTGTGGAAACATACTAATTATGAAATTCTGCTTAGCATTTGGGAGGACTTATTAATTTCTTTCCTTCCAGCTTTGAAGGTAATAGTTCCTTCCAATGTTTCCTGTGGGAGTGAAGCAGTACCCACAGCAGAGGAAGACAAATTTAGAGATTGATTAACATACATGGACATACATAAATTCATGGGACCATCTTGAGTTGCATCTGAGAGTGCTGAAGGATGTGGCCTGATGTCACTGTGAGACTGCTTCTATCATCTTTAAAAGGTCATGGCAATCAGTGGAAGTTCCTGATAGGTTTCTGATCACTGGAAAACAAAGGGCAAAGCAGAGGGTAAAAAGGAAAATCCCAGTTAGCACAGGCCTGTCAGCCTCATCACAGTTCTGGGGAAAATAACGGAGCAAATTTGCTTAGAAAGCATTTCTAAACAGGTGGAAGACAAAAGGGGACTGGGAGCTGCCAGACTGGGTTTACCAAGGGCAAATCATACCTGACCAACCTCATCACTGCTAATATGAGGTGACTGGCTGCTCTGAGAACAAGCAAGGTCAGTGGATGTAGGATACCTTGACTTTTGTAAGGCTTTTGACACAGTCTCCCATAGTGTCTTCTCATCAAATTGGTGAGAGACAGGCTGGATGTGCGGACAACAAGGTGGGTAAAGAATTGGCTGGGTGACATGCTCAAAGAGTCATCATAAGTGCTGGAAAATCCAGCTGGCAACCAGTAAGCAGTGGTGTCACTCAGGAATCGGTATGGGGACTGATACTGGGAATTGTCTTCATTAATGCAGGTGCATGACAGGACAAAGTGCACTCTCAGCAAGCTTGTGGATGACAATAGATTGAGGGGAAGCAGTCAATATGCTGGTGGGCAGAGCTGCTATGCAGAAAGACCTGGACAGACTGGAGACATGGCTTGACAGGAACCTACTGAAGTTCAGCAAAAGGAAGTGCAGTCTCACATCTGTGATGTAATAACCCCACGCAGCAGGATGGGCAGACACTGACTGATGGGAGCATGCTGTTCAGAAAAGGACCTGGTAGACAAAAATTATGCCCTTGCAGCAACGGCAGCCAATGGGATCCTGGGCTGCATTAGCAAGAGTGCAACCAGCAGGACCAGGGGAGTGATTTTTCCTTTCAATTCAGCACTGGGTAGACTGTATTGGAATATTGTGTCCAGTTCTGGGCTTCCCGATAAAAGAAAGACGCTGACACACTGCAATGAGTCTACTGGAGACCACCAAGATGTTTGGGGGCAGGGAAATATGGCATACATGAAGAGGAGTCAACAGGTAGCCTCTTGAGAAGAGGTCCTGCCTTGAGAAGAGACGGCTAAGGGAACACACTGCTACCTGTAACTCCCTGCTCAGAGGATACAGAGAAAACAAAGGCACACTCTTCTAAGAGGTGCACAGCAATAGATTGACAGGCAATTAAAACATTCTGGAACATGGGAAATCCTGATTAGTCATTAAGAGAAAATTATTTATTTTTACCGTAAGGGTATTCAAATATGGGATCAGAATGCCCAGAGAGGTTACAGAATCTCCATACTTGAAGGCATTCAGGACTCAACTGGACAAGCCCTGAGCATCTGGGTCTAACCAGACCTACTGTGACCAGGGGGTTAGACTAGATGACCTCCAGAGGTCCTCCTCACTGTACGCTGTTGTATGATTCTACAAGAGCAAAGGATTTTAACAAAATAGAGAAAAAAAATACTGAAAGAACCTATGCTACTGATCCATCATTTGGTTTCTCCTGTTGCATTTTTTTGGTTTGGTTTGGGGTTTTTTTCTTTTCCTTCAAGTCAGTATTGTTATACTGAACATTAGCCCGAGACTTTATTATTAAATTAAACATTCCTTTATTCAAATGTAATGAAATGCTCATTATGAGTTTCCAGCTACCAGTGCAAACAGTGTACTTAGCCAAATGGTAATTGTATTGGTCTTCCTTCTATTCCAATACTGCTCTGAAACTTGTGTCCCTCAAATGAATAATTGCCTACAAAATAATTAAATGTTGCTGATATGGTCTACTCATCCCACTTGTACATAGAAACAGCAAAGTCTGTCTTCCCTGAAATCCATCTCCGTCATGTTGGATAAGCTTACTGCCCATCACAGGGCTGGCATCGATCCCTACTCAATTACAGATGAACATAGCACCATATTAAAAGACAAATAAGGTTTAATTTTAATCACAGACAGCCTGTAAGTCCATGTTCCATTATAGATTAAAAGAACCAATTATTTTTAAAAGTAAAGATTTAATGAAAGGTCTTACTAATATATAGACACATTGCTCCCTCTGCATTCTAAGTCAGACTCTGCAGTAATGGTTGAAATTGCTGCAAGCAATCTAAGCAAGGCATGGGGATGCATCTTGGAGAAGAATGTTTTTTCTTCAAATCACAAATACACTTTCTCAACAGGGTTTCTTTTTCAAAAGTGTAAAATCACAGACCATTTATAGGCAACAAATTAACTTTGTGGCCAGAGTTTTATTGTTACTAGGACAGAGTAAATGCAAAATAACTGCACTGAAGCAGACAGAAATTCCACACTAACGACACCGAATGTTGCTGAAATTGCTTTATCCCAGATTCAGAAAGGTAGTTAGGAGCCTAATTCTCATTTGAATTCAATGGGAGTTAGGCACCTACACATCTCTGAATCCAGACATTACAGTCTTCCATCTGTAACAACAGGAGTTGGCTTGCATAATTAACTCAAGAATCTAGGTCATCAGAATTCCCATTTTCTTGCTATTCATTCTTTAGTACTAGTTTCCAACCTTATTGAGTTACTATATTATTTCTGAGACTGTGAACTAATAAAAATGTAGCTATAGAATGCTGTTGATACCAACTCTGAGAATGCTAAGAGATAAATGTGTATTTTTAGAGAGACTTCTACTCACTGGATAATCAGACAATGGTGTTGGCTAGTGCTATGAATGTGATTCCACTTGTACTGAGAAAGCACGAGAAGACATATACACAAAGATAACATGTCAATTTTTAAAGCTATTTTTATATAATGCCATGCTTTTGTTTAGGAATTTTACATATACTGTTCAATCAGAAATGCTTTAATGCATGGTAAATTCTCTTCTTCATTTTCTAAATTTAAACCTACCTTCTTTAGAAGGGTTAAAATTAAAGAACTCTTTACTCACACAGACATTGTTATATCAATCTTACAACTACTGTTCACAGTTAAAAAAATAATTAACACCAGGACTCCCTTGTCTGTAAAGTACCAGCATTTTATCTGTCCCCCTAATCTTTTAGGAAATATGTCCTAAATAAAACATTAGGTCTGTAGAATGAGAATCTCAGAAAAAAAAATGCAGGTATTTCTCAAACATTTTAAGGATCTCATATCAAAAGGGCACTTGAAATCCTTCTGATGATAAACAAAAAAGTTGGGAAACCTCATCTACTTCTAGTTAGTCCTCCTCATTTTAATCCTGCTAAGTTCCTTTTGGTTTTGTTCTCACTGATCCCTGAAGGAAAAAAACCTCACGCTTCTCTACACTTGTTAGACATTTACAAAGAGAATATAGGAAAACAGCAGCTAGTGCTACAATGGAAAATAGCAACTTATAATAATGTAAAAGATTCAGCTTAAGAAAAAAGCAAGTGCATCTATTTTTCAGCTGGGATTCTAGATTCTCATACACAAAAACACAGACACAGAATTAACAGAAACTAGTAACTGAATCTACCAGGCTTAGGGATAATCAGGCTTGTGCAACTGAGTCCTTACTTTAAGGCTGAAATCCCTTTTATTTTTATTTTTTATGTTCTTTTAGATACAACAAATTTCAATTTTTACGTAAACCACCAAATTCTTTTAACATGTTCTGCAAATATTTTTCATGTGACATAGTTTAAAAGACATGAAATCAAGACTTGTTAAATCCCTGCAGTGAAAATTTAGGAAAACGAGATAAAATATGATCCACACGGAAACTCCTGTGTTAGCATATCCTTCATTATCAATAAGCTGATATAACATCTCTTTTTTTAACAGAAGTAATAAATTTCACAAAAATATTTAGATTATACGAAAGTATAAATGATTCTATACCTTTTATTCTGTACCATTCTACAGAGGGACCCATATGTCGACTAGACCCATATCACAGGGAGGTCTGCTGCCTCCCTGGGGCTCGGGCTAGAGATATTAAAAGGAAGGTGACTGCTCTGGTGCAGCCCTCTGATTGCCACCCCTTTGTTGGTTATCCAGGCAGGTAATCATGAGGTGGTAGAGAGAAGTCTAAAGTCACTCAAAAAGGACTTCAAGGGACTGGGGTTGCTAATTGAAGGCTCAGGAGCTCAGGTGGTGTTTTCATCAATCCCTCAAGTGGAAGGGAAAAACACTGAAAGAGCATGGAAAACACATCTGATTAGCACGTGGCTCAGAGACTGGGGCCACCATTGGAATTTTGGGTTCTTTGATCATGGTGAAGTTTAAAAGCACCTGGTCTGCTGGTGACAAATGGGACAGGTGGGATGCACCTGTCCCAGAGGGAGAAAAGGATATTGGGGCAGGAGTTTGCAGGGTTTATAGACAGGGCTTTAAGCAAGATATGAGAAGGCAGGGGGAGATAACTGGGCCTGTTAGGCATAAGCTCAAGAGAAGCATGCCAAAGCTTGAAGGATTGTGGACTAGTGAGGGCTCTCCCTCTGCCATTTAATTTGAGAGAAGGGAAAGATGTTTAGAAATCATGGAAATGGGAAATCATAGGAAATGGGGCCCACACTCACAAAAAGGTGTTGGATTCGTGAGCTCATCTCAAGTGCATCTATACCAATGCACACCGTAGGAACAATAAACAGGGGGAGGTTGAAGCCATGATGCAGCACGAGAACTATGACATAGTAGCTATCACAGAAACGTGGTGGAATGCCTCACATGATTGGAGTGCTGAAATCGATGGCTGCAAGCTCTTCAGAAGGGATAGACAGGGAAGGAGAGGTGTTGGAGTGGCCCTGTAGGTTAGAGAATGCTATGAGAGCTCCAAAATCAAGTATAGTGATAATGGGGTTGAGAGTGTTTGGATTAGGTTAAGGGCCAATAAAACAGATCTTGCTGTGGGAGTCTCCTATAGACCTCCCAACCAAAGCAGTGAGGTGGATGAGGCTTTCTATAAACATTGGGAGCAATCTCGCAGTCACTTGCCGTTGTTCTTGTGGGGGACGTTAACCTCCCAGGTATCTGCTGGGAACACAACACAGCAGAAAGGGAACAATCCAGGAGGTTCCTGGAATGTGTGGAGGATAACTTCCTCACACAGCTGGTGAGTGAGCCGACCAGGGACGCTGCCCTCCTGGACCTGCTTCTTGTGAACAGGGAAGAGCTTGTGGCGGAGTTAAAGGTTGGAGTGATCATGAGATGACTTTTCAATCCTTGCAGAAATGAAGAGAGGGGTTAGTAAAACTGCCACCTTAGACGTCTGGGGGCCAAACTTTGACAGCTTCAAAAGACTGATTAACAAAATCCCTTGAGAGGCTGCCTTGAAGAATATGAGAGTTCAGGAAGGCTGGTCATAAAGGCACAGGAGCAGGCTGTTCCTGTGGGCCAAAAAACAAGCAGGCGGGGAAGGAGACCGGCCTGGCTAAACAGGGACCTTTGGCTGGATCTTAAGAACAGAATGAGAATCTATTGCCTTTGGAAGAGGGGCCAGGTCTCTCGTAAAGACTATAAAGATTTAGTGAAGCTATGCAGGGAGAACATTAGGAGAGCCAAAGCACAGCTAGAGCTCAACCGGGCTACAGCTGTTAAAGATAATAAAAAAAGTTTCTGTAAATTCCTTAACAACAAAAGGAGGATTAGGGAAAATCTCCTTCCTTTATTGGTTGCAGAGGGAAACATAGTAGCAAAGGATGAGGAAAAGGCTGAGGAGCTCAACGCCTACTTTGCCTCAGTCTTTAGCAGTGGAACTGGCTGTTCCCTGGACACCCAGCCTCAGGAGCTGGGAGATGGGGAGGGGAAGCAGAATGAGCTTAAGAGGAAGTCGTCAGAGACCTGTCACAGCACTTGGATGCACACAAGTCTGTGGGACTGGATGGGTTACACCCAAGGGTGCTGGAAGAGTTGGCAGATGTGCTCACCAAGCCACTTTCCATGAATTACCTGAAGTCATGGCTAAATGGGGAGGTCCCACTGGACTGGAGGGTAGCAAATGTAACATCTACAAGAGAGGCAGAAAGGAGGATCCGGGAAACTATAGACCTGTCAGTCTGACCTCGGTATCAGGGAAGTCATGGAGCAGATCATCTTGAGTGCCAGTACAAGTCATATAATGTACCAGAGGATCAGGCCTAGTCAGCATGGGTTTATGAAAGGCAGGTCCTGCCTGACAAACCCGATCTCCTTCTATGACAAGATGACCTGACCACTGCACAAGGGAAAGGGTGTGGATATCGTCTACCTGGATTTTCCAAAAGCATTTGACACAGCTCACCATAGAATTCTCATAGAAAAACTGGCTGCTCATGGCCTGGATGCACGAACGGTCTGCTGGGTCAAGCACTGGTTGGATGGACAGTCCCAGAGAGTGGCAGTCAAAGGAGCTAAATCCAGCTGGCGACTGGTCACAAGTGGTGTTCCTCAGGGCTCAGTGTTGGGGCCATTTCTAACATCTTTACTGATGATCTTAATAAGGTGTGGTGGTTTAGGCCCTGATGGGACCAGAAACCACGTTGCCATTGTCCCTCCCCCACCCTTGGACCGAGTAGGGCACAAACCCCGGGGTTGAAATAAGGAAAAATTTAATACAACAGTGTAATAAATAACAATCTGAACAACAACAATAGCAATAGTAACGACAATAAACAGTAATAACAATAAACAAGACAAAAGATATACAGATAAATACCACAGTGAGCACAGCCAGCCCACCGCGCATGCTTCCCAGACCAAAGCCACAACGAAAAGCTTCCCGCACTGCTGCGCTGGACCTGACGTCAGCATGGTATGAATAACCTGGTTGGAGATCCCTTCCCCCTGCTGGGGAAACTTAACCCTATCCTAGCTGAACCAGGACATAAGGACATAGACTGTACTCATCAGTAAGTTCGCAGATGATACCAAGTTAAGTAGGAGTGTCGATCTGCATGAAGATAGGGAGGCTCTACAGAGAGACTTGGACAGATTGGATCAGTGGGCCAATGTTAATGGGATAAGTTTCAACAAGGCCAACTGCCATGTCCTGCACTTGGGCCACAACAACCCCCTGCATGGCTGCAGGCTTGGGGAGGTGTGGCTGGAGAGCTGTCTGGAAGAGAAGGATCTGGGGGTTCTAACTGACAAGCAGCTGAACATGAGCCAGCAGAGTGCCCAGGTGACCAAGAAAGCCAACGGCATCCTGGCTTGTATTGGAAATAGTGTGACCAGCAGAAGTAGGGAGGTGATAGTCCCCCTGTACTCTGCATTGGTGAGGCCACAACTGGAGTATTGTGTCCAGTTTTGTGCACCTCAATACGAGAGGGATATTGAGGTGCTGGAGCGAGTGCAGAGGAGGGCAACGAAGCTGGTGAAGGGCCTGGACAATAAATCCTATAAGGAGCGATTGAAGGAGCTGGGACTGTTTAGTTTGAGGAGGAGAAGGCTGAGAGGAGACCTCATCACTCTACAACTACCTGAAAGGACATAAAACAACCTGAGAGGTTGGTGCTGGTCTCTTCTCACAGGTAATTAGTGATAGAACAAGAGGGAATGAATGGCTTTAAACTCCAACAGGGGAGGTTTAGACTGGGCATTAGGAAAAAATTTCACAGCAAGAGTGGTCAGACAGTGGAATAGGCTGCCCACGGAGGGTTGTTTAGATGAGATGTTGGGGGATGTGGTGTAGGGGAGAACATTGTAGAGTAGGGCTGATGGTTGGACTCGATGATCTCAAGGGTCTTTTCCAAACTGAATGATTCTGTGATTCTTTAGCTGATCTAATATCAAGACCTGGATTACTGGGCCAACTACGATTTTAAGATCAACACAGTTATTTTATTATACTGACTTTAAGAAATGTAGAAACAGTTTATTGCTTTCAAACACCAAACATATTGTAATTAGATTTATTATCACTTGATTTTGGAACTTTCTAATTCATTACTATCTATTCTAAATTCTGTCAGTGACTTCTATAAGGAAGAAATACATTTATACAGAGGAAAAATCAGGGAACACATCCAGAACTTCCAAAACCCCCTTAGTTACTTTCTATGCATTCAAAAGTTAAGACTTGTGCATTGAAAATGTAAGCTGATAGCTTACACTAAAAATGTCACCCTACTATATTCTTATTCTAGAATAATTTCTTTCCATGTTTTCTTTTACAGATTCAAAGGCCTCACTAATATGTTTTAGCAGAAAACTGGCTAAGTAGCTGGCCATATTGTCGACTAAATCCTCACAGGTATTTCATAGGTAATTCTCCCTAAGGAAAACTCTCTTCAAAATTTACACTATTGGGTGCTACATTAAACTATCATAAAATATGTCTTTATAGAGCCTGCTGAGTAACTTCCACATTCTATGCTTATTTAGCCAGAGATAGTCTGAATTAATTGTGCAAAAGTGTTAGTCCTCCTGCCTGACTTGTATTTTCAGCAGTGACAAATAAGATTTTATGTTATTAGCTATTATGAAAACTGATACAGTTTTTTACACAGACTAATAGATGTCTTCAGACCCATTGTGAGCAACAAACAGCACTGAGACATTCCCAGGAGATTGTTGCTGTCACAGATGGTAACTAGGTGCTTGATTTTGCCATGGCCTTTCACAAAGTCTTACGTACCTCAAATTTATGTTCTGGTACATAGACATTTATTATTTGGTGAAAATCTTACAAGCACAGTACTTTGATGTGTAGAGATATGCATATATGAACTTTCCTTTGAACAAAACCTCAACATAAAAACCAGTGCACTCAAAGTCTGAAATACTTAATAAAAATGGCCAGTCTTTATAAGCATCATTTTGAAATTAACTGAGTCATTTTGGCTGCATAATCATACCCCTGAAGGGATGCAATAAAATATAAATTTGATCAAATACATTTTTAGAACAGGCTTCAAGCTAGTGCATGTTCAATTTTGACCCAAATATCTAGTCATGAGTATAATATCAGACCTTTAATTATAATTTCTATTATAATTGTTCTATTGAAGAAAATGTAGCCACTGCACTTACCTGCAATTATGCACACACAGTCTGTGGAAAGAGTAGATAAAGACTCTCCTGTGAACTGTCACTTGCTGAGCTAATTCACCCAACTGGTTTAATTTCGTTTGCCCTCAGTCTGTCGTTATAGTGATTACATCTAAATAAAAAGACAAGGAAACACCAACATGAAAAAAACACTAGATTTATTATTTAAATTTTCAATTTGACATTTTTTCTTGAACAGTTAGAAAGTTAGGGTCACAGAAAACATGTTGTAAGAAAAATTAAGTGTTTTGTACACTTTCTGATGAAAGTGTATATTAATATCTTATATAATTGTTAAAATGTATGGCCTCTTCAAGACTCATTACAATGCACACCTGGCGTTCTGTGGTAGGTGCCTTGTATTTTACTTCTAATATATTGTGATTTATAAACCCACAAAGAAAAGGCTTTTTCTGAATATTTACTGTAACATTGCAAACTGTTCCTCAGAGCTAAATACTCTTTTTAGGCTGCAATTTAAATAAATTTTCTGTGACACTACGATCTGAAGCAATACACAAATGTTTATTTGAAATATTCATATGCCAATATATATATTACATTATTGTAATATATATAATCTTCTAATAAGAACAATTTTTACTGCAATGTAGCACCCATATTGCCCTGTGGAGCATGCACTGAAGGCTCTGTTACTAATATCTGAAGAACAGTAGAAAGCTTTGTACAGCATGGATGTGTGGAATCAACAAGTCCATGTCTATCTGTATGAGGCCCAATTTATATAAAGAAATTAATCCTGGAGGTAACTCAGTCTCTTATATTGTATTTATTTCACACAGTGCACCGTTTTTTAAAGAGGGACATTATAAACTCCCTAAAGCTCTTCCACAAAGAGAGTAGGCAAAAAACTTCTATCAAATGGCCCAGGACTCCCCTGCTCCCATCTAATCCATAATTTAGGTATTTCTCTGGAAAATATGAACTTCCTGTTACATTATAAAGTTGCTTCATATTGCCTAAATCATTGATTAATAAGTTATATAAGACAAATCAAACGGTCAAAAATCTTCTTCCAGTAAATTCCATGCTACACGGTGTATTTTACTCAGATACAATGTAACTTCTTTCAAATATAAGCCCTATTCAGAATGTTACATGGAGACTGCTCCTCCCCCAAAATCTATCTCAACCTTGAAAACTAAAAAGTTATTACCCTACCCTGCTGAGGAAATAGTAGTATTAAATGCTAGACTACTAGAAGTACCACAAATTAAATTTCAACCCAAAGCTAAAAAAAAAAAAAAAAAAAAAAGGAATTTTTTTCTTCATATAGATAGCGAAATACTGTTATGTAAATCTTCCTAAAAGGAGACAAAAGTGAAATTATGAAAATGTTCAAGATTAAATGATAAAATACACTTTAGAAAATAAGAATAATGTCTCTAATCCAGAAAGGTAATGCCCAGTATGAATTATTGCAGCATCAAGGCATGCTCACTGCTACAATTTGAGGTATTCATTAACTTCAATGGGACAACTATCACAAAGTTAACTATTATCACAGAGCTCTGAGGCAGTAGCTCTGTCCAGTAAATCCCAAGCATACTATTTACTCTATCAATTATGCCTTACCTATAAAAGAGGGGTGGGGAAGTAACTAAGCCATGTATCAATAGTTTAACTAATTAATTCAATGGATCACATACATAAGCATGGAATAATGAAAAACTGGAAAAATACAACATGCATACTCAGCTGTGTTGGCCTCTCAGGCAAAACAGTGCTGAATGTACACAATTTTTACATCACATGACTATCAAGGCAGTACTAATTACATTGTCTCCCCATTTTGCTGCCACTACACACTCAACTGCTGTGGGCTGGTTTCTTATCCTGAGTCTTTTGATACATTTATAATAGGCATGGTCTAACCATAAACCAATGAATCCTACCCCTTTGGTGATTTTGTCTTAGAAAATGTTAGAAAAAAAATCAAATATCTTAATTAAAAAAAAAAAAAACAAACAAACCATGTTTGGCTCTGTTTCTGACAAATCTGTTTTGCAATTAGAAACCAGCCTGATCACGCAGATGTCTAGCTAACACTCCTTCATATTCATTATATAGGAATTTAAGTCCACAGACATTTACACAAGTTCATTTAAATATTTTGGGCACTGACAATTTTGGTTTCTGCATTAATTCAAACATTCATACATGCCTACTTTTGATAATGCCATGAATTATATGTAAAACTTGATACATACATATTTTAATGTACAGTGCCAGAATTTAGTCTTTTACTGTCACTGTTCATGTAATTTCAGTTTTGGAAACAGATAAAAACACTTGCTCTCTTTCACAAATACTTTTGAAGGCCAAGGCATACCATTGAAAAACTATAGAGCAACAAAACATCTTTCCAGACCTACCTCAAACAGCATAATGACTTTAACGAAGATATGTCTATTGTCATGAAAGTATTCAAAAGTCTTATCTCTTTATCTAGATAACAAACAGTATGTACCAGAGCAACAATATTTTAAGGTAGATTTCTATCAAACATTTTAACTTTAAAAATCCTGACATACTCAGCACATCGGTGGTGCAAATCACGTTCACTAAAACAATATGATAGCTATTTGCCAAATACTTAGTGACTTAAACTGAAATCTGGCCAATATGCTGAGGCTATTTTCCTTACTTCAGAAAAAATACATCATGATTTTTGAAAACATGCATGATCAACATCAATCTTCATATTAGCACATTACTTTCAGACACGACTCAGAATGAAGAGCATCAACTACTGGCATCATAAAAATTCATGGTGTAAGAACAGCTTTATGGAACTAAATGATTCAGTTTGCATGAATGTTATGGCATTGTCCTCTGGCTGTTTTGTGTGGTTTTTAAAAAATATTAATAATTTTATTTTTATTCCATAACCATTAAACTGACAAGTCACACAGTTGAAACTATAATTGTGATTACAGTATACTTGAATTACAACATCTCAGATGAACGGATTTTTTTCTACAACAGCTCGAATTAGTAGCACATCTGGCCACTTGTCTCTTCTATCACTGACCAAACACATCTATGGAAAGAAACACATTTATGTAAATGCACTGGTCAAAAAATTTTCTTAAACTGTCAATATTGGGAAAAAGCCTTATTGTAAGGCTGAGAAGATATTTACTGTGCAAATCAGAGTACTCAAAGTGATCAGTGATCCCCCATACACATTAAAAATACATGATAGATTTGCATGTATTTTTTCTGCATGTGCGGAAAAGGAAAGTTTTATCTAATACCACCCTGGCCTCTTGCTGCTATTGGTGTTTTACACAGCAAATTTGGTAAGGATAGCCTTATGTATCAAATACTACATACCAACCTCAAGAACTGGTGACACAAAAAGATTGTTTGCTTTGAAAATGGCATCCATTTTGTAGTAACAGTATGAGTCAAAAATGGATACTGTCAATTATGTGGACAACATACAGCAGCATATCCACAATCACCCACAAGGAAAGCACTTGGAAACATGATCTTCAGAGTTTTAGTAGAAAAAGAACACGTAACAGCCCACTAAGAAATGTTAAGCCTACTTTCTATAAAAGGAAAAGTTGAATTTAAATAAAATCATATATAACCAGTAGCTGCAGAGGCGGAGAAAGCTCAACAATATTATTAGCATTTCTGAATGTTACCAACATTACCAAATTCAAATATTTATGAGAAAGAATATAGGGGGGAAATGTCTGCCTGTTATCACACACAGAGCATAGATCCATGGGATACAAGAGAGTATTAGAAATTCAAAGACCGCCAGTGCCTGATAATAAAATAAACAAGGATATACAACAAAGAAGCTGAATCTGTACGACATAATAAACATATTTACCTCTCTCAGGCTTAGAGTAATTGCTAGTAAAAGATGGGAAAATAAGTAAATTCCTGAGATAATCTGAAAGGTTTGGTCTTTCTTCTGTAACATTTGCAAACCTGAAGTATTTCACACACACTCTCACCTTTTTTGATTATTTTTTGTTCTTGCTTTTGGTTGTTACTGATGATAAAAGGCTAGCAGTTTATCTACAGCAAGAATTTACAGCTGTAGCAACACTTCTAGGTCACCAGCTTCAGCTAGCCAGGCTGACACAGTAAACTGAATGCCAGAGGCACAGAACTGGAAATTCCCTTATTTAAAAGAAGAATGAAAACAAATCAAAACAAAACAATTTAAAAAGGGAAAAAAAGGGAGGGGAATAAATGATCATCTTCTATTTCAATGACAATTCCTTTAGCTACCTGGCTATAAATTTTGCAGAAGTAGGAGCTCCAGCCTCTTTTGAAACTTTCACAATACACTGAAAATTTATGAAGATTTACCGTGAGAGAAAAAGAGAAGTTGACAGAGTGCAAACATATCTTTTCAGCCTACAGTGCCTTCACTTGGGAAGCTTGACAGGCTGTGGTCCACTTTCAAGATTTGGATAGTCAATACAGATTTTGAAAAGAGAGAGCAACCCCTTGCCTTCTAATAAAAAAAATTGTGATTACATCAAGGAGACAATTCATAGCCCTGAGTCTCAAAGGAAAGGTGGTGCATCATTGCAATCTGGAAGAACACTGTGGTTCACAAAGGGGCAGAGTAGGAAAGAAACTCCAGGTCTACTGAGGGGATTAATTGCTACTACTGAGCTTTAGGCAGATCCCCCAACAGCATGGAAGATATTCTGAGTTCAGACATTAAATATACAAAAGATGGGTACCACATGGAGAAATACTGCAATATCTTGGTCATTTATTTAGGTGGTTTAGTTTTAATTCATTTATGGAAAACAGAGATGTAATGATGGAGATTTCTTGGTCCAGCCATCAAAGATGAAACAACTTCTACAAGCATAAGTATCACAAATTCCAACTAGAAATGTACACATTTAATATTGCAAGTGATTATCCTCTCCAGCAGTTTACGGAGTGGTAAATTACAGTTAGAAACTCTGGACATTTTAAAATTCAGATCTGGATTTTGATCAAAGCACAGCTCTAGATCAAAAAGAAAGTCCCGTGGCTGTGGTATGCAGGATGACAACTGTTGAAGGATCAACTTTTTGGTCCTTCATTAATTTTTATTATACAAATTCAAAATTGATCTACATGGGAGACCATTTGGAACACAGCAGAGCAGTGCAGATCTCCTACAGACTAAGCAAGAGATTTCAGCTAAACAGGAAGCCAGGAGGTGTGCTACACTTTTCAGTCACTCTCAGGGAAACTGCTCTTTTGCTATATTCTCAGCTGTTGAAGTTAAAAGCACCTGTAAATACCCTATGAATGTTCATGTAGTTTGATGATTGTGTTTGTATGAAGTGCTGCCTAAATTAAAATCATGCGATCATATGAGATTAGTTTGAATTTCACACATCTACTGTTCAGACTATCAGAAAGCAAAGCACATGAGGCCTTTGTGATCCCACAAGATAAGCAGTGTCTCCATATGGAAAATCAGAAAGCTATCTGTCACAGCTGTCTATGGAGAGATGATGTAAGATTTGGTCCCTCGTGCAGCTGTTACACACCCAAGGGCTTATTATGGCAGCATATTATGACATTCTTAACTATATCATCCTCTTTTTAAACAGGAGCTAGCTGACAATTGTTCACATACGTTCTCACTAATCAAGGACAAGAATTTTCTTCCCTGCCCA